>NW_026871931.1:352286-704573 GCF_033458585.1 Syngnathus typhle | reverse complement strand
GCGGCACAATTCAGAAAAAGTGCTCAGCTCGCCGAGAAAATGCGATTTAAGCAATAAAATTAAAAATGCTTATTAAACATAAACCAAACGTTGGAGGTGGTCATTTCTTCATGCGCAGTGAATAACTCGGCACTCTAAAGCATCCGATAGCGTTTTTTTCGATGCCAACCTAACCAGAGTGACGGGAGCGGCACAATTCAGAAAAAGTGCTCAGCTCGCCGAGAAAATGCGATTTAAGCAATAAAATTAAAAATGCTTATAAAACATAAACCAAACGTTGGAGGTGGTCATTTCTTCATGCGCAGTGATAAACTCGGCACTCTAAAGCACCCGAGAGCGTTTTTTTCGATGCCAACCTAACCAGAGTGACGGGAGCGGCACAATTCAGAAAAAGTGCTCAGCTCGCCGAGAAAATGCGATTCAAGCAATAAAATTAAAAATGCTTATTAAACATAAACCAAACGTTGGAGGTGGTCATTTCTTCATGCGCAGTGAATAACTCGGCACTCTAAAGCACCCGAGAGCGTTTTTTTCGATGCCAACCTAACCAGAGTGACGGGAGCGGCACAATTCAGAAAAAGTGCTCAGCTCGCCGAGAAAATGCGATTTAAGCAATAAAATTAAAAATGCTTATAAAACATAAACCAAACGTTGGAGGTGGTCATTTCTTAATGCGCAGTAATAAACTCGGCACTCTAAAGCACCCGAGAGCGTTTTTTTCGATGCCAACCTAACCAGAGTGACGGGAGCGGCACAATTCAGAAAAAGCGCTCAGCTCGCCGAGAAAATGCGATTTAAGCAATAAAATTAAAAATGCTTATAAAACATAAACCAAACGTTGGAGGTGGTCATTTCTTAATGCGCAGTAATAAACTCGGCACTCTAAAGCACCCGAGAGCGTTTTTTTCGATGCCAACCTAACCAGAGTGACGGGAGCGGCACAATTCAGAAAAAGTGCTCAGCTCGCCGAGAAAATGCGATTTAAGCAATAAAATTAAAAATGCTTATTAAACATAAACCAAACGTTGGAGGTTGTCATTTCTTCATGCGCAGTGAATAACTCGGCACTCTAAAGCACCCGAGAGCGTTTTTTTCGATGCCAACCTAACCAGAGTGACGGGAGCGGCACAATTCAGAAAAAGCGCTCAGCTCGCCGAGAAAATGCGATTTAAGCAATAAAATTAAAAATGCTTATTAAACATAAACCAAACGTTGGAGGTGGTCATTTCTTCATGCGCAGTGAATAACTCGGCACTCTAAAGCACCCGAGAGCGTTTTTTTCGATGCCAACCTAACCAGAGTGACGGGAGAGGCACAATTCAGAAAAAGCGCTCAGTTCGCCGAGAAAATGCGATTTAAGCAATAAAATTAAAAATGCTTATAAAACATAAACCAAACGTTGGAGGTGGTCATTTCTTCATGCGCAGTGATAAACTCGGCACTCTAAAGCACCCTAGAGCGTTTTTTTCGATGCCAACCTAACCAGAGTGACGGGAGCGGCACAATTCAGAAAAAGTGCTCAGCTCGCCGAGAAAATGCGATTTAAGCAATAAAATTAAAAATGCTTATAAAACATAAACCAAATGTTGGAGGTGGTCATTTCTTCATGCGCAGTGATAAAGTCGGCAGTCTAAAGCACCCGAGAGCGTTTTTTTCGATGCCAACCTAACCAGAGTTACGGGAGCGGCACAATTCAGAAAAAGCGCTCAGCTCGCCGAGAAAATGCGATTTAAGCAATAAAATTAAAAATGCTTATAAAATATAAACCAAACGTTGGAGGTGGTCATTTCTTCATGCGCAGTGATAAACTCGGCACTCTAAAGCACCCGAGAGCGTTTTTTTCGATGCCAACCTAACCAGAGTGACGGGAGCGGCACAATTCAGAAAAAGTGCTCAGCTCGCCGAGAAAATGCGATTTAAGCAATAAAATTAAAAATGCTTATAAAACATAAACCAAACGTTGGAGGTGGTCATTTCTTCATGCGCAGTGATAAACTCGGCACTCTAAAGCACCCGAGAGCGTTTTTTTCGATGCCAACCTTACCAGAGTGACGGGAGCGGCACAATTCAGAAAAAGTGCTCAGCTCGCCGAGAAAATGCGATTTAAGCAATAAAATTAAAAATGCTTATAAAACATAAACCAAACGTTGGAGGTGGTCATTTCTTCATGCGCAGTGAATAACTCGGCACTCTAAAGCACCCGAGAGCGTTTTTTTCGATGCCAACCTAACCAGAGTGACGGGAGCGGCACAATTCAGAAAAAGTGCTCAGCTCGCCGAGAAAATGCGATTTAAGCAATAAAATTAAAAATGCTTATAAAACATAAACCAAACGTTGGAGGTGGTCATTTCTTAATGCGCAGTAATAAACTCGGCACTCTAAAGCACCCGTGAGCGTTTTTTTCGATGCCAACCTAACCAGAGTGATGGGAGCGGCACAATTCAGAAAAAGTGCTCAGCTCGCCGAGAAAATGCGATTTAAGCAATAAAATTAAAAATGCTTATAAAACATAAACCAAACGTTGGAGGTGGTCATTTCTTCATGCGCAGTGATAAAGTCGGCAATCTAAAGCACCCGAGAGCGTTTTTTTCGATGCCAACCTAACCAGAGTGACGGGAGCGGCACAATTCAGAAAAAGTGCTCAGCTCGCCGAGAAAATGCGATTTAAGCAATAAAATTAAAAATGCTTATTAAACATAAACCAAACGTTGGAGGTGGTCATTTCTTAATGCGCAGTGATAAACTCGGCACTCTAAAGCACCCGAGAGCGTTTTTTTCGATGCCAACCTAACCAGAGTGACGGGAGCGGCACAATTCAGAAAAAGTGCTCAGCTCGCCGAGAAAATGCGATTTAAGCAATAAAACTAAAAATGCTTATAAAACATAAACCAAACGTTGGAGGTGGTCATTTCTTCATGCGCAGTGAATAACTCGGCACTCTAAAGCACCCGAGAACGTTTTTTCGATGCCAACCTAACCAGAGTGACGGGAGCGGCACAATTCAGAAAAAGTGCTCAGCTCGCCGAGAAAATGCGATTTAAGCAATAAAATTAAAAATGCTTATAAAACATAAACCAAACGTTGGAGGTGGTCATTTCTTCATGCGCAGTGATAAAGTCGGCAATCTAAAGCACCCGAGAGCGTTTTTTTCGATGCCAACCTAACCAGAGTGACGGGAGCGGCACAATTCAGAAAAAGTGCTCAGCTCGCCGAGAAAATGCGATTTAAGCAATAAAATTAAAAATGCTTATTAAACATAAACCAAACGTTGGAGGTGGTCATTTCTTAATGCGCAGTGATAAACTCGGCACTCTAAAGCACCCGAGAGCGTTTTTTTCGATGCCAACCTAACCAGAGTGACGGGAGCGGCACAATTCAGAAAAAGTGCTCAGCTCGCCGAGAAAATGCGATTTAAGCAATAAAACTAAAAATGCTTATAAAACATAAACCAAACGTTGGAGGTGGTCATTTCTTCATGCGCAGTGAATAACTCGGCACTCTAAAGCACCCGAGAACGTTTTTTCGATGCCAACCTAACCAGAGTGACGGGAGCGGCACAATTCAGAAAAAGCGCTCAGCTCGCCGAGAAAATGCGATTTAAGCAATAAATTTAAAAATGCTTATAAAACATAAACCAAACGTTGGAGGTGGTCATTTCTTCATGCGCATTGATAAACTCGGCACTCTAAAGCACCCGAGAGCGTTTTTTTCGATGCCAACCTAACCAGAGTGACGGGAGCGGCACAATTCAGAAAAAGTGCTCAGCTCGCCGAGAAAATGCGATTTAAGCAATAAAATTAAAAATGCTTATAAAACATAAACCAAACGTTGGAGGTGGTCATTTCTTAATGCGCAGTAATAAACTCGGCACTCTAAAGCACCCGAGAGCGTTTTTTTCGATGCCAACCTAACCAGAGTGACGGGAGCGGCACAATTCAGAAAAAGTGCTCAGCTCGCCGAGAAAATGCGATTTAAGCAATAAAATTAAAAATGCTTATTAAACATAAACCAAACGTTGGAGGTGGTCATTTCTTCATGCGCAGTGAATAACTCGGCACTCTAAAGCACCCGATAGCGTTTTTTTCGATGCCAACCTAACCAGAGTGACGGGAGCGGCACAATTCAGAAAAAGTGCTCAGCTCGCCGAGAAAATGTGATTTAAGCAATAAAATTAAAAATGCTTATAAAACATAAACCAAACGTTGGAGGTGGTCATTTCTTCATGCGCAGTGAATAACTCGGCACTCTAAAGCACCCGAGAGCGTTTTTTTCGATGCCAACCTAACCAGAGTGACGGGAGCGGCACAATTCAGAAAAAGTGCTCAGCTCGCCGAGAAAATGCGATTTAAGCAATAAAATTAAAAATGCTTATAAAACATAAACCAAACGTTGGAGGTGGTCATTTCTTCATGCGCAGTGATAAACTCGGCACTCTAAAGCACCCGAGAGCGTTTTTTTCGATGCCAACCTAACCAGAGTGACGGGAGCGGCACAATCAGAAAAAGTGCTCAGCTCGCCGAGAAAATGCGATTTAAGCAATAAAATTAAAAATGCTTATAAAACATAAACCAAACGTTGGAGGTGGTCATTTCTTCATGCGCAGTGATAAACTCGGCACTCTAAAGCACCCGAGAGCGTTTTTTTCGATGCCAACCTAACCAGAGTGACGGGAGCGGCACAATTCAGAAAAAGTGCTCAGCTCGCCGAGAAAATGCGATTTAAGCAATAAAATTAAAAATGCTTATAAAACATAAACCAAACGTTGGAGGTGGTCATTTCTTCATGCGCAGTGATAAACTCGGCACTCTAAAGCACCCGAGAGCGTTTTTTTCGATGCCAACCTAACCAGAGTGACGGGAGCGGCACAATTCAGAAAAAGTGCTCAGCTCGCCGAGAAAATGCGATTTAAGCAATAAAATTAAAAATGCTTATAAAACATAAACCAAACGTTGGAGGTGGTCATTTCTTCATGCGCAGTAAATAACTCGGCACTCTAAAGCACCCGAGAGCGTTTTTTTCGATGCCAACCTAACCAGAGTGACGGGAGCGGCACAATTCAGAAAAAGTGCTCAGCTCGCCGAGAAAATGCGATTTAAGCAATAAAATTAAAAATGCTTATAAAACATAAACCAAACGTTGGAGGTGGTCATTTCTTCATGCGCAGTGATAAACTCGGCACTCTAAAGCACCCGAGAGCGTTTTTTTCTATGCCAACCTAACCAGAGTGACGGGAGCGGCACAATTCAGAAAAAGTGCTCAGCTCGCCGAGAAAATGCGATTTAAGCAATAAAATTAAAAATGCTTATTAAACATAAACCAAACGTTGCAGGTGGTCATTTCTCCATGCGCAGTGATAAACTCGGCACTCTGAAGCACCCAAGAGCGCTTTTTTCTTTGCCAACCTCACCAGAGTGACGGGAGAGGCACCATTCAGAAAACGTGCTCAGCTCGTCGAGAAAATGCGATTTAAGCAATGAAATTAAAAATGCTAAAACATAAACCAAACGTTGTAGGTGGTCAATTCTTCATGCGCAGTGATAAACACGGCACTCTGAAGCATCCGAGAGCGCTTTTTTCTATGCCATCCTAACCAGACTTCTAGCCCTAACCCTAGCTCTTACTCTAATCGTACTCCTAGCTCTTACATGAACCGTAGCTCTTACACTAACCCTAACAGTAGCGCTAGCTCTAACCCTAATCCTAGCTTTAAACCTAACCCCAATCCCAACCCTAGCTATTACCCTAACCCGATTCCTAACTCTAACCCTAACCCCAACCCTAGCTATTACCCTAACTCTTACACTATTCCTAGCTCTAACCTTAACCCCAACTCTAGCTCTTACTCTAAACCTAATCCTTGCTCTAGCTGGGATTTGAACTCAGGGTGCCTGGGTGTGAGTACAGAGCACTAACCACTACACTATGGAACCTACACCTAAATTGCATGGAAGTTACGTATATGGTTTTATGGAGGAGCTTACAAGCAAAGATAGGAATAGTTAAATGCCAAAATAGTTGAGGTTCCACTGAGACTTGAACTCAGGTTGCTGGGGTGAGAGTCCAGCGCACTAACCACTACGGTATGGAATCCACACCATTAATCCATGTAAGTTACCTATATGGTTTTATGGAGCAGCTCACAAGCAACTAGCAAAGATAGGAATAGTTAAATGCCAAAGTAGTTGAGGTTCCACTGAGACTTGAACTCAGGTTGCTGGGGTGAGAGTCCAGCGCACTAACCACTACGGTATGGAATCCACACCATCAATCCATGTAAGTTACCTATATGGTTTTATGGAGCAGCTCACAAGCAACTAGCAAAGATAGGAATAGGTAAATGCCAAAATGGTTGAGGTTCCACTGAGACTTGAACTCAGGGCGCTGGGGTGAGAGTCCAGAGCACTAACCAATACAGTATGGAACCCACACCATTAATCCTTGGAAGTTACCTATATGGTTTTATAGAGCAGCTCACAAGCAAATAGTATAGATAGGAATAGGTAAATGCCAAAATAGTTGAAGTTCCACTGAGACTTGAACTCAGTTCGCTGGGGTGAGAGTCCACAGCACAAACCACTACAGTATGGCACCCACGAAATTTCTTCATGGATGTTATGTATATGGTTTTATGGAGCAGCTCACACGCAAATTGTATAGGAATAGGTAGTATAGATAGGAATACGCAAATGCCAAAAGAAAAAGTGTTCTGTAGTGTAGTGGAAAGTGCTCTGGACTCTCACCCCAACGACCTGAGTTCAAGTCTCAGTGGAACCCCAACTGTTTTGGCATTTACCTATTCCTAACTATACCGTTTGCTTGTGAGCTGCTCCATAAAACCGTATAGGTAACTTCCATGAAGTGATAGTGTGGTTTCCATACTGTAGTGGTTAGTGCTCTGTACACTTACTCCAGCGACCAGAGTTCAAGTCTCAGTGCAACCTCTACTATTTTAGCATTTACCTATTGATATCTACACTGGCTTTTGAGCTGCTCCATAAAACCATATACGTAACTTCCATGTAGCTATGTCGTGCGTTCCATAGTGTAGTGGTTAGTTCTCTGGGCTCTCACCCCAGTGACCAGAGTTCTAGTCTCACTAGAATCGCACTGTTTTTGGCATTTAGCTATTCCTATCTATACTGCTTGTGAGCTGCTCCATAAAACCGTATGACATGTGAAGAGATTGACAATAAAGCTGACTTTGACTTTGAGAGGAACCATTCAGAAAACGTCCTTACCTCGTCGAGAAAATGCGATTTAACCAAAAAAAATAAAAATGCTAATAAAACATAAACCAAACGTTGTAGGTGGTCATTTCTTCATGCGCAGTAATAAACTCGGCACTCTGAAGCACCCGAGAGCGCTTTTTTCTATGCCAACCTAACCAGAGTGACGGGAGAGGCACCATTCAGAATACGTGCTCAGCTCGTCGAGAAATTGCGATTCAAGCAATAAAATTAAAAATGCTTATAAAACATAAACCAAACGTTGCCGGTGGTCATTTCTTCCTGCGCAGTGATAAACTCGGTACTCTAAAGCACCCAAGAGCGCTTTTTACTATGCCAACCTAACCAGAGTGACGGGAGCGGCACAATTCAGAAAAAGTGCTCAGCTCGTCGAGAAAATGCGATTTAAGCAATACAATTAAAAATGCTTATAAAACATAAACCAAACGTTGTAGGTGGTCATTTCTTCATGCGCAGTGATAAACTCGGCACTCTGAAGCACCCAAGAGCGTTTTTTTTCTATGCCAACCTAACCAGAGTGACGGGAGCGGCACAATTCAGAAAAAGTGCTCAGCTCGTCGAGATAATGCGATTTAAGCAATAAAGTTAAAAATGCTTATAAAACATAAACCAAACGTTGCAGGTGGTCATTTCTTCATGCGCAGTGATAAACTCGGCACTCTGAAGCACCCGAGAGCGCTTTTTTCTATGCCAACCTAACCAGAGTGACGGGAGCGGCACCATTCAGAAAAAGTGCTCAGCTCGTCGAGAAAATGCGATTCAAGCAATAAAAATTAAAAAAAGCTAATAAAACATAAATCAAACGTTGTAGGTGGTTATTTCTTCATGAGCAGTGATAAACTCGGCACTCTGAAGCACCCGAGACCGCCTTTTTCTATGCCAACCTAACCAGAGTGACGGGAGACGCACCATTCAGAAAACGTGCTCAGCTCGCCGAGAAAATGCGATTTAAGCAATAAAATTAAAAATGCTTATAAAACGTAAACCAAACGTTGTAGGTGGTCATTTCTTCATGCGCAGTGATAAACTCGGCTCTCTAAAGCACCCGAGAGCGTTTTTTTCTATGCCAACCTAACCAGAGTGACGGGAGCGGCACAATTCAGAAAAAGTGCTCAGCTCGTTGAGAAAATGCGATTTAAGCAATAAGATTAAAAATGCTTATAAAACATAAAACAAACGTTGCAGGTGGTCATTTCTTCATGCGCAGTGATGAACTCGGCACTCTGAAGCACCCGAGAGCGCTTTTTTCTATGCCAACCTAACCAGAGTGACGGGAGCGGCACCATTCAGAAAAAGTGCTCAGCTCGTCGAGAAAATGCGATTTAAGTAATAAAATTAAAAATGCTTATAAAACATAAACCAAACGTTGTAGGTGGTTATTTCTTCATGAGCAGTGATAAACTCGGCACTCTGAAGCACCCAAGAGCGCTTTTTTCTATGCCAACGTAACCAGAGTGTCGGGAGACGCACAATTCAGAAAAAGTGCTCAGCTCGTCGAGAAAATGCGATTTAAGCAATAAAATTAAAAATGCTTATAAAATATAAAACAAACGTTGCAGGTGGTCATTTCTTCATGCGCAGTGATAAACTCGGCACTCTGAAGCACCCGAGAGCGCTTTTACCTATGCCAACCTAACCAGAGTGACGGGAGCGGCACCATTCAGAAAACGTGCTCAGCTCGTCGAGAAAATGCGATTTAAGCAATAAAATTAAAAATGCTTATAAAACATAAACCAAACGTTGGAGGTGGTTATTTCTTCATGAGCACTGATAAACTCAGCACTCTGAAGCACCCAAGAGCGCTTTTTTTCTATGCCAACGTAACCAGAGTGACGGGAGACGCACCATTCAGAAAACGTGCTCAGCTCGCCGAGAAAATGCCATTTAAGCAATAAAATTAAAAATGCTTATAAAACATAAACCAAACGTTGTAGGTGGTCATTTCTTCATGCGCAGTGATAAACTCGGCACTCTAAAGCACCCGAGAGCGTTTTTTTCGATGCCAACCTAACCAGAGTGACGGGAGCGGCACAATTCAGAAAAAGTGCTCAGCTCGTCGAGAAAATGCGATTTAAGCAATAAAATTAAAAATGCTTATAAAATATAAAACAAACGATGCAGGTGGTCATTTCTTCATGCGCAGTGATAAACTCGGCACTCTGAAGCACCCGAGAGCGCTTTTACCTATATGCCAACCTAACCAGAGTGACGGGAGCGGCACCATTCAGAAAACGTGCTCAGCTCGTCGAGAAAATGCGATTTAAGCAATAAAATTAAAAATGCTTATAAAACATAAACCAAACGTTGGAGGTGGTTATTTCTTCATGAGCACTGATAAACTCAGCACTCTGAAGCACCCAAGAGCGCTTTTTTTCTATGCCAACGTAACCAGAGTGACGGGAGACGCACCATTCAGAAAACGTGCTCAGCTCGCCGAGAAAATGCGATTTAAGCAATAAAATTAAAAATGCTTATAAAACATAAACCAAACGTTGTAGGTGGTCATTTCTTCATGCGCAGTGATAAACTCGGCACTCTAAAGCACCCGAGAGCGTTTTTTTCGATGCCAACCTAACCAGAGTGACGGGAGCGGCACAATTCAGAAAAAGTGCTCAGCTCGCCGAGAAAATGCGATTTAAGCAATAAAATTAAAAATGCTTATAAAACATAAACCAAACGTTGGAGGTGGTCATTTCTTCATGCGCAGTGATAAACTCGGCACTCTAAAGCACCCGAGAGCGTTTTTTTCGATGCCAACCTAACCAGAGTGACGGGAGCGGCACAATTCAGAAAAAGTGCTCAGCTCGCCGAGAAAATGCGATTTAAGCAATAAAATTAAAAATGCTTATAAAACATAAACCAAACGGTGGAGGTGGTCATTTCTTAATGCGCAGTAATAAACTCGGCACTCTAAAGCACCCGAGAGCGTTTTTTTCGATGCCAACCTAACCAGAGTGACGGGAGCGGCACAATTCAGAAAAAGTGCTCAGCTCGCCGAGAAAATGCGATTTAAGCAATAAAATTAAAAATGCTTATTAAACATAAACCAAACGTTGGAGGTGGTCATTTCTTCATGCGCAGTGAATAACTCGGCACTCTAAAGCACCCGATAGCGTTTTTTTCGATGCCAACCTAACCAGAGTGACGGGAGCGGCACAATTCAGAAAATGCGATTTAAGCAATAAAATTAAAAATGCTTATAAAACATAAACCAAACGTTGGAGGTGGTCATTTCTTAATGCGCAGTAATAAACTCGGCACTCTAAAGCACCCGAGAGCGTTTTTTTCGATGCCAACCTAACCAGAGTGACGGGAGCGGCACAATTCAGAAAAAGTGCTCAGCTCGCCGAGAAAATGCGATTTAGGCAATAAAATTAAAAATGCTTATAAAACATAAACCAAACGTTGGAGGTGGTCATTTCTTAATGCGCAGTAATAAACTCGGCACTCTAAAGCACCCGAGAGCGTTTTTTTCGATGCCAACCTAACCAGAGTGACGGGAGCGGCACAATTCAGAAAAAGCGCTCAGCTCGCCGAGAAAATGCGATTTAAGCAATAAAATTAAAAATGCTTATAAAACATAAACCAAACGTTGGAGGTGGTCATTTCTTCATGCGGAGTGAATAACTCGGCACTCTAAAGCACCCGAGAGCGTTTTTTTCGATGCCAACCTAACCAGAGTGACGGGAGCGGCACAATTCAGAAAAAGTGCTCAGCTCGCCGAGAAAATGCGATTTAAGCAATAAAATTAAAAATGCTTATAAAACATAAACCAAACGTTGGAGGTGGTCATTTCTTAATGCGCAGTAATAAACTCGGCACTCCAAAGCACCCGAGAGCGTTTTTTTCGATGCCAACCTAACCAGAGTGACGGGAGCGGCACAATTCAGAAAAAGTTCTCAGCTCGCCGAGAAAATGCGATTTAAGCAATAAAATTAAAAATGCTTATAAAACATGAACCAAACGTTGGAGGTGGTCATTTCTTAATGCGCAGTAATAAACTCGGCACTCTAAAGCACCCGAGAGCGTTTTTTTCGATGCCAACCTAACCAGAGTGACGGGAGCGGCACAATTCAGAAAAAGCGCTCAGCTCGCCGAGAAAATGCGATTTAAGCAATAAAATTAAAAATGCTTATAAAACATAAACCAAACGTTGGAGGTGGTCATTTCTTAATGCGCAGTAATAAACTCGGCACTCTAAAGCACCCGAGAGCGTTTTTTTCGATGCCAACCTAACCAGAGTGACGGGAGCGGCACAATTCAGAAAAAGTTCTCAGCTCGCCGAGAAAATGCGATTTAAGCAATAAAATTAAAAATGCTTATAAAACATAAACCAAACGTTGGAGGTGGTCATTTCTTCATGCGCAGTGATAAACTCGGCACTCTAAAGCACCCGAGAGCGTTTTTTTCGATGCCAACCTAACCAGAGTGACGGGAGCGGCACAATTCAGAAAAAGCGCTCAGCTCGCCGAGAAAATGCGATTTAAGAAATAAAATTAAAAATGCTTATAAAACATAAACCAAACGTTGGAGGTGGTCATTTCTTCATGCGCAGTGATAAACTCGGCACTCTAAAGCACCCGAGAGCGTTTTTTTCGATGCCAACCTAACCAGAGTGACGGGAGCGGCACAATTCAGAAAAAGTGCTCAGCTCGCCGAGAAAATGCGATTCAAGCAATAAAATTAAAAATGCTTATTAAACATAAACCAAACGTTGGAGGTGGTCATTTCTTCATGCGCAGTGAATAACTCGGCACTCTAAAGCACCCGAGAGCGTTTTTTTCGATGCCAACCTAACCAGAGTGACGGGAGCGGCACAATTCAGAAAAAGTGCTCAGCTCGCCGAGAAAATGCGATTTAAGCAATAAAATTAAAAATGCTTATAAAACATAAACCAAACGTTGGAGGTGGTCATTTCTTAATGCGCAGTAATAAACTCGGCACTCTAAAGCACCCGAGAGCGTTTTTTTCGATGCCAACCTAACCAGAGTGACGGAGCGGCACAATTCAGAAAAAGTGCTCAGCTCGCCGAGAAAATGCGATTTAAGCAATAAAATTAAAAATGCTTATTAAACATAAACCAAACGTTGGAGGTGGTCATTTCTTCATGCGCAGTGAATAACTCGGCACTCTAAAGCACCCGATAGCGTTTTTTTCGATGCCAACCTAACCAGAGTGACGGGAGCGGCACAATTCAGAAAATGCGATTTAAGCAATAAAATTAAAAATGCTTATAAAACATAAACCAAACGTTGGAGGTGGTCATTTCTTAATGCGCAGTAATAAACTCGGCACTCTAAAGCACCCGAGAGCGTTTTTTTCGATGCCAACCTAACCAGAGTGACGGGAGCGGCACAATTCAGAAAAAGTGCTCAGCTCGCCGAGAAAATGCGATTTAGGCAATAAAATTAAAAATGCTTATAAAACATAAACCAAACGTTGGAGGTGGTCATTTCTTAATGCGCAGTAATAAACTCGGCACTCTAAAGCACCCGAGAGCGTTTTTTTCGATGCCAACCTAACCAGAGTGACGGGAGCGGCACAATTCAGAAAAAGCGCTCAGCTCGCCGAGAAAATGCGATTTAAGCAATAAAATTAAAAATGCTTATAAAACATAAACCAAACGTTGGAGGTGGTCATTTCTTCATGCGCAGTGAATAACTCGGCACTCTAAAGCACCCGAGAGCGTTTTTTTCGATGCCAACCTAACCAGAGTGACGGGAGCGGCACAATTCAGAAAAAGTGCTCAGCTCGCCGAGAAAATGCGATTTAAGCAATAAAATTAAAAATGCTTATAAAACATAAACCAAACGTTGGAGGTGGTCATTTCTTAATGCGCAGTAATAAACTCGGCACTCTAAAGCACCCGAGAGCGTTTTTTTCGATGCCAACCTAACCAGAGTGACGGGAGCGGCACAATTCAGAAAAAGTTCTCAGCTCGCCGAGAAAATGCGATTTAAGCAATAAAATTAAAAATGCTTATAAAACATAAACCAAACGTTGGAGGTGGTCATTTCTTAATGCGCAGTAATAAACTCGGCACTCTAAAGCACCCGAGAGCGTTTTTTTCGATGCCAACCTAACCAGAGTGACGGGAGCGGCACAATTCAGAAAAAGCGCTCAGCTCGCCGAGAAAATGCGATTTAAGCAATAAAATTAAAAATGCTTATAAAACATAAACCAAACGTTGGAGGTGGTCATTTCTTCATGCGCAGTGAATAACTCGGCACTCTAAAGCACCCGAGAGCGTTTTATTCGATGCCAACCTAACCAGAGTGACGGGAGCGGCACAATTCAGAAAAAGTGCTCAGCTCGCCGAGAAAATGCGATTTAAGCAATAAAATTAAAAATGCTTATAAAACATAAACCAAACGTTGGAGGTGGTCATTTCTTAATGCGCAGTAATAAACTCGGCACTCTAAAGCACCCGAGAGCGTTTTTTTCGATGCCAACCTAACCAGAGTGACGGGAGCGGCACAATTCAGAAAAAGTTCTCAGCTCGCCGAGAAAATGCGATTTAAGCAATAAAATTAAAAATGCTTATAAAACATAAACCAAACGTTGGAGGTGGTCATTTCTTAATGCGCAGTAATAAACTCGGCACTCTAAAGCACCCGAGAGCGTTTTTTTCGATGCCAACCTAACCAGAGTGACGGGAGCGGCACAATTCAGAAAAAGCGCTCAGCTCGCCGAGAAAATGCGATTTAAGCAATAAAATTAAAAATGCTTATAAAACATAAACCAAACGTTGGAGGTGGTCATTTCTTAATGCGCAGTAATAAACTCGGCACTCTAAAGCACCCGAGAGCGTTTTTTTCGATGCCAACCTAACCAGAGTGACGGGAGCGGCACAATTCAGAAAAAGTGCTCAGCTCGCCGAGAAAATGCGATTTAAGCAATAAAATTAAAAATGCTTATTAAACATAAAAAGAACGTTGGAGGTTGTCATTTCTTCATGCGCAGTGAATAACTCGGCACTCTAAAGCACCCGAGAGCGTTTTTTTCGATGCCAACCTAACCAGAGTGACGGGAGCGGCACAATTCAGAAAAAGCGCTCAGCTCGCCGAGAAAATGCGATTTAAGCAATAAAATTAAAAATGCTTATTAAACATAAACCAAACGTTGGAGGTGGTCATTTCTTCATGCGCAGTGAATAACTCGGCACTCTAAAGCACCCGAGAGCGTTTTTTTCGATGCCAACCTAACCAGAGTGACGGGAGAGGCACAATTCAGAAAAAGCGCTCAGCTCGCCGAGAAAATGCGATTTAAGCAATAAAATTAAAAATGCTTATAAAACATAAACCAAACGTTGGAGGTGGTCATTTCTTCATGCGCAGTGATAAACTCGGCACTCTAAAGCACCCGAGAGCGTTTTTTTTCGATGCCAACCTAACCAGAGTGACGGGAGCGGCACAATTCAGAAAAAGTGCTCAGCTCGCCGAGAAAATGCGATTTAAGCAATAAAATTAAAAATGCTTATAAAACATAAACCAAACGTTGGAGGTGGTCATTTCTTCATGCGCAGTGATAAACTCGGCACTCTAAAGCACCCGAGAGCGTTTTTTTCGATGCCAACCTAACCAGAGTGACGGGAGCGGCACAATTCAGAAAAAGCGCTCAGCTCGCCGAGAAAATGCGATTTAAGCAATAAAATTAAAAATGCTTATAAAACATAAACCAAACGTTGGAGGTGGTCATTTCTTCATGCGCAGTGATAAACTCGGCACTCTAAAGCACCCGAGAGCGTTTTCTTCGATGCCAACCTAACCAGAGTGACGTGAGCGGCACAATTCAGAAAAAGTGCTCAGCTCGCCGAGAAAATGCGATTTAAGCAATAAAATTAAAAATGCTTATTAAACATAAACCAAACGTTGGAGGTGGTCATTTCTTCATGCGCAGTGAATAACTCGGCACTCTAAAGCACCCGATAGCGTTTTTTTCGATGCCAACCTAACCAGAGTGACGGGAGCGGCACAATTCAGAAAAAGTGCTCAGCTCGCCGAGAAAATGCGATTTAAGCAATAAAATTAAAAATGCTTATAAAACATAAACCAAACGTTGGAGGTGGTCATTTCTTAATGCGCAGTAATAAACTCGGCACTCTAAAGCACCCGAGAGCGTTTTTTTCGATGCCAACCTAACCAGAGTGACGGGAGCGGCACAATTCAGAAAAAGCGCTGAGCTCGCCGAGAAAATGCGATTTAAGCAATAAAACTAAAAATGCTTATAAAACATAAACCAAACGTTGGAGGTGGTCATTTCTTCATGCGCAGTGAATAACTCGGCACTCTAAAGCACCCGAGAGCGTTTTTTTCGATGCCAACCTAACCAGAGTGACGGGAGCGGCACAATTCAGAAAAAGCGCTCAGCTCGCCGAGAAAATGCGATTTAAGCAATAAATTTAAAAATGCTTATAAAACATAAACCAAACCTTGGAGGTGGTCATTTCTTCATGCGCAGTGATAAACTCGGCACTCTAAAGCACCCGAGAGCGTTTTTTTCGATGCCAACCTAACCAGAGTGACGGGAGCGGCACAATTCAGAAAAAGTGCTCAGCTCGCCGAGAAAATGCGATTTAAGCAATAAAATTAAAAATGCTTATAAAACATAAACCAAACGTTGGAGGTGGTCATTTCTTCATGCGCAGTGATAAACTCGGCACTCTAAAGCACCCGAGAGCGTTTTTTTCGATGCCAACCTAACCAGAGTGACGGGAGCGGCACAATTCAGAAAAAGCGCTCAGCTCGCCGAGAAAATGCGATTTAAGCAATAAAATTAAAAATGCTTATAAAACATAAACCAAACGTTGGAGGTGGTCATTTCTTCATGCGCAGTGATAAACTCGGCACTCTAAAGCACCCGAGAGCGTTTTTTTCGATGCCAACCTAACCAGAGTGACGGGAGCGGCACAATTCAGAAAAAGTGCTCAGCTCGCCGAGAAAATCAGATTTAAGCAATAAAATTAAAAATGCTTATAAAACATAAAACAAACGTTGGAGGTGGTCATTTCTTCAGGCGCAGTGAATAACTCGGCACTCTAAAGCACCCGAGAGCGTTTTTTTCGATGCCAACCTAACCAGAGTGACGGGAGCGGCACAATTCAGAAAAAGTGCTCAGCTCGCCGAGAAAATGCGATTTAAGCAATAAAATTAAAAATGCTTATAAAACATAAACCAAACGTTGGAGGTGGTCATTTCTTAATGCGCAGTAATAAACTCGGCACTCTAAAGCACCCGTGAGCGTTTTTTTCGATGCCAACCTAACCAGAGTGACGGGATTGGCACAATTCAGAAAAAGTGCTCAGCTCGCCGAGAAAATGCGATTTAAGCAATAAAATTAAAAATGCTTATAAAACATAAACCAAATGTTGGAGGTGGTCATTTCTTCATGCGCAGTGATAAAGTCGGCACTCTAAAGCACCCGAGAGCGTTTTTTTCGATGCCAACCTAACCAGAGTGACGGGAGCGGCACAATTCAGAAAAAGTGCTCAGCTCGCCGAGAAAATGCGATTTAAGCAATAAAATTAAAAATGCTTATTAAACATAAACCAAACGTTGGAGGTGGTCATTTCTTCATGCGCAGTGATAAACTCGGCACTCTAAAGCACCCGAGAGCGTTTTTTTCGATGCCAACCTAACCAGAGTGACGGGAGCGGCACAATTCAGAAAAAGTGCTCAGCTCGCCGAGAAAATGCGATTTAAGCAATAAAACTAAAAATGCTTATAAAACATAAACCAAACGTTGGAGGTGGTCATTTCTTCATGCGCAGTGAATAATTTGGCACTCTAAAGCACCCGAGAGCGTTTTTTTCGATGCCAACCTAACCAGAGTGACGGGAGCGGCACAATTCAGAAAAAGCGCTCAGCTCACCGAGAAAATGCGATTTAAGCAATAAAATTAAAACTGCTTATAAAACATAAACCAAACGTTGGAGGTGGTCATTTCTTCATGCGCAGTGATAAACTCGGCACTCTAAAGCACCCGAGAGCGTTTTTTTCGATGCCAACCTAACCAGAGTGACGGGAGCGGCACAATTCAGAAAAAGTGCTCAGCTCGCCGAGAAAATGCGATTTAAGCAATAAAATTAAAAATGCTTATAAAACATAAACCAAACGTTGGAGGTGGTCATTTCTTCATGCGCAGTGATAAACTCGGCACTCTAAAGCACCCGAGAGCGTTTTTTTCGATGCCAACCTAACCAGAGTGACGGGAGCGGCACAATTCAGAAAAAGCGCTCAGCTCGCCGAGAAAATGCGATTTAAGAAATAAAATTAAAAATGCTTATAAAACATAAACCAAACGTTGGAGGTGGTCATTTCTTCATGCGCAGTGATAAACTCGGCACTCTAAAGCACCCGAGAGCGTTTTTTTCGATGCCAACCTAACCAGAGTGACGGGAGCGGCACAATTCAGAAAAAGCGCTCAGCTCGCCGAGAAAATGCGATTTAAGCAATAAAATTAAAAATGCTTATAAAACATAAACCAAACGTTGGAGGTGGTCATTTCTTCATGCGCAGTGATAAACTCGGCACTCTAAAGCACCCGAGAGCGTTTTTTTCGATGCCAACCTAACCAGAGTGACGGGAGCGGCACAATTCAGAAAAAGTGCTCAGCTCGCCGAGAAAATGCGATTTAAGCAATAAAATTAAAAATGCTTATAAAACATAAACCAAACGTTGGAGGTGGTCATTTCTTAATGCGCAGTAATAAACTCGGCACTCTAAAGCACCCGAGAGCGTTTTTTTCGATGCCAACCTAACCAGAGTGACGGAGCGGCACAATTCAGAAAAAGTGCTCAGCTCGCCGATAAAATGCGATTTAAGCAATAAAATTAAAAATGCTTATTAAACATAAACCAAACGTTGGAGGTGGTCATTTCTTCATGCGCAGTGAATAACTCGGCACTCTAAAGCACCCGATAGCGTTTTTTTCGATGCCAACCTAACCAGAGTGACGGGAGCGGCACAATTCAGAAAAAGTGCTCAGCTCGCCGAGAAAATGCGATTTAAGCAATAAAATTAAAAATGCTTATAAAACATAAACCAAACGTTGGAGGTGGTCATTTCTTAATGCGCAGTAATAAACTCGGCACTCTAAAGCACCCGAGAGCGTTTTTTTCGATGCCAACCTAACCAGAGTGACGGGAGCGGCACAATTCAGAAAAAGTGCTCAGCTCGCCGAGAAAATGCGATTTAGGCAATAAAATTAAAAATGCTTATAAAACATAAACCAAACGTTGGAGGTGGTCATTTCTTAATGCGCAGTAATAAACTCGGCACTCTAAAGCACCCGAGAGCGTTTTTTTCGATGCCAACCTAACCAGAGTGACGGGAGCGGCACAATTCAGAAAAAGCGCTCAGCTCGCCGAGAAAATGCGATTTAAGCAATAAAATTAAAAATGCTTATAAAACATAAACCAAACGTTGGAGGTGGTCATTTCTTCATGCGCAGTGAATAACTCGGCACTCTAAAGCACCCGAGAGCGTTTTTTTCGATGCCAACCTAACCAGAGTGACGGGAGCGGCACAATTCAGAAAAAGTGCTCAGCTCGCCGAGAAAATGCGATTTAAGCAATAAAATTAAAAATGCTTATAAAACATAAACCAAACGTTGGAGGTGGTCATTTCTTAATGCGCAGTAATAAACTCGGCACTCTAAAGCACCCGAGAGCGTTTTTTTCGATGCCAACCTAACCAGAGTGACGGGAGCGGCACAATTCAGAAAAAGTGCTCAGCTCGCCGAGAAAATGCGATTTAAGCAATAAAATTAAAAATGCTTATAAAACATAAACCAAACGTTGGAGGTGGTCATTTCTTAATGCGCAGTAATAAACTCGGCACTCTAAAGCACCCGAGAGCGTTTTTTTCGATGCCAACCTAACCAGAGTGACGGGAGCGGCACAATTCAGAAAAAGTGCTCAGCTCGCCGAGAAAATGCGATTTAAGCAATAAAATTAAAAATGCTTATTAAACATAAACCAAACGTTGGAGGTGGTCATTTCTTCATGCGCAGTGAATAACTCGGCACTCTAAAGCACCCGAGAGCGTTTTTTTCGATGCCAACCTAACCAGAGTGACGGGAGCGGCACAATTCAGAAAAAGTGCTCAGCTCGCCGAGAAAATGCGATTTAAGCAATAAAATTAAAAATGCTTATAAAACATAAACCAAACGTTGGAGGTGGTCATTTCTTAATGCGCAGTAATAAACTCGGCACTCTAAAGCACCCGAGAGCGTTTTTTTCGATGCCAACCTAACCAGAGTGACGGGAGCGGCACAATTCAGAAAAAGTGCTCAGCTCGCCGAGAAAATGCGATTTAAGCAATAAAATTAAAAATGCTTATAAAACATAAACCAAACGTTGGAGGTGGTCATTTCTTAATGCGCAGTAATAAACTCGGCACTCTAAAGCACCCGAGAGCGTTTTTTTCGATGCCAACCTAACCAGAGTGACGGGAGCGGCACAATTCAGAAAAAGTGCTCAGCTCGCCGAGAAAATGCGATTTAAGCAATAAAATTAAAAATGCTTATAAAACATAAACCAAACGTTGGAAGTGGTCATTTCATCATGCGCAGTGATAAACTCGGCACTCTAAAGCACCCGAGAGCGTTTTTTTCGATGCCAACCTAACCAGAGTTACGGGAGCGGCACAATTCAGAAAAAGCGCTCAGCTCGCCGAGAAAATGCGATTTAAGCAATAAAATTAAAAATGCTTATAAAACATAAACCAAACGTTGGAGGTGGTCATTTCTTCATGCGCAGTGATAAACTCGGCACTCTAAAGCACCCGAGAACGTTTTTTTCGATGCCAACCTAACCAGAGCGACGGGAGCGGCACAATTGTGAAAAAGTGCTCAGCTCGCCGAGAAAATGCGATTTAAGCAATAAAATTAAAAATGCTTATAAAACATAAACCAAACGTTGGAGGTGGTCATTTCTTCATGCGCAGTGAATAACTCGGCACTCTAAAGCACCCGAGAGCGTTTTTTTCGATGCCAACCTAACCAGAGTGACGGGAGCGGCACAATTCAGAAAAAGTGCTCAGCTCGCCGAGAAAATGCGATTTAAGCAATAAAATTAAAAATGCTTATAAAACATAAACCAAACGTTGGAGGTGGTCATTTCTTAATGCGCAGTAATAAACTCGGCACTCTAAAGCACCCGTGAGCGTTTTTTTCGATGCCAACCTAACCAGAGTGACGGGAGCGGCACAATTCAGAAAAAGTGCTCAGCTCGCCGAGAAAATGCGATTTAAGCAATAAAATTAAAAATGCTTATAAAACATAAACCAAACGTTGGAGGTGGTCATTTCTTCATGCGCAGTGATAAAGTCGGCACTCTAAAGCACCCGAGAGCGTTTTTTTCGATGCCAACCTAACCAGAGTGACGGGAGCGGCACAATTCAGAAAAAGTGCTCAGCTCGCCGAGAAAATGCGATTTATAAAATAAAATTAAAAATGCTTATTAACCATAAACCAAACGTTGGAGGTGGTCATTTCTTCATGCGCAGTGATAAACTCGGCACTCTAAAGCACCCGAGAGCGTTTTTTTCGATGCCAACCTAACCAGAGTGACGGGAGCGGCACAATTCAGAAAAAGTGCTCAGCTCGCCGAGAAAATGCGATTTAAGCAATAAAATTAAAAATGCTTATAATACATAAACCAAACGTTGGAGGTGGTCATTTCTTCATGCGCAGTGAATAACTCGGCACTCTAAAGCACCCGAGAGCGTTTTTTCGATGCCAACCTAACCAGAGTGACGGGAGCGGCACAATTCAGAAAAAGCGCTCAGCTCGCCGAGAAAATGCGATTTAAGCAATAAAATTAAAAATGCTTATTAAACATAAACCAAACGTTGGAGGTGGTCATTTCTTCATGCGCAGTGAATAAGTCGGCACTCTAAAGCACCCGAGAGCGTTTTTTTCGATGCCAACCTAACCAGAGTGACGGGAGCGGCACAATTCAGAAAAAGTGCTCAGCTCGCCGAGAAAATGCGATTTAGGCAATAAAATTAAAAATGCTTATAAAACAAAAACCAAACGTTGGAGGTGGTCATTTCTTAATGCGCAGTAATAAACTCGGCACTCTAAAGCACCCGAGAGCGTTTTTTTCGATGCCAACCTAACCAGAGTGACGGGAGCGGCACAATTCAGAAAAAGCGCTCAGCTCGCCGAGAAAATGCGATTTAAGCAATAAAATTAAAAATGCTTATAAAACATAAACCAAACGTTGGAGGTGGTCATTTCTTCATGCGCAGTGAATAACTCGGCACTCTAAAGCACCCGAGAGCGTTTTTTTCGATGCCAACCTAACCAGAGTGACGGGAGCGGCACAATTCAGAAAAAGTGCTCAGCTCGCCGAGAAAATGCGATTTAAGCAATAAAATTAAAAATGCTTATAAAACATAAACCAAACGTTGGAGGTGGTCATTTCTTAATGCGCAGTAATAAACTCGGCACTCTAAAGCACCCGAGAGCGTTTTTTTCGATGCCAACCTAACCAGAGTGACGGGAGCGGCACAATTCAGAAAAAGTGCTCAGCTCGCCGAGAAAATGCGATTTAAGCAATAAAATTAAAAATGCTTATAAAACATAAACCAAACGTTGGAGGTGGTCATTTCTTAATGCGCAGTAATAAACTCGGCACTCTAAAGCACCCGAGAGCGTTTTTTTCGATGCCAACCTAACCAGAGTGACGGGAGCGGCACAATTCAGAAAAAGTGCTCAGCTCGCCGAGAAAATGCGATTTAGGCAATAAAATTAAAAATGCTTATAAAACATAAACCAAACGTTGGAGGTGGTCATTTCTTAATGCGCAGTAATAAACTCGGCACTCTAAAGCACCCGAGAGCGTTTTTTTCGATGCCAACCTAACCAGAGTGACGGGAGCGGCACAATTCAGAAAAAGCGCTCAGCTCGCCGAGAAAATGCGATTTAAGCAATAAAATTAAAAATGCTTATAAAACATAAACCAAACGTTGGAGGTGGTCATTTCTTCATGCGCAGTGAATAACTCGGCACTCTAAAGCACCCGAGAGCGTTTTTTTCGATGCCAACCTAACCAGAGTGACGGGAGCGGCACAATTCAGAAAAAGTGCTCAGCTCGCCGAGAAAATGCGATTTAAGCAATAAAATTAAAAATGCTTATAAAACATAAACCAAACGTTGGAGGTGGTCATTTCTTAATGCGCAGTAATAAACTCGGCACTCTAAAGCACCCGAGAGCGTTTTTTTCGATGCCAACCTAACCAGAGTGACGGGAGCGGCACAATTCAGAAAAAGTGCTCAGCTCGCCGAGAAAATGCGATTTAAGCAATAAAATTAAAAATGCTTATAGAACATAAACCAAACGTTGGAGGTGGTCATTTCTTAATGCGCAGTAATAAACTCGGCACTCTAAAGCACCCGAGAGCGTTTTTTTCGATGCCAACCTAACCAGAGTGACGGGAGCGGCACAATTCAGAAAAAGTGCTCAGCTCGCCGAGAAAATGCGATTTAAGCAATAAAATTAAAAATGCTTATTAAACATAAACCAAACGTTGGAGGTGGTCATTTCTTCATGCGCAGTGTATAACTCGGCACTCTAAAGCATCCGAGAGCGTTTTTTTCGATGCCAACCTAACCAGAGTGACGGGAGCGGCACAATTCAGAAAAAGTGCTCAGCTCGCCGAGAAAATGCGATTTAAGCAATAAAATTAAAAATGCTTATAAAACATAAACCAAACGTTGGAGGTGGTCATTTCTTAATGCGCAGTAATAAACTCGGCACTCTAAAGCACCCGAGAGCGTTTTTTTCGATGCCAACCTAACCAGAGTGACGGGAGCGGCACAATTCAGAAAAAGTGCTCAGCTCGCCGAGAAAATGCGATTTAAGCAATAAAATTAAAAATGCTTATAAAACATAAACCAAACGTTGGAGGTGGTCATTTCTTAATGCGCAGTAATAAACTCGGCACTCTAAAGCACCCGAGAGCGTTTTTTTCGATGCCAACCTAACCAGAGTGACGGGAGCGGCACAATTCAGAAAAAGTGCTCAGCTCGCCGAGAAAATGCGATTTAAGCAATAAAATTAAAAATGCTTATTAAACATAAACCAAACGTTGGAGGTGGTCATTTCTTCATGCGCAGTGATAAACTCGGCACTCTAAAGCACCCGAGAGCGTTTTTTTTCGATGCCAACCTAACCAGAGTGACGGGAGCGGCACAATTCAGAAAAAGTGCTCAGCTCGCCGAGAAAATGCGATTTAAGCAATAAAATTAAAAATGCTTATAAAACATAAACCAAACGTTGGAGGTGGTCATTTCTTATTGCGCAGTAATAAACTCGGCACTCTAAAGCACCCGAGAGCGTTTTTTTCGATGCCAACCTAACCAGAGTGACGGGAGCGGCACAATTCAGAAAAAGTGCTCAGCTCGCCGAGAAAATGCGATTTAAGCAATAAAATTAAAAATGCTTATAAAACATAAACCACACGTTGGAGGTGGTCATTTCTTAATGCGCAGTAATAAACTCGGCACTCTAAAGCACCCGAGATGGTTTTTTTCGATGCCAACCTAACCAGAGTGACGGGAGCGGCACAATTCAGAAAAAGCGCTCAGCTCGCCGAGAAAATGCGATTTAAGCAATAAAATTAAAAATGCTTATAAAACATAAACCAAACGTTGGAGGTGGTCATTTCCTAATGCGCAGTAATAAACTCGGCACTCTAAAGCACCCGAGAGCGTTTTTTTCGATGCCAACCTAACCAGAGTGACGGGAGCGGCACAATTCAGAAAAAGCGCTCAGCTCGCCGAGAAAATGCGATTTAAGCAATAAAATTAAAAATGCTTATTAAACATAAACCAAACATTGGAGGTGGTCATTTCTTCATGCGCAGTGAATAACTCGGCACTCTAAAGCACCCGAGAGCGTTTTTTTCGATGCCAACCTAACCAGAGTGACGGGAGCGGCACAATTCAGAAAAAGCGCTCAGCTCGCCGAGAAAATGCGATTTAAGCAATAAAACTAAAAATGCTTATAAAACATAAACCAAACGTTGGAGGTGGTCATTTCTTCATGCGCAGTGAATAACTCGGCACTCTAAAGCACCCGAGAGCGTTTTTTTCGATGCCAACCTAACCAGAGTGACGGGAGCGGCACAATTCAGAAAAAGCGCTCAGCTCGCCGAGAAAATGCGATTTAAGCAATAAATTTAAAAATGCTTATAAAACATAAACCAAACGTTGGAGGTGGTCATTTCTTCATGCGCAGTGATAAACTCGGCACTCTAAAGCACCCGAGAGCGTTTTTTTCGATGCCAACCTAACCAGAGTGACGGGAGCGGCACAATTCAGAAAAAGTGCTCAGCTCGCCGAGAAAATGCGATTTAAGCAATAAAATTAAAAATGCTTATAAAACATAAACCAAACGTTGGAGGTGGTCATTTCTTCATGCGCAGTGATAAACTCGGCACTCTAAAGCACCCGAGAGCGTTTTTTTCGATGCCAACCTAACCAGAGTGACGGGAGCGGCACAATTCAGAAAAAGCGCTCAGCTCGCCGAGAAAATGCGATTTAAGCAATAAAATTAAAAATGCTTATAAAACATAAACCAAACGTTGGAGGTGGTCTTTTCTTCATGCGCAGTGATAAACTCGGCACTCTAAAGCACCCGAGAGCGTTTTTTTCTATGCCAACCTAACCAGAGTGACGGGAGCGGCACAATTCAGAAAAAGTGCTCAGCTCGCCGAGAAAATGCGATTCAAGCAATAAAATTAAAAATGCTTATTAAACATAAACCAAACGTTGGAGGTGGTCATTTCTTCATGCGCAGTGAATAACTCGGCACTCTAAAGCACCCGAGAGCGTTTTTTTCGATGCCAACCTAACCAGAGTGACGGGAGCGGCACAATTCAGAAAAAGTGCTCAGCTCGCCGAGAAAATGCGATTTAAGCAATAAAATTAAAAATGCTTATAAAACATAAACCAAACGTTGGAGGTGGTCATTTCTTAATGCGCAGTAATAAACTCGGCACTCTAAAGCACCCGAGAGCGTTTTTTTCGATGCCAACCTAACCAGAGTGACGGGAGCGGCACAATTCAGAAAAAGTGCTCAGCT
Source organism: Syngnathus typhle (assembly GCF_033458585.1). NCBI lineage: Eukaryota > Metazoa > Chordata > Actinopteri > Syngnathiformes > Syngnathidae > Syngnathus > Syngnathus typhle. The sequence goes on along the minus strand of NW_026871931.1, from coordinate 679,232 downwards.
CGCCGAGAAAATGCGATTTAAGCAATAAAATTAAAAATGCTTATAAAACATAAACCAAACGTTGGAGGTGGTCATTTCTTAATGCGCAGTAATAAACTCGGCACTCTAAAGCACCCGAGAGCGTTTTTTTCGATGCCAACCTAACCAGAGTGACGGAGCGGCACAATTAAGAAAAAGTGCTCAGCTCGCCGAGAAAATGCGATTTAAGCAATAAAATTAAAAATGCTTATTAAACATAAACCAAACGTTGGAGGTGGTCTATTCTTCATGCGCAGTGAATAACTCGGCACTCTAAAGCACCCGATAGCGTTTTTTTCGATGCCAACCTAACCAGAGTGACGGGAGCGGCACAATTCAGAAAAAGTGCTCAGCTCGCCGAGAAAATGCGATTTAAGCAATAAAATTAAAAATGCTTATAAAACATAAACCAAACGTTGGAGGTGGTCATTTCTTAATGCGCAGTAATAAACTCGGCACTCTAAAGCACCCGAGAGCGTTTTTTTCGATGCCAACCTAACCAGAGTGACGGGAGCGGCACAATTCAGAAAAAGTGCTCAGCTCGCCGAGAAAATGCGATTTAGGCAATAAAATTAAAAATGCTTATAAAACATAAACCAAACGTTGGAGGTGGTCATTTCTTAATGCGCAGTAATAAACTCGGCACTCTAAAGCACCCGAGAGCGTTTTTTTCGATGCCAACCTAACCAGAGTGACGGGAGCGGCACAATTCAGAAAAAGCGCTCAGCTCGCCGAGAAAATGCGATTTAAGCAATAAAATTAAAAATGCTTATAAAACATAAACCAAACGTTGGAGGTGGTCATTTCTTCATGCGCAGTGAATAACTCGGCACTCTAAAGCACCCGAGAGCGTTTTTTTCGATGCCAACCTAACCAGAGTGACGGGAGCGGCACAATTCAGAAAAAGTGCTCAGCTCGCCGAGAAAATGCGATTTAAGCAATAAAATTAAAAATGCTTATAAAACATAAACCAAACGTTAGAGGTGGTCATTTCTTAATGCGCAGTAATAAACTCGGCACTCTAAAGCACCCGAGAGCGTTTTTTTCGATGCCAACCTAACCAGAGTGACGGGAGCGGCACAATTCAGAAAAAGTGCTCAGCTCGCCGAGAAAATGCGATTTAAGCAATAAAATTAAAAATGCTTATAAAACATAAACCAAACGTTGGAGGTGGTCATTTCTTAATGCGCAGTAATAAACTCGGCACTCTAAAGCACCCGAGAGCGTTTTTTTCGATGCCAACCTAACCAGAGTGACGGGAGCGGCACAATTCAGAAAAAGTGCTCAGCTCGCCGAGAAAATGCGATTTAGGCAATAAAATTAAAAATGCTTATAAAACATAAACCAAACGTTGGAGGTGGTCATTTCTTAATGCGCAGTAATAAACTCGGCACTCTAAAGCACCCGAGAGCGTTTTTTTCGATGCCAACCTAACCAGAGTGACGGGAGCGGCACAATTCAGAAAAAGCGCTCAGCTCGCCGAGAAAATGCGATTTAAGCAATAAAATTAAAAATGCTTATAAAACATAAACCAAACGTTGGAGGTGGTCATTTATTCATGCGCAGTGAATAACTCGGCACTCTAAAGCACCCGAGAGCGTTTTTTTCGATGCCAACCTAACCAGAGTGACGGGAGCGGCACAATTCAGAAAAAGTGCTCAGCTCGCCGAGAAAATGCGATTTAAGCAATAAAATTAAAAATGCTTATAAAACATAAACCAAACGTTGGAGGTGGTCATTTCTTAATGCGCAGTAATAAACTCGGCACTCTAAAGCACCCGAGAGCGTTTTTTTCGATGCCAACCTAACCAGAGTGACGGGAGCGGCACAATTCAGAAAAAGTGCTCAGCTCGCCGAGAAAATGCGATTTAAGCAATAAAATTAAAAATGCTTATAGAACATAAACCAAACGTTGGAGGTGGTCATTTCTTAATGCGCAGTAATAAACTCGGCACTCTAAAGCACCCGAGAGCGTTTTTTTCGATGCCAACCTAACCAGAGTGACGGGAGCGGCACAATTCAGAAAAAGTGCTCAGCTCGCCGAGAAAATGCGATTTAAGCAATAAAATTAAAAATGCTTATTAAACATAAACCAAACGTTGGAGGTGGTCATTTCTTCATGCGCAGTGAATAACTCGGCACTCTAAAGCATCCGATAGCGTTTTTTTCGATGCCAACCTAACCAGAGTGACGGGAGCGGCACAATTCAGAAAAAGTGCTCAGCTCGCCGAGAAAATGCGATTTAAGCAATAAAATTAAAAATGCTTATAAAACATAAACCAAACGTTGGAGGTGGTCATTTCTTCATGCGCAGTGATAAACTCGGCACTCTAAAGCACCCGAGAGCGTTTTTTTCGATGCCAACCTAACCAGAGTGACGGGAGCGGCACAATTCAGAAAAAGTGCTCAGCTCGCCGAGAAAATGCGATTCAAGCAATAAAATTAAAAATGCTTATTAAACATAAACCAAACGTTGGAGGTGGTCATTTCTTCATGCGCAGTGAATAACTCGGCACTCTAAAGCACCCGAGAGCGTTTTTTTCGATGCCAACCTAACCAGAGTGACGGGAGCGGCACAATTCAGAAAAAGTGCTCAGCTCGCCGAGAAAATGCGATTTAAGCAATAAAATTAAAAATGCTTATAAAACATAAACCAAACGTTGGAGGTGGTCATTTCTTAATGCGCAGTAATAAACTCGGCACTCTAAAGCACCCGAGAGCGTTTTTTTCGATGCCAACCTAACCAGAGTGACGGGAGCGGCACAATTCAGAAAAAGCGCTCAGCTCGCCGAGAAAATGCGATTTAAGCAATAAAATTAAAAATGCTTATAAAACATAAACCAAACGTTGGAGGTGGTCATTTCTTAATGCGCAGTAATAAACTCGGCACTCTAAAGCACCCGAGAGCGTTTTTTTCGATGCCAACCTAACCAGAGTGACGGGAGCGGCACAATTCAGAAAAAGTGCTCAGCTCGCCGAGAAAATGCGATTTAAGCAATAAAATTAAAAATGCTTATTAAACATAAACCAAACGTTGGAGGTTGTCATTTCTTCATGCGCAGTGAATAACTCGGCACTCTAAAGCACCCGAGAGCGTTTTTTTCGATGCCAACCTAACCAGAGTGACGGGAGCGGCACAATTCAGAAAAAGCGCTCAGCTCGCCGAGAAAATGCGATTTAAGCAATAAAATTAAAAATGCTTATTAAACATAAACCAAACGTTGGAGGTGGTCATTTCTTCATGCGCAGTGAATAACTCGGCACTCTAAAGCACCCGAGAGCGTTTTTTTCGATGCCAACCTAACCAGAGTGACGGGAGAGGCACAATTCAGAAAAAGCGCTCAGTTCGCCGAGAAAATGCGATTTAAGCAATAAAATTAAAAATGCTTATAAAACATAAACCAAACGTTGGAGGTGGTCATTTCTTCATGCGCAGTGATAAACTCGGCACTCTAAAGCACCCTAGAGCGTTTTTTTCGATGCCAACCTAACCAGAGTGACGGGAGCGGCACAATTCAGAAAAAGTGCTCAGCTCGCCGAGAAAATGCGATTTAAGCAATAAAATTAAAAATGCTTATAAAACATAAACCAAATGTTGGAGGTGGTCATTTCTTCATGCGCAGTGATAAAGTCGGCAGTCTAAAGCACCCGAGAGCGTTTTTTTCGATGCCAACCTAACCAGAGTTACGGGAGCGGCACAATTCAGAAAAAGCGCTCAGCTCGCCGAGAAAATGCGATTTAAGCAATAAAATTAAAAATGCTTATAAAATATAAACCAAACGTTGGAGGTGGTCATTTCTTCATGCGCAGTGATAAACTCGGCACTCTAAAGCACCCGAGAGCGTTTTTTTCGATGCCAACCTAACCAGAGTGACGGGAGCGGCACAATTCAGAAAAAGTGCTCAGCTCGCCGAGAAAATGCGATTTAAGCAATAAAATTAAAAATGCTTATAAAACATAAACCAAACGTTGGAGGTGGTCATTTCTTCATGCGCAGTGATAAACTCGGCACTCTAAAGCACCCGAGAGCGTTTTTTTCGATGCCAACCTTACCAGAGTGACGGGAGCGGCACAATTCAGAAAAAGTGCTCAGCTCGCCGAGAAAATGCGATTTAAGCAATAAAATTAAAAATGCTTATAAAACATAAACCAAACGTTGGAGGTGGTCATTTCTTCATGCGCAGTGAATAACTCGGCACTCTAAAGCACCCGAGAGCGTTTTTTTCGATGCCAACCTAACCAGAGTGACGGGAGCGGCACAATTCAGAAAAAGTGCTCAGCTCGCCGAGAAAATGCGATTTAAGCAATAAAATTAAAAATGCTTATAAAACATAAACCAAACGTTGGAGGTGGTCATTTCTTAATGCGCAGTAATAAACTCGGCACTCTAAAGCACCCGTGAGCGTTTTTTTCGATGCCAACCTAACCAGAGTGATGGGAGCGGCACAATTCAGAAAAAGTGCTCAGCTCGCCGAGAAAATGCGATTTAAGCAATAAAATTAAAAATGCTTATAAAACATAAACCAAACGTTGGAGGTGGTCATTTCTTCATGCGCAGTGATAAAGTCGGCAATCTAAAGCACCCGAGAGCGTTTTTTTCGATGCCAACCTAACCAGAGTGACGGGAGCGGCACAATTCAGAAAAAGTGCTCAGCTCGCCGAGAAAATGCGATTTAAGCAATAAAATTAAAAATGCTTATTAAACATAAACCAAACGTTGGAGGTGGTCATTTCTTAATGCGCAGTGATAAACTCGGCACTCTAAAGCACCCGAGAGCGTTTTTTTCGATGCCAACCTAACCAGAGTGACGGGAGCGGCACAATTCAGAAAAAGTGCTCAGCTCGCCGAGAAAATGCGATTTAAGCAATAAAACTAAAAATGCTTATAAAACATAAACCAAACGTTGGAGGTGGTCATTTCTTCATGCGCAGTGAATAACTCGGCACTCTAAAGCACCCGAGAACGTTTTTTCGATGCCAACCTAACCAGAGTGACGGGAGCGGCACAATTCAGAAAAAGTGCTCAGCTCGCCGAGAAAATGCGATTTAAGCAATAAAATTAAAAATGCTTATAAAACATAAACCAAACGTTGGAGGTGGTCATTTCTTCATGCGCAGTGATAAAGTCGGCAATCTAAAGCACCCGAGAGCGTTTTTTTCGATGCCAACCTAACCAGAGTGACGGGAGCGGCACAATTCAGAAAAAGTGCTCAGCTCGCCGAGAAAATGCGATTTAAGCAATAAAATTAAAAATGCTTATTAAACATAAACCAAACGTTGGAGGTGGTCATTTCTTAATGCGCAGTGATAAACTCGGCACTCTAAAGCACCCGAGAGCGTTTTTTTCGATGCCAACCTAACCAGAGTGACGGGAGCGGCACAATTCAGAAAAAGTGCTCAGCTCGCCGAGAAAATGCGATTTAAGCAATAAAACTAAAAATGCTTATAAAACATAAACCAAACGTTGGAGGTGGTCATTTCTTCATGCGCAGTGAATAACTCGGCACTCTAAAGCACCCGAGAACGTTTTTTCGATGCCAACCTAACCAGAGTGACGGGAGCGGCACAATTCAGAAAAAGCGCTCAGCTCGCCGAGAAAATGCGATTTAAGCAATAAATTTAAAAATGCTTATAAAACATAAACCAAACGTTGGAGGTGGTCATTTCTTCATGCGCATTGATAAACTCGGCACTCTAAAGCACCCGAGAGCGTTTTTTTCGATGCCAACCTAACCAGAGTGACGGGAGCGGCACAATTCAGAAAAAGTGCTCAGCTCGCCGAGAAAATGCGATTTAAGCAATAAAATTAAAAATGCTTATAAAACATAAACCAAACGTTGGAGGTGGTCATTTCTTAATGCGCAGTAATAAACTCGGCACTCTAAAGCACCCGAGAGCGTTTTTTTCGATGCCAACCTAACCAGAGTGACGGGAGCGGCACAATTCAGAAAAAGTGCTCAGCTCGCCGAGAAAATGCGATTTAAGCAATAAAATTAAAAATGCTTATTAAACATAAACCAAACGTTGGAGGTGGTCATTTCTTCATGCGCAGTGAATAACTCGGCACTCTAAAGCACCCGATAGCGTTTTTTTCGATGCCAACCTAACCAGAGTGACGGGAGCGGCACAATTCAGAAAAAGTGCTCAGCTCGCCGAGAAAATGTGATTTAAGCAATAAAATTAAAAATGCTTATAAAACATAAACCAAACGTTGGAGGTGGTCATTTCTTCATGCGCAGTGAATAACTCGGCACTCTAAAGCACCCGAGAGCGTTTTTTTCGATGCCAACCTAACCAGAGTGACGGGAGCGGCACAATTCAGAAAAAGTGCTCAGCTCGCCGAGAAAATGCGATTTAAGCAATAAAATTAAAAATGCTTATAAAACATAAACCAAACGTTGGAGGTGGTCATTTCTTCATGCGCAGTGATAAACTCGGCACTCTAAAGCACCCGAGAGCGTTTTTTTCGATGCCAACCTAACCAGAGTGACGGGAGCGGCACAATCAGAAAAAGTGCTCAGCTCGCCGAGAAAATGCGATTTAAGCAATAAAATTAAAAATGCTTATAAAACATAAACCAAACGTTGGAGGTGGTCATTTCTTCATGCGCAGTGATAAACTCGGCACTCTAAAGCACCCGAGAGCGTTTTTTTCGATGCCAACCTAACCAGAGTGACGGGAGCGGCACAATTCAGAAAAAGTGCTCAGCTCGCCGAGAAAATGCGATTTAAGCAATAAAATTAAAAATGCTTATAAAACATAAACCAAACGTTGGAGGTGGTCATTTCTTCATGCGCAGTGATAAACTCGGCACTCTAAAGCACCCGAGAGCGTTTTTTTCGATGCCAACCTAACCAGAGTGACGGGAGCGGCACAATTCAGAAAAAGTGCTCAGCTCGCCGAGAAAATGCGATTTAAGCAATAAAATTAAAAATGCTTATAAAACATAAACCAAACGTTGGAGGTGGTCATTTCTTCATGCGCAGTAAATAACTCGGCACTCTAAAGCACCCGAGAGCGTTTTTTTCGATGCCAACCTAACCAGAGTGACGGGAGCGGCACAATTCAGAAAAAGTGCTCAGCTCGCCGAGAAAATGCGATTTAAGCAATAAAATTAAAAATGCTTATAAAACATAAACCAAACGTTGGAGGTGGTCATTTCTTCATGCGCAGTGATAAACTCGGCACTCTAAAGCACCCGAGAGCGTTTTTTTCTATGCCAACCTAACCAGAGTGACGGGAGCGGCACAATTCAGAAAAAGTGCTCAGCTCGCCGAGAAAATGCGATTTAAGCAATAAAATTAAAAATGCTTATTAAACATAAACCAAACGTTGCAGGTGGTCATTTCTCCATGCGCAGTGATAAACTCGGCACTCTGAAGCACCCAAGAGCGCTTTTTTCTTTGCCAACCTCACCAGAGTGACGGGAGAGGCACCATTCAGAAAACGTGCTCAGCTCGTCGAGAAAATGCGATTTAAGCAATGAAATTAAAAATGCTAAAACATAAACCAAACGTTGTAGGTGGTCAATTCTTCATGCGCAGTGATAAACACGGCACTCTGAAGCATCCGAGAGCGCTTTTTTCTATGCCATCCTAACCAGACTTCTAGCCCTAACCCTAGCTCTTACTCTAATCGTACTCCTAGCTCTTACATGAACCGTAGCTCTTACACTAACCCTAACAGTAGCGCTAGCTCTAACCCTAATCCTAGCTTTAAACCTAACCCCAATCCCAACCCTAGCTATTACCCTAACCCGATTCCTAACTCTAACCCTAACCCCAACCCTAGCTATTACCCTAACTCTTACACTATTCCTAGCTCTAACCTTAACCCCAACTCTAGCTCTTACTCTAAACCTAATCCTTGCTCTAGCTGGGATTTGAACTCAGGGTGCCTGGGTGTGAGTACAGAGCACTAACCACTACACTATGGAACCTACACCTAAATTGCATGGAAGTTACGTATATGGTTTTATGGAGGAGCTTACAAGCAAAGATAGGAATAGTTAAATGCCAAAATAGTTGAGGTTCCACTGAGACTTGAACTCAGGTTGCTGGGGTGAGAGTCCAGCGCACTAACCACTACGGTATGGAATCCACACCATTAATCCATGTAAGTTACCTATATGGTTTTATGGAGCAGCTCACAAGCAACTAGCAAAGATAGGAATAGTTAAATGCCAAAGTAGTTGAGGTTCCACTGAGACTTGAACTCAGGTTGCTGGGGTGAGAGTCCAGCGCACTAACCACTACGGTATGGAATCCACACCATCAATCCATGTAAGTTACCTATATGGTTTTATGGAGCAGCTCACAAGCAACTAGCAAAGATAGGAATAGGTAAATGCCAAAATGGTTGAGGTTCCACTGAGACTTGAACTCAGGGCGCTGGGGTGAGAGTCCAGAGCACTAACCAATACAGTATGGAACCCACACCATTAATCCTTGGAAGTTACCTATATGGTTTTATAGAGCAGCTCACAAGCAAATAGTATAGATAGGAATAGGTAAATGCCAAAATAGTTGAAGTTCCACTGAGACTTGAACTCAGTTCGCTGGGGTGAGAGTCCACAGCACAAACCACTACAGTATGGCACCCACGAAATTTCTTCATGGATGTTACGTATATGGTTTTATGGAGCAGCTCACACGCAAATTGTATAGGAATAGGTAGTATAGATAGGAATACGCAAATGCCAAAAGAAAAAGTGTTCTGTAGTGTAGTGGAAAGTGCTCTGGACTCTCACCCCAACGACCTGAGTTCAAGTCTCAGTGGAACCCCAACTGTTTTGGCATTTACCTATTCCTAACTATACCGTTTGCTTGTGAGCTGCTCCATAAAACCGTATAGGTAACTTCCATGAAGTGATAGTGTGGTTTCCATACTGTAGTGGTTAGTGCTCTGTACACTTACTCCAGCGACCAGAGTTCAAGTCTCAGTGCAACCTCTACTATTTTAGCATTTACCTATTGATATCTACACTGGCTTTTGAGCTGCTCCATAAAACCATATACGTAACTTCCATGTAGCTATGTCGTGCGTTCCATAGTGTAGTGGTTAGTTCTCTGGGCTCTCACCCCAGTGACCAGAGTTCTAGTCTCACTAGAATCGCACTGTTTTTGGCATTTAGCTATTCCTATCTATACTGCTTGTGAGCTGCTCCATAAAACCGTATGACATGTGAAGAGATTGACAATAAAGCTGACTTTGACTTTGAGAGGAACCATTCAGAAAACGTCCTTACCTCGTCGAGAAAATGCGATTTAACCAAAAAAAATAAAAATGCTAATAAAACATAAACCAAACGTTGTAGGTGGTCATTTCTTCATGCGCAGTAATAAACTCGGCACTCTGAAGCACCCGAGAGCGCTTTTTTCTATGCCAACCTAACCAGAGTGACGGGAGAGGCACCATTCAGAATACGTGCTCAGCTCGTCGAGAAATTGCGATTCAAGCAATAAAATTAAAAATGCTTATAAAACATAAACCAAACGTTGCCGGTGGTCATTTCTTCCTGCGCAGTGATAAACTCGGTACTCTAAAGCACCCAAGAGCGCTTTTTACTATGCCAACCTAACCAGAGTGACGGGAGCGGCACAATTCAGAAAAAGTGCTCAGCTCGTCGAGAAAATGCGATTTAAGCAATACAATTAAAAATGCTTATAAAACATAAACCAAACGTTGTAGGTGGTCATTTCTTCATGCGCAGTGATAAACTCGGCACTCTGAAGCACCCAAGAGCGTTTTTTTTCTATGCCAACCTAACCAGAGTGACGGGAGCGGCACAATTCAGAAAAAGTGCTCAGCTCGTCGAGATAATGCGATTTAAGCAATAAAGTTAAAAATGCTTATAAAACATAAACCAAACGTTGCAGGTGGTCATTTCTTCATGCGCAGTGATAAACTCGGCACTCTGAAGCACCCGAGAGCGCTTTTTTCTATGCCAACCTAACCAGAGTGACGGGAGCGGCACCATTCAGAAAAAGTGCTCAGCTCGTCGAGAAAATGCGATTCAAGCAATAAAAATTAAAAAAAGCTAATAAAACATAAATCAAACGTTGTAGGTGGTTATTTCTTCATGAGCAGTGATAAACTCGGCACTCTGAAGCACCCGAGACCGCCTTTTTCTATGCCAACCTAACCAGAGTGACGGGAGACGCACCATTCAGAAAACGTGCTCAGCTCGCCGAGAAAATGCGATTTAAGCAATAAAATTAAAAATGCTTATAAAACGTAAACCAAACGTTGTAGGTGGTCATTTCTTCATGCGCAGTGATAAACTCGGCTCTCTAAAGCACCCGAGAGCGTTTTTTTCTATGCCAACCTAACCAGAGTGACGGGAGCGGCACAATTCAGAAAAAGTGCTCAGCTCGTTGAGAAAATGCGATTTAAGCAATAAGATTAAAAATGCTTATAAAACATAAAACAAACGTTGCAGGTGGTCATTTCTTCATGCGCAGTGATGAACTCGGCACTCTGAAGCACCCGAGAGCGCTTTTTTCTATGCCAACCTAACCAGAGTGACGGGAGCGGCACCATTCAGAAAAAGTGCTCAGCTCGTCGAGAAAATGCGATTTAAGTAATAAAATTAAAAATGCTTATAAAACATAAACCAAACGTTGTAGGTGGTTATTTCTTCATGAGCAGTGATAAACTCGGCACTCTGAAGCACCCAAGAGCGCTTTTTTCTATGCCAACGTAACCAGAGTGTCGGGAGACGCACAATTCAGAAAAAGTGCTCAGCTCGTCGAGAAAATGCGATTTAAGCAATAAAATTAAAAATGCTTATAAAATATAAAACAAACGTTGCAGGTGGTCATTTCTTCATGCGCAGTGATAAACTCGGCACTCTGAAGCACCCGAGAGCGCTTTTACCTATGCCAACCTAACCAGAGTGACGGGAGCGGCACCATTCAGAAAACGTGCTCAGCTCGTCGAGAAAATGCGATTTAAGCAATAAAATTAAAAATGCTTATAAAACATAAACCAAACGTTGGAGGTGGTTATTTCTTCATGAGCACTGATAAACTCAGCACTCTGAAGCACCCAAGAGCGCTTTTTTTCTATGCCAACGTAACCAGAGTGACGGGAGACGCACCATTCAGAAAACGTGCTCAGCTCGCCGAGAAAATGCCATTTAAGCAATAAAATTAAAAATGCTTATAAAACATAAACCAAACGTTGTAGGTGGTCATTTCTTCATGCGCAGTGATAAACTCGGCACTCTAAAGCACCCGAGAGCGTTTTTTTCGATGCCAACCTAACCAGAGTGACGGGAGCGGCACAATTCAGAAAAAGTGCTCAGCTCGTCGAGAAAATGCGATTTAAGCAATAAAATTAAAAATGCTTATAAAATATAAAACAAACGATGCAGGTGGTCATTTCTTCATGCGCAGTGATAAACTCGGCACTCTGAAGCACCCGAGAGCGCTTTTACCTATATGCCAACCTAACCAGAGTGACGGGAGCGGCACCATTCAGAAAACGTGCTCAGCTCGTCGAGAAAATGCGATTTAAGCAATAAAATTAAAAATGCTTATAAAACATAAACCAAACGTTGGAGGTGGTTATTTCTTCATGAGCACTGATAAACTCAGCACTCTGAAGCACCCAAGAGCGCTTTTTTTCTATGCCAACGTAACCAGAGTGACGGGAGACGCACCATTCAGAAAACGTGCTCAGCTCGCCGAGAAAATGCGATTTAAGCAATAAAATTAAAAATGCTTATAAAACATAAACCAAACGTTGTAGGTGGTCATTTCTTCATGCGCAGTGATAAACTCGGCACTCTAAAGCACCCGAGAGCGTTTTTTTCGATGCCAACCTAACCAGAGTGACGGGAGCGGCACAATTCAGAAAAAGTGCTCAGCTCGCCGAGAAAATGCGATTTAAGCAATAAAATTAAAAATGCTTATAAAACATAAACCAAACGTTGGAGGTGGTCATTTCTTCATGCGCAGTGATAAACTCGGCACTCTAAAGCACCCGAGAGCGTTTTTTTCGATGCCAACCTAACCAGAGTGACGGGAGCGGCACAATTCAGAAAAAGTGCTCAGCTCGCCGAGAAAATGCGATTAAGCAATAAAATTAAAAATGCTTATAAAACATAAACCAAACGGTGGAGGTGGTCATTTCTTTATGCGCAGTGATAAACTCGGCACTCTAAAGCACCCGAGAGCGTTTTTTTCGATGCCAACCTAACCAGAGTGACGGGAGCGGCACAATTCAGAAAAAGTGCTCAGCTCGCCGAGAAAATGCGATTTAAGCAATAAAATTAAAAATGCTTATAAAACATGAACCAAACGTTGGAGGTGGTCATTTCTTCATGCGCAGTGATAAACTCGGCACTCTAAAGCACCCGAGAGCGTTTTTTTCGATGCCAACCTAACCAGAGTGACGGGAGCGGCACAATTCAGAAAAAGTGCTCAGCTCGCCGAGAAAATGCGATTTAAGCAATAAAATTAAAAATGCTTATAAAACATAAACCAAACGTTGGAGGTGGTCATTTCTTCATGCGCAGTGATAAACGCGGCACTCTAAAGCACCCGAGAGCGTTTTTTTCGATGCCAACCTAACCAGAGTGACGGGAGCGGCACAATTCAGAAAAAGTGCTCAGCTCGCCGAGAAAATGCGATTTAAGCAATAAAATTAAAAATGCTTATAAAACATAAACCAAACGTTGGAGGTGGTCATTTCTTCATGCGCAGTGATAAACTCGGCACTCTAAAGCACCCGAGAGCGTTTTTTTCGATGCCAACCTAACCAGAGTGACGGGAGCGGCACAATTCAGAAAAAGTGCTCAGCTCGCCGAGAAAATGCGATTTAAGCAATAAAATTAAAAATGCTTATAAAACATAAACCAAACGTTGGAGGTGGTCATTTCTTCATGCGCAGTGATAAACTCGGCACTCTAAAGCACCCGAGAGCGTTTTTTTCGATGCCAACCTAACCAGAGTGACGGGAGCGGCACAATTCAGAAAAAGTGCTCCGCTCGCCGAGAAAATGCGATTTAAGCAATAAAATTAAAAATGCTTATAAAACATAAACCAAACGTTGGAGGTGGTCATTTCTTTTTGCGCAGTGATAAACTCGGCACTCTAAAGCACCCGAGAGCGTTTTTTTCGATGCCAACCTAACCAGAGTGACGGGAGCGGCACAATTCAGAAAAAGTGCTCAGCTCGCCGAGAAAATGCGATTTAAGCAATAAAATTAAAAATGCTTATAAAACATAAACCAAACGTTGGAGGTGGTCATTTCTTCATGCGCAGTGATAAACTCGGCACTCTGAAGCACCCGAGAGCGTTTTTTTCGATGCCAACCTAACCAGAGTGACGGGAGCGGCACAATTCAGAAAAAGTGCTCCGCTCGCCGAGAAAATGCGATTTAAGCAATAAAATTAAAAATGCTTATAAAACATAAACCAAACGTTGGAGGTGGTCATTTCTCCATGCGCAGTGATAAACTCGGCACTCTGAAGCACCCAAGAGCGCTTTTTTCTATGCCAACCTCACCAGAGTGACGGGAGAAGCACCATTCAGAAAACGTGCTCAGCTCGTCGAGAAAATGCGATTTAAGCAATAAAATTAAAAATGCTTATAAAACATAAAACAAACGTTGCAGGTGGTCATTTCTTCATGCGCAGTGATAAACGCGACACTCTGAAGCACCCGAGAGCGCTTTTTTCTATGCCAACCTAACCAGAGTGACGGGAGCGGCACCATTCAGAAAACGTGCTCAGCTCGTCGAGAAAATGCGATTCAAGCAATAAAATTAAAAATGCTTATAAAACATAAAACAAACGTTGCAGGTGGTCATTTCTCCATGCGCAGTGATAAACTCGGCACTCTGAAGCACCCAAGAGCGCTTTTTTCTATGCCAACCTCACCAGAGTGACGGGAGAGGCACCATTCAGAAAACGTGCTCAGCTCGTCGAGAAAATGCGATTTAAGCAATGAAATTAAAAATGCTAAAACATAAACCAAACGTTGTAGGTGGTCAATTCTTCATGCGCAGTGATAAACACGGCACTCTGAAGCATCCGAGAGCGCTTTTTTCTATGCCATCCTAACCAGACTTCTAGCCCTAACCCTAGCTCTTACTCTAATCGTACTCCTAGCTCTTACATGAACCGTAGCTCTTACACTAACCCTAGCACTAGCTCTAACCCTAATCCTAGCTCTAACCCTAACCCCAACCCTAGCTTTTACTAGGAGCTATTACCCTAAGTCTTACACTAACCCTATTCCTAGCTCTAACCTTAACCTATGCCATCCTAACCAGACTTCTAGCCGTAACCCTAGCTCTTACTGTAATCGTATTACTAGCTCTTACATGAACCGTAGCTCTTACACTAACCCTAGCGCTAGCTCTAACCCTAATCCTAGCTCTAACCCTAAACCCAACCCTAGCTATTACCCTAACTCTTACACTAACCCGATTCCTAGCTCTAACCCTAACCCTAGCTAATACCCTAACTCTTACACTAACCCTATTCCTAGCTCTAACCTTAACCCCAACCCTAGCTCTTCCTCTAAACCTAATCCTTGCTCTAGCTGGGATTTGAACTCAGGCTGCCTGGGTGCGAGTACAGAGCACTAACCACTATACTATGGAACCTACACCTATATTGCATGGAAGTTACGTATATGGTTTTATGGAGGAGCTTACAAGCAAAGATAGGAATAGTTAATTGCCAAAATAGTTGAGGTTCCACTGAGACTTGAACTCAGGTTGCTGGGGTGAGAGTCCAGCGCACTAACCACTACGGTATGGAATCCACACCATCAATCCATGTAAGTTACCTATATGGTTTTATGGAGCAGCTCACAAGCAACTAGCAAAGATAGGAATAGTTAAATGCCAAAATAGTTGAGGTTCCACTGAGACTTGAACTCAGGTTGCTGGGGTGAGAGTCCAGCGCACTAACCACTACGGTATGGAATCCACACCATTAATCCATGTAAGTTACCTATATGGTTTCATGGAGCAGCTCACAAGCAACTAGCAAAGATAGGAATAGGTAAATGCCAAAATGGTTGAGGTTCCACTGAGACTTGAACTCAGGGCGCTGGGGTGAGAGTCCAGAGCACTAACCAATACAGTATGGAACCCACACCATTAATCCTTGGAAGTTACCTATATGGTTTTATAGAGCAGCTCACAAGCAAATAGTATAGATAGGAATAGATAAATGCCAAAATAGTTGAAGTTCCACTGAGACTTGAACTCAGTTCGCTGGGATGAGAGTCCACAGCACAAACCACTACAGTATGGCACCCACGAAATTACTTCATGTATGTTACGTATATGGTTTTATGGAGCAGCTCACACGCAAATTGTATAGGAATAGGTAGTATAGATAGGAATACGTAAATGCCAAAAGAAAAAGTGTTCTGTAGTGTAGTGGAAAGTGCTCTGGACTCTCACCCCAACGACCTGAGTTCAAGTCTCAGTGGAACCCCAACTGTTTTGGCATTTGTCTATTCCTAACTATACCATTTGCTTGTGAGCTGCTCCATAAAACCGTATAGGTAACTTCAATGAAGTGATAGTGTGGTTTCCATACTGTAGTGGTTAGTGCTCTGTACACTTACTCCAGCGACCAGAGTTCAAGTCTCAGTGGAACCTCTACTATTTTAGCATTTACCTATTCCTATCTACACTGGCTTTTGAGCTGCTCCATAAAACCATATACGTAACTTCCATGTAGTAATGTCGTGCGTTCCATAGTGTAGTGGTTAGTTCTCTGGGCTCTCACCCCAGTGACCAGAGTTCAAGTCTCACTAGAACCACACTGTTTTTGGCATTTAGCTATTCCTATCTATACTGCTTGTGAGCTGCTCCATAAAACCGTATGACATGTGAAGAGATTGACAATAAAGCTGACTTTGACTTTGAGAGGAATCATTCAGAAAACGTCCTTACCTCGTCGAGAAAATGCGATTCAACCAATAAAAATGCTAATAAAACATAAACCAAACGTTGCAGGTGGTCATTTCTTCATGCGCAGTGATAAACTCGGCACTCTGAAGTACCCGAGAGCGCTATAACTATGCCAACCTAACCACAGTGACGGGAGCGGCACCATTCAGAAAAAGTGCTCAGCTCGCCGAGAAAATGCGATTTAAGCAATAAAATTAAAAATGCTTATAAAACATAAACCAAACGTTGGAGGGGGTCATTTCTTCATGCGCAGTGATAAACTCGGCACTCTAAAGCACCCGAGAGCGCTATAACTATGCCAACCTAACCAGAGTGACGGGAGCGGCACAATTCAGAAAAAGTGCTCAGCTCGCCGAGAAAATGCGATTTAAGCAATAAAATTAAAAATGCTTATAAAACATAAACCAAACGTTGGAGGTGGTCATTTCTTCATGCGCAGTGATAAACTCGGCACTCTAAAGCACCCGAGAGCGTTTTTTTCGATGCCAACCTAACCAGAGTGACGGGAGCGGCACAATTCAGAAAAAGTGCTCAGCTCGCCGAGAAAATGCGATTTAAGCAATAAAATTAAAAATGCTTATAAAACATAAACCAAACGTTGGAGGTGGTCATTTCTTCATGCGCAGTGATAAACTCGGCACTCTAAAGCACCCGAGAGCGTTTTTTTCGATGCCAACCTAACCAGAGTGACGGGAGCGGCACAATTCAGAAAAAGTGCTCAGCTCGCCGAGAAAATGCGATTTAAGCAATAAAATTAAAAATGCTTATAAAACATAAACCAAACGTTGGAGGTGGTCATTTCTTCATGCGCAGTGATAAACTCGGCACTCTAAAGCACCCGAGAGCGTTTATTTCGATGCCAACCTAACCAGAGTGACGGGAGCGGCACAATTCAGAAAAAGTTCTCAGCTCGCCGAGAAAATGTGATTTAAGCAATAAAATTAGAAATGCTTATAAAACATAAACCAAACGTGGTCATTTCTTCATGCGCAGTGATAAACTCGGCACTCTAAAGCACCCGAGAGCGTTTTTTTCGATGCCAACCTAACCAGAGTGACGGGAGCGGCACAATTCAGAAAAAGTGCTCAGCTCGCCGAGAAAATGCGATTTAAGCAATAAAATTAAAAATGCTTATAAAACATAAACCAAACGTTGGAGGTGGTCATTTCTTCATGCGCAGTGATAAACTCGGCACTCTAAAGCACCCGAGAGCGTTTATTTCGATGCCAACCTAACCAGAGTGACGGGAGCGGCACAATTCAGAAAAAGTTCTCAGCTCGCCGAGAAAATGTGATTTAAGCAATAAAATTAGAAATGCTTATAAAACATAAACCAAACGTGGTCATTTCTTCATGCGCAGTGATAAACTCGGCACTCTAAAGCACCCGAGAGCGTTTTTTTCGATGCCAACCTAACCAGAGTGACGGGAGCGGCACAATTCAGAAAAAGTGCTCAGCTCGCCGAGAAAATGCGATTTAAGCAATAAAATTAAAAATGCTTATAAAACATAAACCAAACGTTGGAGGTGTTCATTTCTTCATGCGCAGTGATAAACTCGGCACTCTAAAGCACCCGAGAGCGTTTTTTTCGATGCCAACCTAACCAGAGTGACGGGAGCGGCGCAATTCAGAAAAAGTGCTCAGCTCGCCGAGAAAATGCGATTTAAGCAATAAAATTAAAAATGCTTATAAAACATAAACCAAACGTTGGAGGTGGTCATTTCTTCATGCGCAGTGATAAACTCGGCACTCTAAAGCACCCGAGAGCGTTTTTTTCGATGCCAACCTAACCAGAGTGACGGGAGCGGCACAATTCAGAAAAAGTGCTCAGCTCGCCGAGAAAATGCGATTTAAGCAATAAAATTAAAAATGCTTATAAAACATAAACCAAACGTTGGAGGTGGTCATTTCTTCATGCGCAGTGATAAACTCGGCACTCTAAAGCACCCGAGAGCGTTTTTTTCGATGCCAACCTAACCAGAGTGACGGGAGCGGCACAATTCAGAAAAAGTGCTCAGCTCGCCGAGAAAATGCGATTTAAGCAATAAAATTAAAAATGCTTATAAAACATAAACCAAACGTTGGAGGTGGTCATTTCTTCATGCGCAGTGATAAACTCGGCACTCTAAAGCACCCGAGAGCGTTTTTTTCGATGCCAACCTAACCAGAGTGACGGGAGCGGCACAATTCAGAAAAAGTGCTCCGCTCGCCGAGAAAATGCGATTTAAGCAATAAAATTAAAAATGCTTATAAAACATAAACCAAACGTTGGAGGTGGTCATTTCTTTTTGCGCAGTGATAAACTCGGCACTCTAAAGCACCCGAGAGCGTTTTTTTCGATGCCAACCTAACCAGAGTGACGGGAGCGGCACAATTCAGAAAAAGTGCTCAGCTCGCCGAGAAAATGCGATTTAAGCAATAAAATTAAAAATGCTTATAAAACATAAACCAAACGTTGGAGGTGGTCATTTCTTCATGCGCAGTGATAAACTCGGCACTCTGAAGCACCCGAGAGCGCTTTTTTCTATGCCAACCTAGCCAGAGTGACGGGAGCGGCACCATTCAGAAAAAGTGCTCAGCTCGTCGAGAAAATGCAATTTAAGCAATAAAATTAAAAATGCTTATAAAACATAAAACAAACGTTGGAGGTGGTCATTTCTTAATGCGCAGTAATAAACTCGGCACTCTAAAGCACCCGACAGCGTTTTTTTCGATGCCAACCTAACCACAGTGATGGGAGCGGCACAATTCAAAAAAAGCGCTCAGCTCGCCGAGAAAATGCGATTTAAGCAATAAAATTAAAAATGCTTATAAAACATAAACCAAACGTTGGAGGTGGTCATTTCTTCGTGCGCAGTGAATAACTCGGCACTCTAAAGCACCCGAGAGCGTTTTTTTCGATGCCAACCTAACCAGAGTGACGGGTGCGGCACAATTCAGAAAAAGTGCTCAGCTCGCCGAGAAAATGCGATTTAAGCAATAAAATTAAAAATTCTTATAAAACATAAACCAAACGTTGGAGGTGGTCATTTCTTAATGCGCAGTAATAAACTCGGCACTCTAAAGCACCCGAGAGCGTTTTTTTCGATGCCAACCTAACCAGAGTGACGGGAGCGGCACAATTCAGAAAAAGTGCTCAGCTCGCCGAGAAAATGCGATTTAAGCAATAAAATTAAAAATGCTTATTAAACATAAACCAAACGTTGGAGGTGGTCATTTCTTCATGCGCAGTGAATAACTCGGCACTCTAAAGCACCCGAGAGCGTTTTTTTCGATGCCAACCTAACCAGAGTGACGGGAGCGGCACAATTCAGAAAAAGTGCTCCGCTCGCCGAGAAAATGCGATTTAAGCAATAAAATTAAAAATGCTTATAAAACATAAACCAAACGTTGGAGGTGGTCATTTCTTTTTGCGCAGTGATAAACTCGGCACTCTAAAGCACCCGAGAGCGTTTTTTTCGATGCCAACCTAACCAGAGTGACGGGAGCGGCACAATTCAGAAAAAGTGCTCAGCTCGCCGAGAAAATGCGATTTAAGCAATAAAATTAAAAATGCTTATAAAACATAAAACAAACGTTGGAGGTGGTCATTTCTTAATGCGCAGTAATAAACTCGGCACTCTAAAGCACCCGACAGCGTTTTTTTCGATGCCAACCTAACCACAGTGATGGGAGCGGCACAATTCAAAAAAAGCGCTCAGCTCGCCGAGAAAATGCGATTTAAGCAATAAAATTAAAAATGCTTATAAAACATAAACCAAACGTTGGAGGTGGTCATTTCTTCGTGCGCAGTGAATAACTCGGCACTCTAAAGCACCCGAGAGCGTTTTTTTCGATGCCAACCTAACCAGAGTGACGGGAGCGGCACAATTCAGAAAAAGTGCTCAGCTCGCCGAGAAAATGCGATTTAAGCAATAAAATTAAAAATTCTTATAAAACATAAACCAAACGTTGGAGGTGGTCATTTCTTAATGCGCAGTAATAAACTCGGCACTCTAAAGCACCCGAGAGCGTTTTTTTCGATGCCAACCTAACCAGAGTGACGGGAGCGGCACAATTCAGAAAAAGTGCTCAGCTCGCCGAGAAAATGCGATTTAAGCAATAAAATTAAAAATGCTTATTAAACATAAACCAAACGTTGGAGGTGGTCATTTCTTCATGCGCAGTGAATAACTCGGCACTCTAAAGCACCCGAGAGCGTTTTTTTCGATGCCAACCTAACCAGAGTGACGGGAGCGGCACAATTCAGAAAAAGCGCTCAGCTCGCCGAGAAAATAAGAGGAACTTTATTAATCTCACGTGTGAGAAACTGCATGTAACAACAGCCCGATTTACAGGAAGGTACAAGTAGGGGGAAAAGGTGCAAAAAAGAGACTTCTGGACCGTAGTCCTCCGGCATAAAAAAATAGAATACAATATAAAAAGAAAAATATGGAAAAATAACAACAATTGTAGTAAAACTAAAAATATAAGCTATGAATATTTACAAAAAGAAGAAGATAAAAATGTAGTGGTAAAGTGTCGTAAAGTGTATGAAGTGTATGAGTTTAGTAATGCTAATAAAAGAAGTAAAATAAATAGTGCACAGGTTATGGAAGTGAAATAGATCTAGGCATTGTGTGGCAGAGGATATTGCACATTGGAAGAATTGCACGTTATGGGGAAAGTATTGCACAGAAGGATGTGTTTACAGGTTGTCATTGTACAGCCTGATTGCAGTGGGGATGAAGGAGCTGCGGTAGCGTTCCTTCTTACACGGGGGGAGTCTGAGTCTCTGACTGAAGGAGCTGCTCAAGTTCTCCAAGGTCAGATGCAGTGGGTGAGAGGGGTTGTTCCTGATGGATGCTAGCCTGGCTAGCACCCTCCTCTCGCCCACCTCCTCAACAGTGTCTAGAGGGCAGCCCACCACAGAGCTGGCCCTCTTAACCAGTTTGTTGAGCCTCTTCCTATCCCTCTCTGTGCTGCTCGGAGCCCAACAGACCACAGCGTAGAGGATAGCAGAGGCTACCACTGAGTCATAGAAGGTTTTTAGCAGAGGCCTGCTCACTCCAAAGGAGCTGAGTCTCCTCAGGAGATGGAGGCGGCTCTGTCCCTTCTTGTAGACGGCGTTCATGTGATCCGTCCAGTTCAGTTTATTGTTGAGGTGAACACCCAGGTACCTGAAACTGTCCACGACCTCAATGTCCTGACCCTGGATGTTCACCGGTGAGTGGGGAGGTGCTCCTCTCCTAAAGTCAATCACCAGCTCCTTCGTCTTACTGGTGTTCAAGCACAGGTGATTGTGCTCACACCAGTCCACAAAGGCGCTGATGGCCGACAGGTACTCCAGCTCGCCCCCCTTAGACATACAGCCAACTATGGTTGAGTCATCGGAGAACTTCTGGAGATGACAGATGTCAGTGTTATGCGTGAAGTCCGAGGTGTACAGTGTGAAAAGAAATGGGGACAGGACTGTGCCCTGAGGTGCTCCAGTGCTGCAGACTACCACCTCTGATCGGCAGCCACGCAGTTGCACGTACTGGGGCCGGTTAGTGAGGTAGTCAATGGTCCAGTCAGTGAGGTGATGGTCCACTCCAGTGTCTAGCAGCTTCACTCGTAGCAGGGCCGGCGAGATGGTGTTGAAGGCACTGGAGAAGTCAAAGAACATGACCCTCACAGCGCTGCCGGCGGACTCCAGGTGGGTGAGCGTCCGCTGCAGCAGGTAGATGACGGCGTCTTCAACCCCAATGCCGATCTTGTAGGCAAACTGCAGCGGATCCAGAGTGGGGCTCACCACGGAGCGGAGGTGGCTGAGGACCAGGCGTTCCATCACCTTCATGATGTGGGAAGTGAGGGCGACGGGTCTGAAGTGGGCCGGTTCCTTGGCGTGCGGTGTTTTGGGAACTGGGACGATGGAGGATGTCTTCCATGCGCTAGGCACCTTCGCCAGGCTGAGGCTCAGGTTGAGGAGGTGGCATAGAACATGGCAGAGATCATCAGCACATGTCCGTAGCAGCCTGGGGGAGATGCCATCCGGACCCGGGGCCTTTCTCTGTTTCAGCCTCCCCAGCTCTCTCCTCACCTGAGCAGGAGTGAAGGAGAGGGGAGGGGGCTGAGATGAGGTTGAAGGCCGTGGTGAGTCATTGGGGGAGATGGGTGATTGTCCATGTGGTGGGCGGGAGGGTGTTAAGTGGCCATGAAGCAGGGGGGAGTGGGTTGATTGTCCATGAGGCAGGCGGGGGGGTGGACCCAGGTATCCAGGCAATGGGAGGCTGGGGGGGGGCAGCGGGCAGGGGGGTGAGAGGGAGTGGGGACAGGCCAAAACGGTTGAAGTGCTGGTTAAGCTCATCCGCCCAGCGTTGATCCCCGTTAATGCTGCCACACGCTCTCCGTCCAGAACCAGACATAGTCCTCAGGCCACGCCACACATCCCGCACGTTCTTCTGTGCGAGTTCCTCCTCCACCTTCCTAGCGAAGTCCCGCTTTGCTTCGCGGATCGTCCTCTGGAGCAGATGCTGCAGCCTCTTCTGCTCCTCTCTGTCCCCGCGTCTAAAAGCCCACCACTTCTTGTTGATAAGGGCTTTCAGATGCGGGGTCATCCAGGGGTGGTTATTTGAGTAGCAACGCACCCTCTTAGCAGGTATTGTGCTCTCAACGCAGAAATTAATATAGTCCGTGATGCAGTCAGTGAGGGCGTCGATGTCCTCGCCATGATCACTGTAGAAAACTTCCCAGTCGGTAGACTCAAGGCAGCTTCTCAGATGCTCGATGGCTTCCTCGCTCCAAACCCTCACTTCCTTTACCTGCGGTCTCTTCTCACCTTGGGTGAGTATTGGGAGGTGAGTAGTACCAGGTTGTGGTCTGAACGGCCCAGTGGGGGGAGGGCAGAGGCTGTGAATGCTCCCTCAGCATTGCAATAGAAGTGGTCCAGTATCTTATTGTCCCTGGTAGCACAGTTTACGTACTGAGTGAAGGTGGGCAGCGTGGAAGACAGAGAGGCATGATTGAAATCACCGGTAATTGCAATGAAGGCCCGTGGATGGTCTGTCTGCAGCTTGCACACGGCGCTGTGAATGACGTCACGCGCGTGCGCCGCATTTGCAGACGGGGGAATGTAGACACACACCAGAATAATATGTCCAAATTCCCTCGGGAGGTAGTAAGGTCTCATGCTTATAGTCAGAAACTCGATGTCCTCGGAGCAGTGTTTCTCTCTGACGTAAACATGGGACTGCTTGCACCACGCTTCATTTATGTAAACCGCGATTCCACCGCCTCTCGTCTTACCGCTCTGAGCTGCGCTCCTATCCGCTCTCTCCAGTCTGAACCCGGGTAGAGAAACAGCGGAGTCCGGGATGGTGTCAGTCAGCCACGATTCAGAAAAACACAGCAGACTCGCGTCCCTGTAAAGTCCGTTGAATCGTGTCAGGGCCGCGAGCTCATCCATCTTCCCGTGTAGCGAGCGGACATTTCCCGTTACAACGGACGGTAAACACGGCTGCTTTTTCCTCTTTCCCGATCCTCTACAGCCTCTCCTCCGTCTTCTTAGTTCCTCCGGAACCTTAGGTTTCGTGGCGAAGTAGAAGGATCCGGGTCGTGCGGCAAGCAGCTGGTCTCGGCTGTAAACAATGAGACTCGCGGCGACTCCACTGAATGCACCACCACGTGCCGGTTGAAAAAGTAACGAAAAAAGAAGGACTACGGCCAAAAAAGCTCCCGAACTAGGTTTAACATGTGCAGGCTCGCACAAGGTTCCCCCTAGTAGAGAGCAAAACTTAGAAAGAAAACTAGAAATAATAAATAAAAGTGAAAAAGGGGGGAAAGAGGGGAGAGCTGTTGCTACAGGCTGCACACAGGGCGGCGCCATCTTAACTGCGATTTAAGCAATAAAATTAAAAATGCTTATTAAACAAAAACCAAACGTTGGAGGTGGTCATTTCTTCATGCGCAGTGAATAACTCGGCACTCTAAAGCACCCGAGAGCGTTTTTTTCGATGCCAACCTAACCAGAGTTACGGGAGCGGCACAATTCAGAAAAAGCGCTCAGCTCGCCGAGAAAATGCGATTTAAGCAATAAAATTAAAAATGCTTATAAAACATAAACCAAACGTTGGAGGTGGTCATTTCTTCATGCGCAGTGATAAACTCGGCACTCTAAAGCACCCGAGAGCGTTTTTTTCGATGCCAACCTAACCAGAGTGACGGGAGCGGCACAATTCAGAAAAAGTGCTCAGCTCGCCGAGAAAATGCGATTTAAGCAATAAAATTAAAAATGCTTATTAAACATAAACCAAACGTTGGAGGTGGTCATTTCTTCATGCGCAGTGATAAACTCGGCACTCTAAAGCACCCGAGAGCGTTTTTTTCGATGCCAACCTAACCAGAGTGACGGGAGCGGCACAATTCAGAAAAAGTGCTCAGCTCGCCGAGAAAATGCGATTTAAGCAATAAAACTAAAAATGCTTATAAAACATAAACCAAACGTTGGAGGTGGCCATTTCTTCATGCGCAGTGAATAACTCGGCACTCTAAAGCACCCGAGAGCGTTTTTTTCGATGCCAACCTAACCAGAGTGACGGGAGCGGCACAATTCAGAAAAAGCGCTCAGCTCGCCGAGAAAATGCGATTTAAGCAATAAAACTAAAAATGCTTATAAAACATAAACCAAACGTTGGAGGTGGTCATTTCTTCATGCGCAGTGATAAACTCGGCACTCTAAAGCACCCGAGAGCGTTTTTTTCGATGCCAACCTAACCAGAGTGACGGGAGCGGCACAATTCAGAAAAAGTGCTCAGCTCGCCGAGAAAATGCGATTTAAGCAATAAAATTAAAAATGCTTATAAAACATAAACCAAACGTTGGAGGTGGTCATTTCTTCATGCGCAGTGATAAACTCGGCACTCTAAAGCACCCGAGAGCGTTTTTTTCGATGCCAACCTAACCAGAGTGACGGGAGCGGCACAATTCAGAAAAAGCGCTCAGCTCGCCGAGAAAATGCGATTTAAGCAATAAAATTAAAAATGCTTATTAAACATAAACCAAACGTTGGAGGTGGTCATTTCTTCATGCGCAGTGAATAACTCGGCACTCTAAAGCACCCGATAGCGTTTTTTTCGATGCCAACCTAACCAGAGTGACGGGAGCGGCACAATTCAGAAAAAGTGCTCAGCTTGCCGAGAAAATGCGATTTAAGCAATAAAATTAAAAATGCTTATTAAACATAAACCAAACGTTGGAGGTGGTCATTTCTTCATGCGCAGTGAATAAATCGGCACTCTACAGCACCCGAGAGCGTTTTTTTCGATGCCAACCTAACCAGAGTGACGGGAGCGGCACAATTCAGAAAAAGCGCTCAGCTCGCCGAGAAAATGCGATTTAAGCAATAAAATTAAAAATGCTTATAAAACATAAACCAAACGTTGGAGGTGGTCATTTCTTCATGCGCAGTGATAAACTCGGCACTCTAAAGCACCCGATAGCGTTTTTTTCGATGCCAACCTAACCAGAGTGACGGGAGCGGCACAATTCAGAAAAAGTGCTCAGCTCGCCGAGAAAATGCGATTTAAGCAATAAAATTAAAAATGCTTATAAAACATAAACCAAACGTTGGAGGTGGTCATTTCTTAATGCGCAGTAATAAACTCGGCACTCTAAAGCACCCGAGAGCGTTTTTTTCGATGCCAACCTAACCAGAGTGACGGGAGCGGCACAATTCAGAAAAAGTGCTCAGCTCGCCGAGAAAATGCGATTTAAGCAATAAAATTAAAAATGCTTATAAAACATAAACCAAACGTTGGAGGTGGTCATTTCTTAATGCGCAGTAATAAACTCGGCACTCTAAAGCACCCGAGAGCGTTTTTTTCGATGCCAACCTAACCAGAGTGACGGGAGCGGCACAATTCAGAAAAAGTGCTCAGCTCGCCGAGAAAATGCGATTTAAGCAATAAAATTAAAAATGCTTATTAAACATAAACTAAACGTTGGAGGTGGTCATTTCTTCATGCGCAGTGAATAACTCGGCACTCTAAAGCACCCGATAGCGTTTTTTTCGATGCCAACCTAACCAGAGTGACGGGAGCGGCACAATTCAGAAAAAGTGCTCAGCTCGCCGAGAAAATGCGATTTAAGCAATAAAATTAAAAATGCTCATAAAACATAAACCAAACGTTGGAGGTGGTCATTTCTTAATGCGCAGTAATAAACTCGGCACTCTTAAGCACCCGAGAGCGTTTTTTTCGATGCCAACCTAACCAGAGTGACGGGAGCGGCACAATTCAGAAAAAGTGCTCAGCTCGCCGAGAAAATGCGATTTAAGCAATAAAATTAAAAATGCTTATAAAACATAAAACAAACGTTGGAGGTGGTCATTTCTTAATGCGCAGTAATAAACTCGGCACTCTAAAGCACCCGACAGCGTTTTTTTCGATGCCAACCTAACCACAGTGATGGGAGCGGCACAATTCAAAAAAAGCGCTCAGCTCGCCGAGAAAATGCGATTTAAGCAATAAAATTAAAAATGCTTATAAAACATAAACCAAACGTTGGAGGTGGTCATTTCTTCGTGCGCAGTGAATAACTCGGCACTCTAAAGCACCCGAGAGCGTTTTTTTCGATGCCAACCTAACCAGAGTGACGGGAGCGGCACAATTCAGAAAAAGTGCTCAGCTCGCCGAGAAAATGCGATTTAAGCAATAAAATTAAAAATTCTTATAAAACATAAACCAAACGTTGGAGGTGGTCATTTCTTAATGCGCAGTAATAAACTCGGCACTCTAAAGCACCCGAGAGCGTTTTTTTCGATGCCAACCTAACCAGAGTGACGGGAGCGGCACAATTCAGAAAAAGTGCTCAGCTCGCCGAGAAAATGCGATTTAAGCAATAAAATTAAAAATGCTTATTAAACATAAACCAAACGTTGGAGGTGGTCATTTCTTCATGCGCAGTGAATAACTCGGCACTCTAAAGCACCCGAGAGCGTTTTTTTCGATGCCAACCTAACCAGAGTGACGGGAGCGGCACAATTCAGAAAAAGCGCTCAGCTCGCCGAGAAAATGCGATTTAAGCAATAAAATTAAAAATGCTTATTAAACATAAACCAAACGTTGGAGGTGGTCATTTCTTCATGCGCTGTGAATAACTCGGCACTCTAAAGCACCCGAGAGCGTTTTTTTCGATGCCAACCTAACCAGAGTGACGGGAGCGGCACAATTCAGAAAAAGCGCTCAGCTAGCCGAGAAAATGCGATTTAAGCAATAAAATTAAAAATGCTTATAAAACATAAACCAAACGTTGGAGGTGGTCATTTCTTCATGCGCAGTGATAAACTCGGCACTCTAAAGCACCCGAGAGCGTTTTTTTCGATGCCAACCTAACCAGAGTGACGGGAGCGGCACAATTCAGAAAAAGCGCTCAGCTCGCCGAGAAAATTCGATTTAAGCAATAAAATTAAAAATGCTTATAAAACATAAACCAAACGTTGGAGGTGGTCATTTCTTCATGCGCAGTGATAAACTCGGCACTCTAAAGCACCCGAGAGCGTTTTTTTCGATGCCAACCTAACCAGAGTGACGGGAGCGGCACAATTCAGAAAAAGTGCTCAGCTCGCCGAGAAAATGCGATTTAAGCAATAAAATTAAAAATGCTTATAAAACATAAACCAAACGTTGGAGGTGGTCATTTCTTCATGCGCAGTGAATAACTCGGCACTCTAAAGCACCCGAGAGCGTTTTTTTCGATGCCAACCTAACCAGAGTGACGGGAGCGGCACAATTCAGAAAAAGTGCTCAGCTCGCCTAGAAAATGCGATTTAAGCAATAAAATTAAAAATGCTTATAAAACATAAACCAAACGTTGGAGGTGGTCATTTCTTAATGCGCAGTAATAAACTAGGCGGTCATTTCTTCATGCGCAGTGAATAACTCGGCACTCTAAAGCACCCGAGAGCGTTTTTTTCGATGCCAACCTAACCAGAGTGACGGGAGCGGCACAATTCAGAAAAAGTGCTCAGCTCGCCGAGAAAATGCGATTTAAGCAATAAAATTAAAAATGCTTATAAAACATAAACCAAACGTTGGAGGTGGTCATTTCTTAATGCGCAGTAATAAACTCGGCACTCTAAAGCACCCGAGAGCGTTTTTTTCGATGCCAACCTAACCAGAGTGACGGGAGCGGCACAATTCAGAAAAAGTGCTCAGCTCGCCGAGAAAATGCGATTTAAGCAATAAAATTAAAAATGCTTATAAAACATAAACCAAACGTTGGAGGTGGTCATTTCTTAATGCGCAGTAATAAACTCGGCACTCTAAAGCACCCGAGAGCGTTTTTTTCGATGCCAACCTAACCAGAGTGACGGGAGCGGCACAATTCAGAAAAAGTGCTCAGCTCGCCGAGAAAATGCGATTTAAGCAATAAAATTAAAAATGCTTATTAAACATAAACCAAACGTTGGAGGTGGTCATTTCTTCATGCGCAGTGAATAACTCGGCACTCTAAAGCACCCGAGAGCGTTTTTTTCGATGCCAACCTAACCAGAGTGACGGGAGCGGCACAATTCAGAAAAAGTGCTCAGCTCGCCGAGAAAATGCGATTTAAGCAATAAAATTAAAAATGCTTATAAAACATAAACCAAACGTTGGAGGTGGTCATTTCTTAATGCGCAGTAATAAACTCGGCACTCTAAAGCACCCGAGAGCGTTTTTTTCGATGCCAACCTAACCAGAGTGACGGGAGCGGCACAATTCAGAAAAAGTGCTCAGCTCGCCGAGAAAATGCGATTTAAGCAATAAAATTAAAAATGCTTATAAAACATAAACCAAACGTTGGAGGTGGTCATTTCTTAATGCGCAGTAATAAACTCGGCACTCTAAAGCACCCGAGAGCGTTTTTTTCGATGCCAACCTAACCAGAGTGACGGGAGCGGCACAATTCAGAAAAAGTGCTCAGCTCGCCGAGAAAATGCGATTTAAGCAATAAAATTAAAAATGCTTATAAAACATAAACCAAACGTTGGAGGTGGTCATTTCTTCATGCGCAGTGAATAACTCGGCACTCTAAAGCACCCGAGAGCGTTTTTTTCGATGCCAACCTAACCAGAGTGACGGGAGCGGCACAATTCAGAAAAAGTGCTCAGCTCGCCGAGAAAATGCGATTTAAGCAATAAAATTAAAAATGCTTATAAAACATAAACCAAACGTTGGAGGTGGTCATTTCTTAATGCGCAGTAATAAACTCGGCACTCTAAAGCACCCGTGAGCGTTTTTTTCGATGCCAACCTAACCAGAGTGACGGGAGCGGCACAATTCAGAAAAAGTGCTCAGCCCGCCGAGAAAATGCGATTTAAGCAATAAAATTAAAAATGCTTTTAAAACATAAACCGAACGTTGGAGGTGGTCATTTCTTCATGCGCAGTGATAAAGTCGGCACTCTAAAGCACCCGAGAGCGTTTTTTTCGATGCCAACCTAACCAGAGTGACGGGAGCGGCACAATTCAGAAAAAGTGCTCAGCTCGCCGAGAAAATGCGATTTATAAAATAAAATTAAAAATGCTTATTAACCATAAACCAAACGTTGGAGGTGGTCATTTCTTCATGCGCAGTGATAAACTCGGCACTCTAAAGCACCCGAGAGCGTTTTTTTCGATGCCAACCTAACCAGAGTGACGGGAGCGGCACAATTCAGAAAAAGTGCTCAGCTCGCCGAGAAAATGCGATTTAAGCAATAAAATTAAAAATGCTTATAAAACATAAACCAAACGTTGGAGGTGGTCATTTCTTCATGCGCAGTGAATAACTCGGCACTCTAAAGCACCCGAGAGCGTTTTTTCGATGCCAACCTAACCAGAGTGACGGGAGCGGCACAATTCAGAAAAAGCGCTCAGCTCGCCGAGAAAATGCGATTTAAGCAATAAAATTAAAAATGCTTATTAAACATAAACCAAACGTTGGAGGTGGTCATTTCTTCATGCGCAGTGAATAAGTCGGCACTCTAAAGCACCCGAGAGCGTTTTTTTCGATGCCAACCTAACCAGAGTGACGGGAGCGGCACAATTCAGAAAAAGCGCTCAGCTCGCCGAGAAAATGCGATTTAAGCAATAAAATTAAATATGCTTATAAAACATAAACCAAACGTTGGAGGTGGTCATTTCTTCATGCGCAGTGATAAACTCGGCACTCTAAAGCACCCGACAGCGTTTTTTTCGATGCCAACCTAACCAGAGTGACCGGAGCGGCACAATTCAGAAAAAGTGCTCAGCTCGCCGAGAAAATGCGATTTAAGCAATAAAATTAAAAATGCTTATAAAACATAAACCAAACGTTGGAGGAGGTCATTTCTTCATGCGCAGTGATAAACTCGGCACTCTAAAGCACCCGAGAGCGTTTTTTTCGATGCCAACCTAACCAGAGTGACGGGAGCGGCACAATTCAGAAAAAGTGCTCAGCTCGCCGAGAAAATGCGATTTAAGCAATAAAATTAAAAATGCTTATAAAACATAAACCAAACGTTGGAGGTGGTCATTTCTTCATGCGCAGTGATAAACTCGGCACTCTAAAGCACCCGAGAGCGTTTTTTTCGATGCCAACCTAACCAGAGTGACGGGAGCGGCACAATTCAGAAAAAGCGCTCAGCTCGCCGAGAAAATGCGATTTAAGCAATAAAATTAAAAATGCTTATAAAACATAAACCAAACGTTGGAGGTGGTCATTTCTTCATGCGCAGTGATAAACTCGGCACTCTAAAGCACCCGAGAGCGTTTTTTTCGATGCCAACCTAACCAGAGTGACGGGAGCGGCACAATTCAGAAAAAGTGCTCAGCTCGCCGAGAAAATGCGATTCAAGCAATACAATTAAAAATGCTTATTAAACATAAACCAAACGTTGGAGGTGGTCATTTCTTCATGCGCAGTGAATAACTCGGCACTCTAAAGCACCCGAGAGCGTTTTTTTCGATGCCAACCTAACCAGAGTGACGGGAGCGGCACAATTCAGAAAAAGTGCTCAGCTCGCCGAGAAAATGCGATTTAAGCAATAAAATTAAAAATGCTTATAAAACATAAACCAAACGTTGGAGGTGGTCATTTCTTAATGCGCAGTAATAAACTCGGCACTCTAAAGCACCCGAGAGCGTTTTTTTCGATGCCAACCTAACCAGAGTGACGGGAGCGGCACAATTCAGAAAAAGTGCTCAGCTCGCCGAGAAAATGCGATTTAAGCAATAAAATTAAAAATGCTTATAAAACATAAACCAAACGTTGGAGGTGGTCATTTCTTAATGCGCAGTAATAAACTCGGCACTCTAAAGCACCCGAGAGCGTTTTTTTCGATGCCAACCTAACCAGAGTGACGGGAGCGGCACAATTCAGAAAAAGTGCTCAGCTCGCCGAGAAAATGCGATTTAAGCAATAAAATTAAAAATGCTTATTAAACATAAACCAAACGTTGGAGGTGGTCATTTCTTCATGCGCAGTGAATAACTCGGCACTCTAAAGCACCCGATAGCGTTTTTTTCGATGCCAACCTAACCAGAGTGACGGGAGCGGCACAATTCAGAAAAAGTGCTCAGCTCGCCGAGAAAATGCGATTTAAGCAATAAAATTAAAAATGCTTATAAAACATAAACCAAACGTTGGAGGTGGTCATTTCTTAATGCGCAGTAATAAACTCGGCACTCTAAAGCACCCGAGAGCGTTTTTTTCGATGCCAACCTAACCAGAGTGACGGGAGCGGCACAATTCAGAAAAAGTGCTCAGCTCGCCGAGAAAATGCGATTTAAGCAATAAAATTAAAAATGCTTATAAAACATAAACCAAACGTTGGAGGTGGTCATTTCTTAATGCGCAGTAATAAACTCGGCACTCTAAAGCACCCGAGAGCGTTTTTTTCGATGCCAACCTAACCAGAGTGACGGGAGCGGCACAATTCAGAAAAAGTGCTCAACTCGCCGAGAAAATGCGATTTAAGCAATAAAATTAAAAATGCTTATAAAACATAAACCAAACGTTGGAGGTGGTCATTTCTTAATGCGCAGTAATAAACTCGGCACTCTAAAGCACCCGAGAGCGTTTTTTTCGATGCCAACCTAACCAGAGTGACGGAGCGGCACAATTCAGAAAAAGTGCTCAGCTCGCCGAGAAAATGCGATTTAAGCAATAAAATTAAAAATGCTTATTAAACATAAACCAAACGTTGGAGGTGGTCTATTCTTCATGCGCAGTGAATAACTCGGCACTCTAAAGCACCCGATAGCGTTTTTTTCGATGCCAACCTAACCAGAGTGACGGGAGCGGCACAATTCAGAAAAAGTGCTCAGCTCGCCGAGAAAATGCGATTTAAGCAATAAAATTAAAAATGCTTATAAAACATAAACCAAACGTTGGAGGTGGTCATTTCTTAATGCGCAGTAATAAACTCGGCACTCTAAAGCACCCGAGAGCGTTTTTTTCGATGCCAACCTAACCAGAGTGACGGGAGCGGCACAATTCAGAAAAAGTGCTCAGCTCGCCGAGAAAATGCGATTTAGGCAATAAAATTAAAAATGCTTATAAAACAAAAACCAAACGTTGGAGGTGGTCATTTCTTAATGCGCAGTAATAAACTCGGCACTCTAAAGCACCCGAGAGCGTTTTTTTCGATGCCAACCTAACCAGAGTGACGGGAGCGGCACAATTCAGAAAAAGCGCTCAGATCGCCGAGAAAATGCGATTTAAGCAATAAAATTAAAAATGCTTATAAAACATAAACCAAACGTTGGAGGTGGTCATTTCTTCATGCGCAGTGAATAACTCGGCACTCTAAAGCACCCGAGAGCGTTTTTTTCGATGCCAACCTAACCAGAGTGACGGGAGCGGCACAATTCAGAAAAAGTGCTCAGCTCGCCGAGAAAATGCGATTTAAGCAATAAAATTAAAAATGCTTATAAAACATAAACCAAACGTTGGAGGTGGTCATTTCTTAATGCGCAGTAATAAACTCGGCACTCTAAAGCACCCGAGAGCGTTTTTTTCGATGCCAACCTAACCAGAGTGACGGGAGCGGCACAATTCAGAAAAAGTGCTCAGCTCGCCGAGAAAATGCGATTTAAGCAATAAAATTAAAAATGCTTATAAAACATAAACCAAACGTTGGAGGTGGTCATTTCTTAATGCGCAGTAATAAACTCGGCACTCTAAAGCACCCGAGAGCGTTTTTTTCGATGCCAACCTAACCAGAGTGACGGGAGCGGCACAATTCAGAAAAAGTGCTCAGCTCGCCGAGAAAATGCGATTTAGGCAATAAAATTAAAAATGCTTATAAAACATAAACCAAACGTTGGAGGTGGTCATT
Organism: Syngnathus typhle; assembly: GCF_033458585.1. Lineage (NCBI taxonomy): Eukaryota > Metazoa > Chordata > Actinopteri > Syngnathiformes > Syngnathidae > Syngnathus > Syngnathus typhle. The sequence continues at coordinate 645,972 of NW_026871931.1, read as the reverse complement.
TCTTAATGCGCAGTAATAAACTCGGCACTCTAAAGCACCCGAGAGCGTTTTTTTCGATGCCAACCTAACCAGAGTGACGGGAGCGGCACAATTCAGAAAAAGCGCTCAGCTCGCCGAGAAAATGCGATTTAAGCAATAAAATTAAAAATGCTTATAAAACATAAACCAAACGTTGGAGGTGGTCATTTCTTCATGCGCAGTGAATAACTCGGCACTCTAAAGCACCCGAGAGCGTTTTTTTCGATGCCAACCTAACCAGAGTGACGGGAGCGGCACAATTCAGAAAAAGTGCTCAGCTCGCCGAGAAAATGCGATTTAAGCAATAAAATTAAAAATGCTTATAAAACATAAACCAAACGTTGGAGGTGGTCATTTCTTAATGCGCAGTAATAAACTCGGCACTCTAAAGCACCCGAGAGCGTTTTTTTCGATGCCAACCTAACCAGAGTGACGGGAGCGGCACAATTCAGAAAAAGTGCTCAGCTCGCCGAGAAAATGCGATTTAAGCAATAAAATTAAAAATGCTTATAGAACATAAACCAAACGTTGGAGGTGGTCATTTCTTAATGCGCAGTAATAAACTCGGCACTCTAAAGCACCCGAGAGCGTTTTTTTCGATGCCAACCTAACCAGAGTGACGGGAGCGGCACAATTCAGAAAAAGTGCTCAGCTCGCCGAGAAAATGCGATTTAAGCAATAAAATTAAAAATGCTTATTAAACATAAACCAAACGTTGGAGGTGGTCATTTCTTCATGCGCAGTGAATAACTCGGCACTCTAAAGCATCCGATAGCGTTTTTTTCGATGCCAACCTAACCAGAGTGACGGGAGCGGCACAATTCAGAAAAAGTGCTCAGCTCGCCGAGAAAATGCGATTTAAGCAATAAAATTAAAAATGCTTATAAAACATAAACCAAACGTTGGAGGTGGTCATTTCTTCATGCGCAGTGATAAACTCGGCACTCTAAAGCACCCGAGAGCGTTTTTTTCGATGCCAACCTAACCAGAGTGACGGGAGCGGCACAATTCAGAAAAAGTGCTCAGCTCGCCGAGAAAATGCGATTCAAGCAATAAAATTAAAAATGCTTATTAAACATAAACCAAACGTTGGAGGTGGTCATTTCTTCATGCGCAGTGAATAACTCGGCACTCTAAAGCACCCGAGAGCGTTTTTTTCGATGCCAACCTAACCAGAGTGACGGGAGCGGCACAATTCAGAAAAAGTGCTCAGCTCGCCGAGAAAATGCGATTTAAGCAATAAAATTAAAAATGCTTATAAAACATAAACCAAACGTTGGAGGTGGTCATTTCTTAATGCGCAGTAATAAACTCGGCACTCTAAAGCACCCGAGAGCGTTTTTTTCGATGCCAACCTAACCAGAGTGACGGGAGCGGCACAATTCAGAAAAAGTGCTCAGCTCGCCGAGAAAATGCGATTTAAGCAATAAAATTAAAAATGCTTATAAAACATAAACCAAACGTTGGAGGTGGTCATTTCTTAATGCGCAGTAATAAACTCGGCACTCTAAAGCACCCGAGAGCGTTTTTTTCGATGCCAACCTAACCAGAGTGACGGGAGCGGCACAATTCAGAAAAAGTGCTCAGCTCGCCGAGAAAATGCGATTTAAGCAATAAAAATAAAAATGCTTATTAAACATAAACCAAACGTTGGAGGTGGTCATTTCTTCATGCGCAGTGAATAACTCGGCACTCTAAAGCACCCGATAGCGTTTTTTTCGATGCCAACCTAACCAGAGTGACGGGAGCGGCACAATTCAGAAAAAGTGCTCAGCTCGCCGAGAAAATGCGATTTAAGCAATAAAATTAAAAATGCTTATAAAACATAAACCAAACGTTGGAGGTGGTCATTTCTTAATGCGCAGTAATAAACTCGGCACTCTAAAGCACCCGAGAGCGTTTTTTTTCGATGCCAACCTAACCAGAGTGACGGGAGCGGCACAATTCAGAAAAAGTGCTCAGCTCGCCGAGAAAATGCGATTTAAGCAATAAAATTAAAAATGCTTATAAAACATAAACCAAACGTTGGAGGTGGTCATTTCTTATTGCGCAGTAATAAACTCGGCACTCTAAAGCACCCGAGAGCGTTTTTTTCGATGCCAACCTAACCAGAGTGACGGGAGCGGCACAATTCAGAAAAAGTGCTCAGCTCGCCGAGAAAATGCGATTTAAGCAATAAAATTAAAAATGCTTATAAAACATAAACCACACGTTGGAGGTGGTCATTTCTTAATGCGCAGTAATAAACTCGGCACTCTAAAGCACCCGAGATGGTTTTTTTCGATGCCAACCTAACCAGAGTGACGGGAGCGGCACAATTCAGAAAAAGCGCTCAGCTCGCCGAGAAAATGCGATTTAAGCAATAAAATTAAAAATGCTTATAAAACATAAACGAAACGTTGGAGGTGGTCATTTCCTAATGCGCAGTAATAAACTCGGCACTCTAAAGCACCCGAGAGCGTTTTTTTCGATGCCAACCTAACCAGAGTGACGGGAGCGGCACAATTCAGAAAAAGCGCTCAGCTCGCCGAGAAAATGCGATTTAAGCAATAAAATTAAAAATGCTTATTAAACATAAACCAAACATTGGAGGTGGTCATTTCTTCATGCGCAGTGAATAACTCGGCACTCTAAAGCACCCGAGAGCGTTTTTTTCGATGCCAACCTAACCAGAGTGACGGGAGCGGCACAATTCAGAAAAAGCGCTCAGCTCGCCGAGAAAATGCGATTTAAGCAATAAAACTAAAAATGCTTATAAAACATAAACCAAACGTTGGAGGTGGTCATTTCTTCATGCGCAGTGAATAACTCGGCACTCTAAAGCACCCGAGAGCGTTTTTTTCGATGCCAACCTAACCAGAGTGACGGGAGCGGCACAATTCAGAAAAAGCGCTCAGCTCGCCGAGAAAATGCGATTTAAGCAATAAATTTAAAAATGCTTATAAAACATAAACCAAACGTTGGAGGTGGTCATTTCTTCATGCGCAGTGATAAACTCGGCACTCTAAAGCACCCGAGAGCGTTTTTTTCGATGCCAACCTAACCAGAGTGACGGGAGCGGCACAATTCAGAAAAAGTGCTCAGCTCGCCGAGAAAATGCGATTTAAGCAATAAAATTAAAAATGCTTATAAAACATAAACCAAACGTTGGAGGTGGTCATTTCTTCATGCGCAGTGATAAACTCGGCACTCTAAAGCACCCGAGAGCGTTTTTTTCGATGCCAACCTAACCAGAGTGACGGGAGCGGCACAATTCAGAAAAAGCGCTCAGCTCGCCGAGAAAATGCGATTTAAGCAATAAAATTAAAAATGCTTATAAAACATAAACCAAACGTTGGAGGTGGTCTTTTCTTCATGCGCAGTGATAAACTCGGCACTCTAAAGCACCCGAGAGCGTTTTTTTCTATGCCAACCTAACCAGAGTGACGGGAGCGGCACAATTCAGAAAAAGTGCTCAGCTCGCCGAGAAAATGCGATTCAAGCAATAAAATTAAAAATGCTTATTAAACATAAACCAAACGTTGGAGGTGGTCATTTTCATCATGCGCAGTGAATAACTCGGCACTCTAAAGCACCCGAGAGCGTTTTTTTCGATGCCAACCTAACCAGAGTGACGGGAGCGGTACAATTCAGAAAAAGTGCTCAGCTCGCCGAGAAAATGCGATTTAAGCAATAAAATTAAAAATGCTTATAAAACATAAACCAAACGTTGGAGGTGGTCATTTCTTAATGCGCAGTAATAAACTCGGCACTCTAAAGCACCCGAGAGCGTTTTTTTCGATGCCAACCTAACCAGAGTGACGGGAGCGGCACAATTCAGAAAAAGTGCTCAGCTCGCCGAGAAAATGCGATTTAAGCAATAAAATTAAAAATGCTTATAAAACATAAACCAAACGTTGGAGGTGGTCATTTCTTAATGCGCAGTAATAAACTCGGCACTCTAAAGCACCCGAGAGCGTTTTTTTCGATGCCAACCTACCCAGAGTGACGGAGCGGCACAATTCAGAAAAAGTGCTCAGCTCGCCGAGAAAATGCGATTTAAGCAATAAAATTAAAAATGCTTATTAAACATAAACCAAACGTTGGAGGTGGTCTATTCTTCATGCGCAGTGAATAACTCGGCACTCTAAAGCACCCGATAGCGTTTTTTTCGATGCCAACCTAACCAGAGTGACGGGAGCGGCACAATTCAGAAAAAGTGCTCAGCTCGCCGAGAAAATGCGATTTAAGCAATAAAATTAAAAATGCTTATAAAACATAAACCAAACGTTGGAGGTGGTCATTTCTTAATGCGCAGTAATAAACTCGGCACTCTAAAGCACCCGAGAGCGTTTTTTTCGATGCCAACCTAACCAGAGTGACGGGAGCGGCACAATTCAGAAAAAGTGCTCAGCTCGCCGAGAAAATGCGATTTAGGCAATAAAATTAAAAATGCTTATAAAACATAAACCAAACGTTGGAGGTGGTCATTTCTTAATGCGCAGTAATAAACTCGGCACTCTAAAGCACCCGAGAGCGTTTTTTTCGATGCCAACCTAACCAGAGTGACGGGAGCGGCACAATTCAGAAAAAGCGCTCAGCTCGCCGAGAAAATGCGATTTAAGCAATAAAATTAAAAATGCTTATAAAACATAAACCAAACGTTGGAGGTGGTCATTTCTTCATGCGCAGTGAATAACTCGGCACTCTAAAGCACCCGAGAGCGTTTTTTTCGATGCCAACCTAACCAGAGTGACGGGAGCGGCACAATTCAGAAAAAGTGCTCAGCTCGCCGAGAAAATGCGATTTAAGCAATAAAATTAAAAATGCTTATAAAACATAAACCAAACGTTGGAGGTGGTCATTTCTTAATGCGCAGTAATAAACTCGGCACTCTAAAGCACCCGAGAGCGTTTTTTTCGATGCCAACCTAACCAGAGTGACGGGAGCGGCACAATTCAGAAAAAGTGCTCAGCTCGCCGAGAAAATGCGATTTAAGCAATAAAATTAAAAATGCTTATAAAACATAAACCAAACGTTGGAGGTGGTCATTTCTTAATGCGCAGTAATAAACTCGGCACTCTAAAGCACCCGAGAGCGTTTTTTTCGATGCCAACCTAACCAGAGTGACGGGAGCGGCACAATTCAGAAAAAGTGCTCAGCTCGCCGAGAAAATGCGATTTAGGCAATAAAATTAAAAATGCTTATAAAACATAAACCAAACGTTGGAGGTGGTCATTTCTTAATGCGCAGTAATAAACTCGGCACTCTAAAGCACCCGAGAGCGTTTTTTTCGATGCCAACCTAACCAGAGTGACGGGAGCGGCACAATTCAGAAAAAGCGCTCAGCTCGCCGAGAAAATGCGATTTAAGCAATAAAATTAAAAATGCTTATAAAACATAAACCAAACGTTGGAGGTGGTCATTTCTTCATGCGCAGTGAATAACTCGGCACTCTAAAGCACCCGAGAGCGTTTTTTTCGATGCCAACCTAACCAGAGTGACGGGAGCGGCACAATTCAGAAAAAGTGCTCAGCTCGCCGAGAAAATGCGATTTAAGCAATAAAATTAAAAATGCTTATAAAACATAAACCAAACGTTGGAGGTGGTCATTTCTTAATGCGCAGTAATAAACTCGGCACTCTAAAGCACCCGAGAGCGTTTTTTTCGATGCCAACCTAACCAGAGTGACGGGAGCGGCACAATTCAGAAAAAGTGCTCAGCTCGCCGAGAAAATGCGATTTAAGCAATAAAATTAAAAATGCTTATAGAACATAAACCAAACGTTGGAGGTGGTCATTTCTTAATGCGCAGTAATAAACTCGGCACTCTAAAGCACCCGAGAGCGTTTTTTTCGATGCCAACCTAACCAGAGTGACGGGAGCGGCACAATTCAGAAAAAGTGCTCAGCTCGCCGAGAAAATGCGATTTAAGCAATAAAATTAAAAATGCTTATTAAACATAAACCAAACGTTGGAGGTGGTCATTTCTTCATGCGCAGTGAATAACTCGGCACTCTAAAGCATCCGATAGCGTTTTTTTCGATGCCAACCTAACCAGAGTGACGGGAGCGGCACAATTCAGAAAAAGTGCTCAGCTCGCCGAGAAAATGCGATTTAAGCAATAAAATTAAAAATGCTTATAAAACATAAACCAAACGTTGGAGGTGGTCATTTCTTCATGCGCAGTGATAAACTCGGCACTCTAAAGCACCCGAGAGCGTTTTTTTCGATGCCAACCTAACCAGAGTGACGGGAGCGGCACAATTCAGAAAAAGTGCTCAGCTCGCCGAGAAAATGCGATTCAAGCAATAAAATTAAAAATGCTTATTAAACATAAACCAAACGTTGGAGGTGGTCATTTCTTCATGCGCAGTGAATAACTCGGCACTCTAAAGCACCCGAGAGCGTTTTTTTCGATGCCAACCTAACCAGAGTGACGGGAGCGGCACAATTCAGAAAAAGTGCTCAGCTCGCCGAGAAAATGCGATTTAAGCAATAAAATTAAAAATGCTTATAAAACATAAACCAAACGTTGGAGGTGGTCATTTCTTAATGCGCAGTAATAAACTCGGCACTCTAAAGCACCCGAGAGCGTTTTTTTCGATGCCAACCTAACCAGAGTGACGGGAGCGGCACAATTCAGAAAAAGCGCTCAGCTCGCCGAGAAAATGCGATTTAAGCAATAAAATTAAAAATGCTTATAAAACATAAACCAAACGTTGGAGGTGGTCATTTCTTAATGCGCAGTAATAAACTCGGCACTCTAAAGCACCCGAGAGCGTTTTTTTCGATGCCAACCTAACCAGAGTGACGGGAGCGGCACAATTCAGAAAAAGTGCTCAGCTCGCCGAGAAAATGCGATTTAAGCAATAAAATTAAAAATGCTTATTAAACATAAACCAAACGTTGGAGGTTGTCATTTCTTCATGCGCAGTGAATAGCTCGGCACTCTAAAGCACCCGAGAGCGTTTTTTTCGATGCCAACCTAACCAGAGTGACGGGAGCGGCACAATTCAGAAAAAGCGCTCAGCTCGCCGAGAAAATGCGACTTAAGCAATAAAATTAAAAATGCTTATTAAACATAAACCAAACGTTGGAGGTGGTCATTTCTTCATGCGCAGTGAATAACTCGGCACTCTAAAGCACCCGAGAGCGTTTTTTTCGATGCCAACCTAACCAGAGTGACGGGAGAGGCACAATTCAGAAAAAGCGCTCAGTTCGCCGAGAAAATGCGATTTAAGCAATAAAATTAAAAATGCTTATAAAACATAAACCAAACGTTGGAGGTGGTCATTTCTTCATGCGCAGTGATAAACTCGGCACTCTAAAGCACCCGAGAGCGTTTTTTTCGATGCCAACCTAACCAGAGTGACGGGAGCGGCACAATTCAGAAAAAGTGCTCAGCTCGCCGAGAAAATGCGATTTAAGCAATAAAATTAAAAATGCTTATAAAACATAAACCAAACGTTGGAGGTGGTCATTTCTTCATGCGCAGTAATAAACTCGGCACTCTAAAGCACCCGAGAGCGTTTTTTTCGATGCCAACCTAACCAGAGTGACGGGAGCGGCACAATTCAGAAAAAGTGCTCAGCTCGCCGAGAAAATGTGATTTAAGCAATAAAATTAAAAATGCTTATAAAACATAAACCAAACGTTGGAGGTGGTCATTTCTTAATGCGCAGTAATAAACTCGGCACTCTAAAGCACCCGAGAGCGCTTTTTTCTATGCCATCCTAACCAGACTTCTAGCCCTAACCCTAGCTCTTACTCTAATCGTACTCCTAGCTCTTACATGAACCGTAGCTCTTACACTAACCCTAACAGTAGCGCTAGCTCTAACCCTAATCCTAGCTCTAAACCTAACCCCAATCCCAACCCTAGCTATTACCCTAACCCGATTCCTAACTCTAACCCTAACCCCAACCCTAGCTATTACCCTAACTCTTACACTATTCCTAGCTCTAACCTTAACCCCAACCCTAGCTCTTACTCTAAACCTAATCCTTGCTCTAGCTGGGATTTGAACTCAGGGTGCCTGGGTGTGAGTACAGAGCACTAACCACTACACTATGGAACCTACACCTAAATTGCATGGAAGTTACGTATATGGTTTTATGGAGGAGCTTACAAGCAAAGATAGGAATAGTTAAATGCCAAAATAGTTGAGGTTCCACTGAGACTTGAACTCAGGTTGCTGGGGTGAGAGTCCAGCGCACTAACCACTACGGTATGGAATCCACACCATTAATCCATGTAAGTTACCTATATGGTTTTATGGAGCAGCTCACAAGCAACTAGCAAAGATAGGAATAGTTAAATGCCAAAGTAGTTGAGGTTCCACTGAGACTTGAACTCAGGTTGCTGGGGTGAGAGTCCAGCGCACTAACCACTACGGTATGGAATCCACACCATTAATCCATGTAAGTTACCTATATGGTTTTATGGAGCAGCTCACAAGCAACTAGCAAAGATAGGAATAGGTAAATGCCAAAATGGTTGAGGTTCCACTGAGACTTGAACTCAGGGCGCTGGGGTGAGAGTCCAGAGCACTAACCAATACAGTATGGAACCCACACCATTAATCCTTGGAAGTTACCTATATGGTTTTATAGAGCAGCTCACAAGCAAATAGTATAGATAGGAATAGGTAAATGCCAAAATAGTTGAAGTTCCACTGAGACTTGAACTCAGTTCGCTGGGGTGAGAGTCCACAGCACAAACCACTACAGTATGGCACCCACGAAATTTCTTCATGGATGTTACGTATATGGTTTTATGGAGCAGCTCACACGCAAATTGTATAGGAATAGGTAGTATAGATAGGAATACGCAAATGCCAAAAGAAAAAGTGTTCTGTAGTGTAGTGGAAAGTGCTCTGGACTCTCACCCCAACGACCTGAGTTCAAGTCTCAGTGGAACCCCAACTGTTTTGGCATTTACCTATTCCTAACTATACCGTTTGCTTGTGAGCTGCTCCATAAAACCGTATAGGTAACTTCCATGAAGTGATAGTGTGGTTTCCATACTGTAGTGGTTAGTGCTCTGTACACTTACTCCAGCGACCAGAGTTCAAGTCTCAGTGCAACCTCTACTATTTTAGCATTTACCTATTGATATCTACACTGGCTTTTGAGCTGCTCCATAAAACCATATACGTAACTTCCATGTAGCTATGTCGTGCGTTCCATAGTGTAGTGGTTAGTTCTCTGGGCTCTCACCCCAGTGACCAGAGTTCAAGTCTCACTAGAATCGCACTGTTTTTGGCATTTAGCTATTCCTATCTATACTGCTTGTGAGCTGCTCCATAAAACCGTATGACATGTGAAGAGATTGACAATAAAGCTGACTTTGACTTTGAGAGGAACCATTCAGAAAACGTCCTTACCTCGTCGAGAAAATGCGATTTAACCAAAAAAAATAAAAATGCTAATAAAACATAAACCAAACGTTGTAGGTGGTCATTTCTTCATGCGCAGTAATAAACTCGGCACTCTGAAGCACCCGAGAGCGCTTTTTTCTATGCCAACCTAACCAGAGTGACGGGAGAGGCACCATTCAGAATACGTGCTCAGCTCGTCGAGAAATTGCGATTCAAGCAATAAAATTAAAAATGCTTATAAAACATAAACCAAACGTTGCCGGTGGTCATTTCTTCCTGCGCAGTGATAAACTCGGTACTCTAAAGCACCCAAGAGCGCTTTTTACTATGCCAACCTAACCAGAGTGACGGGAGCGGCACAATTCAGAAAAAGTGCTCAGCTCGTCGAGAAAATGCGATTTAAGCAATACAATTAAAAATGCTTATAAAACATAAACCAAACGTTGTAGGTGGTCATTTCTTCATGCGCAGTGATAAACTCGGCACTCTGAAGCACCCAAGAGCGTTTTTTTTCTATGCCAACCTAACCAGAGTGACGGGAGCGGCACAATTCAGAAAAAGTGCTCAGCTCGTCGAGATAATGCGATTTAAGCAATAAAGTTAAAAATGCTTATAAAACATAAACCAAACGTTGCAGGTGGTCATTTCTTCATGCGCAGTGATAAACTCGGCACTCTGAAGCACCCGAGAGCGCTTTTTTCTATGCCAACCTAACCAGAGTGTTGGGAGCGGCACCATTCAGAAAAAGTGCTCAGCTCGTCGAGAAAATGCGATTCAAGCAATAAAAATTAAAAAAAGCTAATAAAACATAAATCAAACGTTGTAGGTGGTTATTTCTTCATGAGCAGTGATAAACTCGGCACTCTGAAGCACCCGAGACCGCCTTTTTCTATGCCAACCTAACCAGAGTGACGGGAGACGCACCATTCAGAAAACGTGCTCAGCTCGCCGAGAAAATGCGATTTAAGCAATAAAATTAAAAATGCTTATAAAACGTAAACCAAACGTTGTAGGTGGTCATTTCTTCATGCGCAGTGATAAACTCGGCTCTCTAAAGCACCCGAGAGCGTTTTTTTCTATGCCAACCTAACCAGAGTGACGGGAGCGGCACAATTCAGAAAAAGTGCTCAGCTCGTTGAGAAAATGCGATTTAAGCAATAAGATTAAAAATGCTTATAAAACATAAACCAAACGTTGTAGGTGGTTATTTCTTCATGAGCAGTGATAAACTCGGCACTCTGAAGCACCCAAGAGCGCTTTTTTCTATGCCAACGTAACCAGAGTGTCGGGAGACGCACCATTCAGAAAACGTGCTCAGCTCGCCGAGAAAATGCGATTTAAGCAATAAAATTAAAAATGCTTATAAAACATAAACCAAACGTTGTAGGTGGTCATTTCTTCATGCGCAGTGATAATCTCGGCACTCTAAAGCACCCGAGAGCGTTTTTTTTCTATGCCAACCTAACCAGAGTGACGGGAGCGGCACAATTCAGAAAAAGTGCTCAGCTCGTCGAGAAAATGCGATTTAAGCAATAAAATTAAAAATGCTTATAAAATATAAAACAAACGTTGCAGGTGGTCATTTCTTCATGCGCAGTGATAAACTCGGCACTCTGAAGCACCCGAGAGCGCTTTTACCTATGCCAACCTAACCAGAGTGACGGGAGCGGCACCATTCAGAAAACGTGCTCAGCTCGTCGAGAAAATGCGATTTAAGCAATAAAATTAAAAATGCTTATAAAACATAAACCAAACGTTGGAGGTGGTTATTTCTTCATGAGCACTGATAAACTCAGCACTCTGAAGCACCCAAGAGCGCTTTTTTTCTATGCCAACGTAACCAGAGTGACGGGAGACGCACCATTCAGAAAACGTGCTCAGCTCGCCGAGAAAATGCCATTTAAGCAATAAAATTAAAAATGCTTATAAAACATAAACCAAACGTTGTAGGTGGTCATTTCTTCATGCGCAGTGATAAACTCGGCACTCTAAAGCACCCGAGAGCGTTTTTTTCGATGCCAACCTAACCAGAGTGACGGGAGCGGCACAATTCAGAAAAAGTGCTCAGCTCGTCGAGAAAATGCGATTTAAGCAATAAAATTAAAAATGCTTATAAAATATAAACCAAACGTTGTAGGTGGTCATTTCTTCATGCGCAGTGATAAACTCGGCACTCTGAAGCACCCGAGAGCGCTTTTACCTATATGCCAACCTAACCAGAGTGACGGGAGCGGCACAATTCAGAAAAAGTGCTCAGCTCGCCGAGAAAATGCGATTTAAGCAATAAAATTAAAAATGCTTATAAAACATAAACCAAACGTTGGAGGTGGTCATTTCTTCATGCGCAGTGATAAACTCGGCACTCTAAAGCACCCGAGAGCGTTTTTTTCGATGCCAACCTAACCAGAGTGACGGGAGCGGCACAATTCAGAAAAAGTGCTCAGCTCGCCGAGAAAATGCGATTAAGCAATAAAATTAAAAATGCTTATAAAACATAAACCAAACGGTGGAGGTGGTCATTTCTTCATGCGCAGTGATAAACTCGGCACTCTAAAGCACCCGAGAGCGTTTTTTTCGATGCCAACCTAACCAGAGTGACGGGAGCGGCACAATTCAGAAAAAGTTCTCAGCTCGCCGAGAAAATGTGATTTAAGCAATAAAATTAGAAATGCTTATAAAACATAAACCAAACGTGGTCATTTCTTCATGCGCAGTGATAAACTCGGCACTCTAAAGCACCCGAGAGCGTTTTTTTCGATGCCAACCTAACCAGAGTGACGGGAGCGGCACAATTCAGAAAAAGTGCTCAGCTCGCCGAGAAAATGCGATTTAAGCAATAAAATTAAAAATGCTTATAAAACATAAACCAAACGTTGGAGGTGTTCATTTCTTCATGCGCAGTGATAAACTCGGCACTCTAAAGCACCCGAGAGCGTTTTTTTCGATGCCAACCTAACCAGAGTGACGGGAGCGGCGCAATTCAGAAAAAGTGCTCAGCTCGCCGAGAAAATGCGATTTAAGCAATAAAATTAAAAATGCTTATAAAACATAAACCAAACGTTGGAGGTGGTCATTTCTTCATGCGCAGTGATAAACTCGGCACTCTAAAGCACCCGAGAGCGTTTTATTCGATGCCAACCTAACCAGAGTGACGGGAGCGGCACAATTCAGAAAAAGCGCTCAGCTCGCCGAGAAAATGCGATTTAAGCAATAAAATTAAAAATGCTTATAAAACATAAAACAAACGTTGCAGGTGGTCATTTCTTCATGCGCAGTGATAAACGCGACACTCTGAAGCACCCGAGAGCGCTTTTTTCTATGCCAACCTAACCAGAGTGACGGGAGCGGCACCATTCAGAAAACGTGCTCAGCTCGTCGAGAAAATGCGATTCAAGCAATAAAATTAAAAATGCTTATAAAACATAAAACAAACGTTGCAGGTGGTCATTTCTCCATGCGCAGTGATAAACTCGGCACTCTGAAGCACCCAAGAGCGCTTTTTTCTATGCCAACCTCACCAGAGTGACGGGAGAGGCACCATTCAGAAAACGTGCTCAGCTCGTCGAGAAAATGCGATTTAAGCAATGAAATTAAAAATGCTAAAACATAAACCAAACGTTGTAGGTGGTCAATTCTTCATGCGCAGTGATAAACACGGCACTCTGAAGCATCCGAGAGCGCTTTTTTCTATGCCATCCTAACCAGACTTCTAGCCCTAACCCTAGCTCTTACTCTAATCGTACTCCTAGCTCTTACATGAACCGTAGCTCTTACACTAACCCTAGCACTAGCTCTAACCCTAACCCCAACGCTAGCTTTTACTAGGAGCTATTACCCTAAGTCTTACACTAACCCTATTCCTAGCTCTAACCTTAACCTATGCCATCCTAACCAGACTTCTTGCCGTAACCCTAGCTCTTACTGTAATAGTAATACTAGCTCTTACATGAACCGTAGCTCTTACACTAACCCTAGCGCTAGCTCTAACCCTAATCCTAGCTCTAACCCTAAACCCAACCCCAACCCTAGCTAGCTATTACCCTAACTCTTACACTAACCCGATTCCTAGCTCTAACCCTAACCCTAGCTAATACCCTAACTCTTACACTAACCCTATTCCTAGCTCTAACCTTAACCCCAACCCTAGCTCTTCCTCTAAACCTAATCCTTGCTCTAGCTGGGATTTGAACTCAGGCTGCCTGGGTGCGAGTACAGAGCACTAACCACTACACTATGGAACCTACACCTATATTGCATGGAAGTTACGTATATGGTTTTATGGAGGAGCTTACAAGCAAAGATAGGAATAGTTAATTGCCAAAATAGTTGAGGTTCCACTGAGACTTGAACTCAGGTTGCTGGGGTGAGAGTCCAGCGCACTAACCACTACGGTATGGAATCCACACCATCAATCCATGTAAGTTACCTATATGGTTTTATGGAGCAGCTCACAAGCAACTAGCAAAGATAGGAATAGTTAAATGCCAAAATAGTTGAGGTTCCACTGAGACTTGAACTCAGGTTGCTGGGGTGAGAGTCCAGCGCACTAACCACTACGGTATGGAATCCACACCATTAATCCATGTAAGTTACCTATATGGTTTTATGGAGCAGCTCACAAGCAACTAGCAAAGATAGGAATAGGTAAATGCCAAAATGGTTGAGGTTCCACTGAGACTTGAACTCAGGGCGCTGGGGTGAGAGTCCAGAGCACTAACCAATACAGTATGGAACCCACACCATTAATCCTTGGAAGTTACCTATATGGTTTTATAGAGCAGCTCACAAGCAAATAGTATAGATAGGAATAGATAAATGAGAAAATAGTTGAAGTTCCACTGAGACTTGAACTCAGTTCGCTGGGATGAGAGTCCACAGCACAAACCACTACAGTATGGCACCCACGAAATTACTTCATGTATGTTACGTATATGGTTTTATGGAGCAGCTCACACGCAAATTGTATAGGAATAGGTAGTATAGATAGGAATACGTAAATGCCAAAAGAAAAAGTGTTCTGTAGTGTAGTGGAAAGTGCTCTGGACTCTCACCCCAACGACCTGAGTTCAAGTCTCAGTGGAACCCCAACTGTTTTGGCATTTGTCTATTCCTAACTATACCATTTGCTTGTGAGCTGCTCCATAAAACCGTATAGGTAACTTCAATGAAGTGATAGTGTGGTTTCCATACTGTAGTGGTTAGTGCTCTGTACACTTACTCCAGCGACCAGAGTTCAAGTCTCAGTGGAACCTCTACTATTTTAGCATTTACCTATTCCTATCTACACTGGCTTTTGAGCTGCTCCATAAAACCATATACGTAACTTCCATGTAGTAATGTCGTGCGTTCCATAGTGTAGTGGTTAGTTCTCTGGGCTCTCACCCCAGTGACCAGAGTTCAAGTCTCACTAGAACCACACTGTTTTTGGCATTTAGCTATTCCTATCTATACTGCTTGTGAGCTGCTCCATAAAACCGTATGACATGTGAAGAGATTGACAATAAAGCTGACTTTGACTTTGAGAGGAATCATTCAGAAAACGTCCTTACCTCGTCGAGAAAATGCGATTTAACCAATAAAAATGCTAATAAAACATAAACCAAACGTTGCAGGTGGTCATTTCTTCATGCGCAGTGATAAACTCGGCACTCTGAAGTACCCGAGAGCGCTATAACTATGCCAACCTAACCACAGTGACGGGAGCGGCACCATTCAGAAAAAGTGCTCAGCTCGCCGAGAAAATGCGATTTAAGCAATAAAATTAAAAATGCTTATAAAACATAAACCAAACGTTGGAGGGGGTCATTTCTTCATGCGCAGTGATAAACTCGGCACTCTAAAGCACCCGAGAGCGTTTTTTTCGATGCCAACCTAACCAGAGTGACGGGAGCGGCACAATTCAGAAAAAGTGCTCAGCTCGCCGACAAAATGCGATTTAAGCAATAAAATTAAAAATGCTTATAAAACATAAACCAAACGTTGGAGGTGGTCATTTCTTCATGCGCAGTGATAAACTCGGCACTCTAAAGCACCCGAGAGCGTTTTTTTCGATGCCAACCTAACCAGAGTGACGGGAGCGGCACAATTCAGAAAAAGTGCTCAGCTCGCCGAGAAAATGCGATTTAAGCAATAAAATTAAAAATGCTTATAAAACATAAACCAAACTTTGGAGGTGGTCATTTCTTAATGTGCAGTAATAAACTCGGCACTCTAAAGCACCCGAGAGCGTTTTTTTCGATGCCAACCTAACCAGAGTGACGGGAGCGGCACAATTCAGAAAAAGTGCTCAGCTCGCCGAGAAAATGCGATTTAAGCAATGAAATTAAAAATGCTTATAAAACATAAACCAAACGTTGGAAGTGGTCATTTCTTCATGCGCAGTGATAAACTCGGCACTCTAAAGCACCCGAGAGCGTTTTTTTCGATGCCAACCTAACCAGAGTTACGGGAGCGGCACAATTCAGAAAAAGCGCTCAGCTCGCCGAGAAAATGCGATTTAAGCAATAAAATTAAAAATGCTTATAAAACATAAACCAAACGTTGGAGGTGGTCATTTCTTCATGCGCAGTGATAAACTCGGCACTCTAAAGCACCCGAGAGCGTTTTTTTCGATGCCAACCTAACCAGAGTGACGGGAGCGGCACAATTCAGAAAAAGCGCTCAGCTCGCCGAGAAAATGCGATTTAAGCAATAAAATTAAAAATGCTTATAAAACATAAACCAAACGTTGGAGGTGGTCATTTCTTCATGCGCAGTGATAAACTCGGCACTCTAAAGCACCCGAGAGCGTTTTTTTCGATGCCAACCTAACCAGAGTGACGGGAGCGGCACAATTCAGAAAAAGTGCTCAGCTCGCCGAGAAAATGCGATTTAAGCAATAAAATTAAAAATGCTTATAAAACATAAACCAAACGTTGGAGGTGGTCATTTCTTCATGCGCAGTGAATAACTCGGCACTCTAAAGCACCCGAGAGCGTTTTTTTCGATGCCAACCTAACCAGAGTGACGGGAGCGGCACAATTCAGAAAAAGTGCTCAGCTCGCCGAGAAAATGCGATTTAAGCAATAAAATTAAAAATGCTTATAAAACATAAACCAAACGTTGGAGGTGGTCATTTCTTAATGCGCAGTAATAAACTCGGCACTCTAAAGCACCCGTGAGCGTTTTTTTCGATGCCAACCTAACCAGAGTGACGGGAGCGGCACAATTCAGAAAAAGTGCTCAGCTCGCCGAGAAAATGGGATTTAAGCAATAAAATTAAAAATGCTTATAAAACATAAACCAAACGTTGGAGGTGGTCATTTCTTCATGCGCAGTGATAAAGTCGGCACTCTAAAGCACCCGAGAGCGTTTTTTTCGATGCCAACCTAACCAGAGTGACGGGAGCGGCACAATTCAGAAAAAGTGCTCAGCTCGCCGAGAAAATGCGATTTAAGCAATACAATTAAAAATGCTTATTAAACATAAACCAAACGTTGGAGGTGGTCATTTCTTCATGCGCAGTGATAAACTCGGCACTCTAAAGCACCCGAGAGCGTTTTTTTCGATGCCAACCTAACCAGAGTGACGGGAGCGGCACAATTCAGAAAAAGTGCTCAGCTCGCCGAGAAAATGCGATTTAAGCAATAAAACTAAAAATGCTTATAAAACATAAACCAAACGTTGGAGGTGGACATTTCTTCATGCGCAGTGAATAACTCGGCACTCTAAAGCACCCGAGAGCGTTTTTTTCGATGCCAACCTAACCAGAGTGACGGGAGCGGCACAATTCAGAAAAAGCGCTCAGCTCGCCGAGAAAATGCGATTCAAGCAATAAATTTAAAAATGCTTATAAAACATAAACCAAACGTTGGAGGTGGTCATTTCTTCATGCGCAGTGATAAACTCGGCACTCTAAAGCACCCGAGAGCGTTTTTTTCGATGCCAACCTAACCAGAGTGACGGGAGCGGCACAATTCAAAAAAAGCGCTCAGCTCGCCGAGAAAATGCGATTTAAGCAATAAAATTAAAAATGCTTATAAAACATAAACCAAACGTTGGAGGTGGTCATTTCTTCGTGCGCAGTGAATAACTCGGCACTCTAAAGCACCCGAGAGCGTTTTTTTCGATGCAAACCTAACCAGAGTGACGGGAGCGGCACAATTCAGAAAAAGTGCTCAGCTCGCCGAGAAAATGCGATTTAAGCAATAAAATTAAAAATTCTTATAAAACATAAACCAAACGTTGGAGGTGGTCATTTCTTAATGCGCAGTAATAAACTCGGCACTCTAAAGCACCCGAGAGCGTTTTTTTCGATGCCAACCTAACCAGAGTGACGGGAGCGGCACAATTCAGAAAAAGTGCTCAGCTCGCCGAGAAAATGCGATTTAAGCAATAAAATTAAAAATGCTTATTAAACATAAACCAAACGTTGGAGGTGGTCATTTCTTCATGCGCAGTGAATAAATCGGCACTCTAAAGCACCCGAGAGCGTTTTTTTCGATGCCAAACTAACCAGAGTGACGGGAGCGGCAATTCAGAAAAAGCGCTCAGCTCGCCGAGAAAATGCGATTTAAGCAATAAAATTAAAAATGCTTATTAAACATAAACCAAACGTTGGAGGTGGTCATTTCTTCATGCGCAGTGAATAACTCGGCACTCTAAAGCACCCGAGAGCGTTTTTTTCGATGCCAACCTAACCAGAGTGACGGGAGCGGCACAATTCAGAAAAAGCGCTCAGCTCGCCGAGAAAATGCGATTTAAGCAATAAAATTAAAAATGCTTATTAAACAAAAACCAAACGTTGGAGGTGGTCATTTCTTCATGCGCAGTGAATAACTCGGCACTCTAAAGCACCCGAGAGCGTTTTTTTCGATGCCAACCTAACCAGAGTGACGGGAGCGGCACAATTCAGAAAAAGCGCTCAGCTCGCCGAGAAAATGCGATTTAAGCAATAAAATTAAAAATGCTTATAAAACATAAACCAAACGTTGGAAGTGGTCATTTCCTCATGCGCAGTGATAAACTCGGCACTCTAAAGCACCCGAGAGCGTTTTTTTCGATGCCAACCTAACCAGAGTTACGGGAGCGGCACAATTCAGAAAAAGCGCTCAGCTCGCCGAGAAAATGCGATTTAAGCAATAAAATTAAAAATGCTTATAAAACATAAACCAAACGTTGGAGGTGGTCATTTCTTCATGCGCAGTGATAAACTCGGCACTCTAAAGCACCCGAGAGCGTTTTTTTCGATGCCAACCTAACCAGAGTGACGGGAGCGGCACAATTCAGAAAAAGTGCTCAGCTCGCCGAGAAAATGCGATTTAAGCAATAAAATTAAAAATGCTTATTAAACATAAACCAAACGTTGGAGGTGGTCATTTCTTCATGCGCAGTGATAAACTCGGCACTCTAAAGCACCCGAGAGCGTTTTTTTCGATGCCAACCTAACCAGAGTGACGGGAGCGGCACAATTCAGAAAAAGTGCTCAGCTCGCCGAGAAAATGCGATTTAAGCAATAAAACTAAAAATGCTTATAAAACATAAACCAAACGTTGGAGGTGGCCATTTCTTCATGCGCAGTGAATAACTCGGCACTCTAAAGCACCCGAGAGCGTTTTTTTCGATGCCAACCTAACCAGAGTGACGGGAGCGGCACAATTCAGAAAAAGCGCTCAGCTCGCCGAGAAAATGCGATTTAAGCAATAAAACTAAAAATGCTTATAAAACATAAACCAAACGTTGGAGGTGGTCATTTCTTCATGCGCAGTGATAAACTCGGCACTCTAAAGCACCCGAGAGCGTTTTTTTCGATGCCAACCTAACCAGAGTGACGGGAGCGGCACAATTCAGAAAAAGTGCTCAGCTCGCCGAGAAAATGCGATTTAAGCAATAAAATTAAAAATGCTTATAAAACATAAACCAAACGTTGGAGGTGGTCATTTCTTCATGCGCAGTGATAAACTCGGCACTCTAAAGCACCCGAGAGCGTTTTTTTCGATGCCAACCTAACCAGAGTGACGGGATTGGCACAATTCAGAAAAAGCGCTCAGCTCGCCGAGAAAATGCGATTTAAGCAATAAAATTAAAAATGCTTATTAAACATAAACCAAACGTTGGAGGTGGTCATTTCTTCATGCGCAGTGAATAACTCGGCACTCTAAAGCACCCGATAGCGTTTTTTTCGATGCCAACCTAACCAGAGTGACGGGAGCGGCACAATTCAGAAAAAGTGCTCAGCTTGCCGAGAAAATGCGATTTAAGCAATAAAATTAAAAATGCTTATAAAACATAAACCAAACGTTGGAGGTGGTCATTTCTTCATGCGCAGTGATAAAGTCGGCACTCTAAAGCACCCGAGAGCGTTTTTTTCGATGCCAACCTAACCAGAGTGACGGGAGCGGCACAATTCAGAAAAAGTGCTCAGCTCGCCGAGAAAATGCGATTTAAGCAATAAAATTAAAAATGCTTATTAAACATAAACCAAACGTTGGAGGTGGTCATTTCTTCATGCGCAGTGATAAACTCGGCACTCTAAAGCACCCGAGAGCGTTTTTTTCGATGCCAACCTAACCAGAGTGACGGGAGCGGCACAATTCAGAAAAAGTGCTCAGCTCGCCGAGAAAATGCGATTTAAGCAATAAAACTAAAAATGCTTATAAAACATAAACCAAACGTTGGAGGTGGCCATTTCTTCATGCGCAGTGAATAACTCGGCACTCTAAAGCACCCGAGAGCGTTTTTTTCGATGCCAACCTAACCAGAGTGACGGGAGCGGCACAATTCAGAAAAAGCGCTCAGCTCGCCGAGAAAATGCGATTTAAGCAATAAATTTAAAAATGCTTATAAAACATAAACCAAACGTTGGAGGTGGTCATTTCTTCATGCGCAGTGATAAACTCGGCACTCTAAAGCACCCGAGAGCGTTTTTTTCGATGCCAACCTAACCAGAGTGACGGGAGCGGCACAATTCAGAAAAAGTGCTCAGCTCGCCGAGAAAATGCGATTTAAGCAATAAAATTAAAAATGCTTATAAAACATAAACCAAACGTTGGAGGTGGTCATTTCTTCATGCGCAGTGATAAACTCGGCACTCTAAAGCACCCGAGAGCGTTTTTTTCGATGCCAACCTAACCAGAGTGACGGGAGCGGCACAATTCAGAAAAAGCGCTCAGCTCGCCGAGAAAATGCGATTTAAGCAATAAAATTAAAAATGCTTATAAAACATAAACCAAACGTTGGAGGTGGTCATTTCTTAATGCGCAGTAATAAACTCGGCACTCTAAAGCACCCGAGAGCGTTTTTTTCGATGCCAACCTAACCAGAGTGACGGGAGCGGCACAATTCAGAAAAAGTGCTCAGCTCGCCGAGAAAATGCGATTTAAGCAATAAAATTAAAAATGCTTATAAAACATAAACCAAACGTTGGAGGTGGTCATTTCTTAATGCGCAGTAATAAACTCGGCACTCTAAAGCACCCGAGAGCGTTTTTTTCGATGCCAACCTAACCAGAGTGACGGGAGCGGCACAATTCAGAAAAAGTGCTCAGCTCGCCGAGAAAATGCGATTTAAGCAATAAAATTAAAAATGCTTATTAAACATAAACCAACCGTTGGAGGTGGTCATTTCTTCATGCGCAGTGAATAACTCGGCACTCTAAAGCACCCGATAGCGTTTTTTTCGATGCCAACCTAACCAGAGTGACGGGAGCGGCACAATTTAGAAAAAGTGCTCAGCTCGCCGAGAAAATGCGATTTAAGCAATAAAATTAAAAATGCTTATAAAACATAAACCAAACGTTGGAGGTGGTCATTTCTTAATGCGCAGTAATAAACTCGGCACTCTAAAGCACCCGAGAGCGTTTTTTTCGATGCCAACCTAACCAGAGTGACGGGAGCGGCACAATTCAGAAAAAGTGCTCAGCTCGCCGAGAAAATGCGATTTAAGCAATAAAATTAAAAATGCTTATAAAACATAAACCAAACGTTGGAGGTGGTCATTTCTTCATGCGCAGTGATAAAGTCGGCACTCTAAAGCACCCGAGAGCGTTTTTTTCGATGCCAACCTAACCAGAGTGACGGGAGCGGCACAATTCAGAAAAAGTGCTCAGCTCGCCGAGAAAATGCGATTCAAGCAATAAAATTAAAAATGCTTAACCAAACGTTGGAGGTGGTCATTTCTTCATGCGCAGTGATAAACTCGGCACTCTAAAGCACCCGAGAGCGTTTTTTTCGATGCCAACCTAACCAGAGTGACGGGAGCGGCACAATTCAGAAAAAGTGCTCAGCTCGCCGAGAAAATGCGATTTAAGCAATAAAACTAAAAATGCTTATAAAACATAAACCAAACGTTGGAGGTGGTCATTTCTTCATGCGCAGTGAATAACTCGGCACTCTAAAGCACCCGAGAGCGTTTTTTTCGATGCCAACCTAACCAGAGTAACGGGAGCGGCACAATTCAGAAAAAGCGCTCAGCTCGCCGAGAAAATGCGATTTAAGCAATAAATTTAAAAATGCTTATAAAACATAAACCAAACGTTGGAGGTGGTCATTTCTTCATGCGCAGTGATAAACTCGGCACTCT
This sequence comes from Syngnathus typhle, assembly GCF_033458585.1. NCBI lineage: Eukaryota > Metazoa > Chordata > Actinopteri > Syngnathiformes > Syngnathidae > Syngnathus > Syngnathus typhle. Next base: position 624,036 of record NW_026871931.1, on the reverse strand, counting down.
AAAGCACCCGAGAGCGTTTTTTTCGATGCCAACCTAACCAGAGTGACGGGAGCGGCACAATTCAGAAAAAGTGCTCAGCTCGCCGAGAAAATGCGATTTAAGCAATAAAATTAAAAATGCTTATAAAACATAAACCAAATGCGCAGTGATAAACTCGGCACTCTAAAGCACCCGAGAGGGTTTTTTTCGATGCCAACCTAACCAGAGTGACGGGAGCGGCACAATTCAGAAAAAGCGCTCAGCTCGCCGAGAAAATGCGATTTAAGCAATAAAATTAAAAATGCTTATAAAACATAAACCAAACGTTGGAGGTGGTCATTTCTTCATGCGCAGTGATAAACTCGGCACTCTAAAGCACCCGAGAGCGTTTTTTTCGATGCCAACCTAACCAGAGTGACGGGAGCGGCACAATTCAGAAAAAGTGCTCAGCTCGCCGAGAAAATGCGATTCAAGCAATAAAATTAAAAATGCTTATTAAACATAAACCAAACGTTGGAGGTGGTCATTTCTTCATGCGCAGTGAATAACTCGGCACTCTAAAGCACCCGAGAGCGTTTTTTTCGATGCCAACCTAACCAGAGTGACGGGAGCGGCACAATTCAGAAAAAGTGCTCAGCTCGCCGAGAAAATGCGATTTAAGCAATAAAATTAAAAATGCTTATAAAACATAAACCAAACGTTGGAGGTGGTCATTTCTTAATGCGCAGTAATAAACTCGGCACTAAAGCACCCGAGAGCGTTTTTTTCGATGCCAACCTAACCAGAGTGACGGGAGCGGCACAATTCAGAAAAAGTGCTCAGCTCGCCGAGAAAATGCGATTTAAGCAATAAAATTAAAAATGCTTATAAAACATAAACCAAACGTTGGAGGTGGTCATTTCTTAATGCGCAGTAATAAACTCGGCACTCTAAAGCACCCGAGAGCGCTTTTTTCGATGCCAACCTAACCAGAGTGACGGGAGCGGCACAATTCAGAAAAAGTGCTCAGCTCGCCGAGAAAATGCGATTTAAGCAATAAAATTAAAAATGCTTATTAAACATAAACCAAACGTTGGAGGTGGTCATTTCTTCATGCGCAGTGAACAACTCGGCACTCTAAAGCACCCGATAGCGTTTTTTTCGATGCCAACCTAACCAGAGTGACGGGAGCGGCACAATTCAGAAAAAGTGCTCAGCTCGCCGAGAAAATGCGATTTAAGCAATAAAATTAAAAATGCTTATAAAACATAAACCAAACGTTGGAGGTGGTCATTTCTTCATGCGCAGTGATAAAGTCGGCACTCTAAAGCACCCGAGAGCGTTTTTTTCGATGCCAACCTAACCAGAGTGACGGGAGCGGCACAATTCAGAAAAAGTGCTCAGCTCGCCGAGAAAATGCGATTTAAGCAATAAAATTAAAAATGCTTATTAAACATAAACCAAACGTTGGAGGTGGTCATTTCTTCATGCGCAGTGATAAACTCGGCACTCTAAAGCACCCGAGAGCGTTTTTTTCGATGCCAACCTAACCAGAGTGACGGGAGCGGCACAATTCAGAAAAAGTGCTCAGCTCGCCGAGAAAATGCGATTTAAGCAATAAAACTAAAAATGCTTATAAAACATAAACCAAACGTTGGAGGTGGCCATTTCTTCATGCGCAGTGAATAACTCGGTACTCTAAAGCACCCGAGAGCGTTTTTTTCGATGCCAACCTAACCAGAGTGACGGGAGCGGCACAATTCAGAAAAAGTGCTCAGCTCGCCGAGAAAATGCGATTTAAGCAATAAAATTAAAAATGCTTATAAAACATAAACCAAACGTTGGAGGTGGTCATTTCTTCATGCGCAGTGATAAAGTCGGCACTCTAAAGCACCCGAGAGCGTTTTTTTCGATGCCAACCTAACCAGAGTGACGGGAGCGGCACAATTCAGAAAAAGTGCTCAGCTCGCCGAGAAAATGCGATTCAAGCAATAAAATTAAAAATGCTTAACCAAACGTTGGAGGTGGTCATTTCTTCATGCGCAGTGATAAACTCGGCACTCTAAAGCACCCGAGAGCGTTTTTTTCGATGCCAACCTAACCAGAGTGACGGGAGCGGCACAATTCAGAAAAAGTGCTCAGCTCGCCGAGAAAATGCGATTTAAGCAATAAAACTAAAAATGCTTATAAAACATAAACCAAACGTTGGAGGTGGTCATTTCTTCATGCGCAGTGAATAACTCGGCACTCTAAAGCACCCGAGAGCGTTTTTTTCGATGCCAACCTAACCAGAGTAACGGGAGCGGCACAATTCAGAAAAAGCGCTCAGCTCGCCGAGAAAATGCGATTTAAGCAATAAATTTAAAAATGCTTATAAAACATAAACCAAACGTTGGAGGTGGTCATTTCTTCATGCGCAGTGATAAACTCGGCACTCTAAAGCACCCGAGAGCGTTTTTTTCGATGCCAACCTAACCAGAGTGACGGGAGCGGCACAATTCAGAAAAAGTGCTCAGCTCGCCGAGAAAATGCGATTTAAGCAATAAAATTAAAAATGCTTATAAAACATAAACCAAATGCGCAGTGATAAACTCGGCACTCTAAAGCACCCGAGAGGGTTTTTTTCGATGCCAACCTAACCAGAGTGACGGGAGCGGCACAATTCAGAAAAAGCGCTCAGCTCGCCGAGAAAATGCGATTTAAGCAATAAAATTAAAAATGCTTATAAAACATAAACCAAACGTTGGAGGTGGTCATTTCTTCATGCGCAGTGATAAACTCGGCACTCTAAAGCACCCGAGAGCGTTTTTTTCGATGCCAACCTAACCAGAGTGACGGGAGCGGCACAATTCAGAAAAAGTGCTCAGCTCGCCGAGAAAATGCGATTCAAGCAATAAAATTAAAAATGCTTATTAAACATAAACCAAACGTTGGAGGTGGTCATTTCTTCATGCGCAGTGAATAACTCGGCACTCTAAAGCACCCGAGAGCGTTTTTTTCGATGCCAACCTAACCAGAGTGACGGGAGCGGCACAATTCAGAAAAAGTGCTCAGCTCGCCGAGAAAATGCGATTTAAGCAATAAAATTAAAAATGCTTATAAAACATAAACCAAACGTTGGAGGTGGTCATTTCTTAATGCGCAGTAATAAACTCGGCACTAAAGCACCCGAGAGCGTTTTTTTCGATGCCAACCTAACCAGAGTGACGGGAGCGGCACAATTCAGAAAAAGTGCTCAGCTCGCCGAGAAAATGCGATTTAAGCAATAAAATTAAAAATGCTTATAAAACATAAACCAAACGTTGGAGGTGGTCATTTCTTAATGCGCAGTAATAAACTCGGCACTCTAAAGCACCCGAGAGCGCTTTTTTCGATGCCAACCTAACCAGAGTGACGGGAGCGGCACAATTCAGAAAAAGTGCTCAGCTCGCCGAGAAAATGCGATTTAAGCAATAAAATTAAAAATGCTTATTAAACATAAACCAAACGTTGGAGGTGGTCATTTCTTCATGCGCAGTGAACAACTCGGCACTCTAAAGCACCCGATAGCGTTTTTTTCGATGCCAACCTAACCAGAGTGACGGGAGCGGCACAATTCAGAAAAAGTGCTCAGCTCGCCGAGAAAATGCGATTTAAGCAATAAAATTAAAAATGCTTATAAAACATAAACCAAACGTTGGAGGTGGTCATTTCTTCATGCGCAGTGATAAAGTCGGCACTCTAAAGCACCCGAGAGCGTTTTTTTCGATGCCAACCTAACCAGAGTGACGGGAGCGGCACAATTCAGAAAAAGTGCTCAGCTCGCCGAGAAAATGCGATTTAAGCAATAAAATTAAAAATGCTTATTAAACATAAACCAAACGTTGGAGGTGGTCATTTCTTCATGCGCAGTGATAAACTCGGCACTCTAAAGCACCCGAGAGCGTTTTTTTCGATGCCAACCTAACCAGAGTGACGGGAGCGGCACAATTCAGAAAAAGTGCTCAGCTCGCCGAGAAAATGCGATTTAAGCAATAAAACTAAAAATGCTTATAAAACATAAACCAAACGTTGGAGGTGGCCATTTCTTCATGCGCAGTGAATAACTCGGTACTCTAAAGCACCCGAGAGCGTTTTTTTCGATGCCAACCTAACCAGAGTGACGGGAGCGGCACAATTCAGAAAAAGCGCTCAGCTCGCCGAGAAAATGCGATTTAAGCAATTAATTTAAAAATGCTTATAAAACATAAACCAAACGTTGGAGGTGGTCATTTCTTCATGCGCAGTGATAAACTCGGCACTCTAAAGCACCCGAGAGCGTTTTTTTCGATGCCAACCTAACCAGAGTGACGGGAGCGGCACAATTCAGAAAAAGTGCTCAGCTCGCCGAGAAAATGCGATTTAAGCAATAAAACTAAAAATGCTTATAAAACATAAACCAAACGTTGGAGGTGGCCATTTCTTCATGCGCAGTGAATAACTCGGCACTCTAAAGCACCCGAGAGCGTTTTTTTCGATGCCAACCTAACCAGAGTGACGGGAGCGGCACAATTCAGAAAAAGCGCTCAGCTCGCCGAGAAAATGCGATTTAAGCAATAAATTTAAAAATGCTTATAAAACATAAACCAAACGTTGGAGGTGGTCATTTCTTCATGCGCAGTGATAAACTCGGCACTCTAAAGCACCCGAGAGCGTTTTTTTCGATGCCAACCTAACCAGAGTGACGGGAGCGGCACAATTCAGAAAAAGTGCTCAGCTCGCCGAGAAAATGCGATTTGAGCAATAAAATTAAAAATGCTTATAAAACATAAACCAAACGTTGGAGGTGGTCATTTCTTCATGCGCAGTGATAAAATCGGCACTCTAAAGCACCCGAGAGCGTTTTTTTCGATGCCAACCTAACCAGAGTGACGGGAGCGGCACAATTCAGAAAAAGCGCTCAGCTCGCCGAGAAAATGCGATTTAAGCAATAAAATTAAAAATGCTTATAAAACATAAACCAAACGTTGGAGGTGGTCATTTCTTAATGCGCAGTAATAAACTCGGCACTCTAAAGCACCCGAGAGCGTTTTTTTCGATGCCAACCTAACCAGAGTGACGGGAGCGGCACAATTCAGAAAAAGTGCTCAGCTCGCCGAGAAAATGCGATTTAAGCAATAAAATTAAAAATGCTTATAAAACATAAACCAAACGTTGGAGGTGGTCATTTCTTAATGCGCAGTAATAAACTCGGCACTCTAAAGCACCCGAGAGCGTTTTTTTCGATGCCAACCTAACCAGAGTGACGGGAGCGGCACAATTCAGAAAAAGTGCTCAGCTCGCCGAGAAAATGCGATTTAAGCAATAAAATTAAAAATGCTTATTAAACATAAACCAACCGTTGGAGGTGGTCATTTCTTCATGCGCAGTGAATAACTCGGCACTCTAAAGCACCCGATAGCGTTTTTTTCGATGCCAACCTAACCAGAGTGACGGGAGCGGCACAATTCAGAAAAAGTGCTCAGCTCGCCGAGAAAATGCGATTTAAGCAATAAAATTAAAAATGCTTATAAAACATAAACCAAACGTTGGAGGTGGTCATTTCTTCATGCGCAGTGAATAACTCGGCACTCTACACTGTAAAAAAAAAACCGTTGTTTTTACGGTAAAAAACTGGCAGCTGTGGTTGCCAGAACTTTACCGTAATAAATATGGTGTAACATTTTTTTACATTACGGTAAAAGGATATTAGGACAGTTGATTTCACGTTTAAGATTGCCATTCAATTCAATATTTTACCGTATAAAAAAAAGGTTTTTCCAACAAAAGAAAAGCTGTTTTGCCATATATTTGACAAGAAAATACCGTATGAATGCCGCATAAATTAAATATTTTGCCATTAATTATTACACTATTTTACTGTAAAAGTAAAACTGTAATTTCCACGGTAAAAAACTGGCAGCTGTGGTTGCCAAAATTCTACCGTAATAAATACGGTAGAGCTTTTTCTGCTATTACGGTAAAAGGATTTTGTACTGTTGATTTGACAGGTAATATTGGTATTTTATTTCATATTTTACCGTATAAATAAATATTTTTTCCATCAAAATAAACAGTTTTGTTTTCAAATTGACATGTAAATACCTTATTAAATAAGGATTTTGCTAGGAAATGTTACAGTATTTTACTGTTCAATTAACAGTATCTAATATAAAATACTACGTTATTCTGTACAAATTCCCTGGAAATATCATATAAATAAAGGTTTTCCATTAAATATGACTGTGTTTCACCGTATACTTAAAGTGAAAAGAATATTTTGGTGTCCAAAATTTTACCGTAATAAATACGGTAGAGCTTTTTCTGCTATTACGGTAAAAGGATTATGTACTGTTGATTTTACAGGTAATTTTTGTATTTTATTTCATATTTTACCATATAAATAAATATTTTTTCCATCAAAAGAAACCTAGTTTTGATTTGTAATTGACATAGAAATACTATATAATATAAAAGATTTTGCCTAAAAGTATTTTAGTGTTTTACTGTACAATTAACAGTATTAAATATAAAATACTACTTAATTCTGTATAAATTCCCTTTAAATATCATATAAATAAAGGTTTTCCTTTATATATATATATATATACCGTTTTTCCCATGTATAATGCGCCCCCATGTATAATACGCACCCTAAAAATGGCTGGAAAAAAGCCTGTACCCATGTATAATACGCACCCAAATTTTGACTCTGTAAACGTAAAATTATTTCAGAAAAAAGATCATCTTTGGGAACAACCGGATGGTATTCTGCCGGTCAGTATCACTGCGCATGCGCTAGTAAACTCGATAGCGAAGAAATGTTTCAGATTTGTGTAGGGTACATTGTGACAGCAAACGAGCAGGTGATCGAGCAGGCATCTGATACGAGAGCATTGTGTTCGTATGGAGCGTGTTTGAAGTGAACAGCAGAGAACAAAGCGCATCCGTAATGGCGGCCTCCGTATCATATCCGGATTTAAAAAAATAATAATAAAAAATGTTTGTACCCATGTATAATGCGCACCCCAGAAAAAACTGCCAGCTGTGGTTTCCAGAATTTTACTGTGATAAATACAGTGGAAATTTTTCAGTATTTAGATTTTATTAATGTTGATTTAACTTTTAATGATTAACATTATCCCACATTTTTTCCATCAAAAGAAAGACATTCACCCGAGAGCCAAGAGCAGTCACCCCGTCGCCCTCCTCTCTCTGCCGCTGGAAGGGCGGTGTGCGGTACATCTCGCGGGGCCCTTGTCCGCGGCGCATCGTGTATTGTTGGTTGCTGCTTTGTGTTGCGGGGTGGTGTCCTATGCTGTATGGAAGGCGGGCCGGTGGAGGGGATCGGGTACGGCGGCTGTACTCCAAAAGAAATCTGAAAATGGACAAGAAAATAATATAAACCAGGATTTGCAGGTATTCTCATTAGATCAGATTATTACAGTTATCTCATTCCTCTCGTTCCTCCTTCTTGGGGCCACGATTCGATTCAAAATCGATTTTTGATTCAAAAAGATTTTTTATTAAAACGATTCGATTTTATTCATAAAGATTTCTTATTGGGTTTCTGATCATGATCTACTCTCATCTGCTTTGGTATACAGAATGACAAGTGGACATAAAAGTGTCCTTTTCACATTTATTACCGTATTTTCCGGCCTATAAGGCGCACCTTCAATGAACGGCCCATTTTAAAACTTTATCCTTATATAAGGCGCACCGGACTATAAGGCGCACCATCATGTCAGATTTTTAATCCAAATCAAATCATTCTCCATTTTATCTTTTTTATTTCAACTTCAGACGGAACAAATTACTTTATAATCATAAAATAATGATCCATAGTCTTTTTGATTCATGATTCATAGTCTTCAGCGGGCCACTTATGATTGATTTCATGACACAATGCTTTGGGCCAGTTTAAATTTAGGAATTTGGTCCATATATAAGGCGCACCGGACTATAAGTTGGTTTTTGAGAAAATTTTAGGTTTTTAGGTGCGCCTTATAGGGCGGAAAATACGGTAAGTTAAATTCTTAGGGAAGTGCCTTTATCAACGACATTGTGTGGTCCTCAATTAGGTAGCTATCTATACAATACGTTTGAACAAAAATAAAGGACTTCTGCATAATACAAAGCCTGGTGTGCCTGTTTTTTAAACAATTTTTTTTTAATTTAAAAAATCGATTAAAAAATCGTTAAACAAAGATCTTATGTGCATCGATTTTTCCCCCACCCTTACTGAATACATATAATACATTTATTAATAATACATAATAAATTAGTTATTGCCCATTACTCACAGGACTTTTGTTGCATGTGCAGGGTCATGGTGAATGTAGTAGTCGTTGGCTCTCTTCAGTCCATACTTTGCATGCCCCTCTCTCATCTACGAGTGTTGTCAGTCTCTCTTTCTCACTCTCATTCTAGGGAATACAGTAAGTTTAAACATAATTATATTATATTTTACCAAGAGCATATCAAGCATTTTATAGTGAGATCTATTTTATAATCAAACGAAACATCCTATTGAAGAAATGCCCCACCACTGTCAGTCTACAGCAGCAGTGTGTAAGGAAAAACTTACCATAAACGTTGTGACTGAATGCATTAACAGGTCCACGTTGAAGGAGGACCATGTTGACAATAACATCACCACTCAATTTCAGGACCTTTGGAGGTGTTTGGCTTGGCCTATTGGAAGGAGATCAATAGTTTGAGGTTTGAGACTGATGTATATCTGATCTAATGTATATATTCCAAATAAGTTGCCAACTTACCAGCTCAGTTCCTTAGCATTCCACTCCACCCCTCCATACAGTTGAATAACTGAACATTTTAGGTGTTTTTTTTAGGGAGGGATAACAGGTCAAAAAGTATTCCATACAGAAATGGTATATATAATGTAATAATTAGGAACCCGAAGATTATCTTACTCATAAATATGTAATAAACATTGTCCAGTCACCAATTCAAGTTTAAAGTATATAAAACGTTAGAACATTGCGATATGATTAGATATGAAGGACATGACAAATGTAACCATTTTTGACCAGTTGAAAAGGGATAAAAAATTATTCACTTTAACATGCCTAATTAGACACGAAGACTTTGGGAAACACCAGATAAATATTGGGATTTGGTTTAAAAAACAACTGGATAAATCTATACAAATTTTTGTTTTTGGCGACTGGATGGGGAGCACTTCTCTCATGTGAATTGCTTAGAAATTCCCTTATTGTTAACCACCCATCCTCTAAATCAGGGGTCACCAAACTACGGCCCGCGGGCCGGATACGGCCCGCAGGACCGTTTAATCCGGCCCGCCAACCCTGAATAAATTGTATTATTAAACTTTTTTTTTTTTTTTGCTCATTTTGCCTGCAATGACTGCGTTTCCCCAGTAGATGGGGAAGCGCTCGCCTGCGCATTTACTACCGGAAGCCGTGTCAGAAAGCTCGGTGCACACTCACAAGTGCGTGTACGGACATGGCGCACTCGCGCTCTATTTGTATCAGTCCCGAATTTAGAGCGTGGGCTGTGACGACAGCATTCTTGTAATTTGCGCGCTGAGCTTTCAGATGCAGTTTTGCGCTAAAGCCACCCACAAACCTTCCCCTGGAATCCTTCCGTTAAAATGTCGCCCAAGTAAAGCAGGGTGAACACAGTGCCGAGCGTTTAAAAGAGTTGCCAATTTGGCTCGACGTACGCGACGTGACGTTCAGCCACATGAACGTCAACATCTACCCGTCACAGATCGAGGTAAACGGACCAACACCTCGGATCTCGCCTAAGAATTGCCACAACAAATTTTACTCCAGACTATGACGCACTATCAAACTTTAACAAAAAAGACAGCGGTGTCTACAAGCCTACTGGAACCTACAAAAGGATTATAAGGAAGGAACACAAGAACTTTAAGAGACTGCTCATATGTGTCAGAGAGGTTCTGCTCTGACAACTGAGCTGAACTTTTATCTGTTAAGATTGTGCATGGCACAACAGAAAGTTAATGTTCCATGGTTTTTTTTCTATGAAGAACCCAGAGAGAGTTATTTAGTTATTATTTATTTCCTGTTTTTTCTGTGAAGAACTCAGAGAGGGTTTAGTTATTATTTATTTCATTAATAGTGTTATTATTTGTTTCCTGACTTTTTTTTCTGTAAAGAACCTGGAAAGGGTTATTAAATAACTGTTATTTGGTTATGTGTGGCTTTCTGGAAAATAAAAAAAAAAAAATTTTTTTAAGCTCCCCTACGATCGTCACACTTTTTCTGTTACAAACTGCCACCGGCCCGCCATCAGAGAAGGGAAAGGTTATGTGGCCCTCACAGGAAAAAGTTTGGGGACCCCTGCTCTAAATGCTCAAGGTCTCTTGTTTGTGGTTGTATGTCATTCCCGCACCTTCCTGTCAGTCTTAGGCTGTCTCTCTCAAATGAAGGTTAAAAGCCCAAAAAATATCTTGATAGAAAATGGCCATAGCTGTTTTTATAGCATCAACATTTACCTAAACTTTATTTACCCCTTTCCTGGCAACCATACCCACTTCTGTATAACAAAAAGCCTCAACAGCATATGACAAGTTTTTTTTAGGTTTTTTCGTACATATTTATTGACAAAACTCCATATAACAGCTTGAGTATTGACTCAATAGATTGAGTCAGGCTGTATTATGTGTAACTCCGCAAACAGTCAGCAGCTGTGTTACAGTGAACTGTAAATTGCATTTAATAATCCACTGGCAGACAAATAATCAACTATGACTCTCTGAAAGAGTGACTCACATAAACGTGATTTACATGGGACTACAATATTTTCAACACTTATTCTACTCAATAAACCTGAACGACCAATTGGCCACAAAAAACATGTTCTTCTTACATTTTGAAATATAGGAAAGTTATTCCACTTCTGTGAAGTTGTAAACAGCATTGGTTTGAAATTGTACAAACTATAGAATTCACAAAACAATTACCTTAAAGACTGTAAACGAAAAAAAGTGCCATCAAAGACATTTCTGGATTAATTAGCACAAATCCACTGATCGCTCTCAGTGAAGCTAAACACGTACCTTTAGAAACCACCAGACATTTTCCAACAAAAAGTTAACACTGGATTTCAATTTACCTTGTGGTACAATTTTAAAAACAAAATAGGTACAGTGTACCATAACATATTGTATACTTGAACATCCAGTATACCTGAACACACATTAACCACTCATACCTTAACCACTTGTCCCTAAAGGGTTAATAGGGTGTGTCTATCTCCACTCATGGTCTGCGAGGTCTGCAATCAGAGTGAGGACTCTAGGATTGACTGAGAGTACTTTCTTTTTTTTATTCCACTCGACCTTGGTGCCTCTCTCAGGATTTATTGAGAAGAAACACCTTCATAAGAAAAAAAACAAAGAAGTAACAATTAATGGGTGAGATCAAAGAAATTATTGCTCTAGCAGAAATAAACTGTACCTTTGGAGAAACTCTAGTGTTGATCGTAGTTCCACTGGGTAGTGTATGTTGAAGCAATAGAAACTCCCAAACAGCAGGCAAACGGCAGAGGTGAAGGAAGTGATGTGGTCGTTGACAACCTTTTGGTCAATGCTCAACATGAATGTGTCAGCAGAAAAGCAACAGGACCCTGAAAATATTAACAACATAAAAAACAAAATGAAAAAATAAAAACATTCAGTTATAAGGACTTAAATGTCAGATATTGACTAAAATACAATGGTGCTTATTACATTAAAACAACAACAACATTTTAATAGCGTACTGAAAACTGAGTTAATTTAAACTATGCTATTGCATTGAATTCTCCTATGGGCTGGTCTTGGTGCCAGGTGAAGTAATAAGATATACAAGTGTAGGTAGGTAGGTAGGTAGATAGGTAGGTAGGTAGGTAGGTAGGTAGGTAGGTAGGTAGGTAGGTAGGTAGGTAGGTAGGTAGGTAGGTAGGTAGGTAGGTAGGTAGGTAGGTAGGTAGGTAGGTAGGTAGGTAGGTAGGTAGGTAGGTAGGTAGGTAGATAGGTAGGTAGGTAGATAGGTAGGTAGATAGATAGATAGATAGATAGATAGATAGGTAGATAGATAGATAGATAGATAGATAGATAGATAGATAGATAGATAGATAGATAGATAGATAGATAGATAGATAGATAGATAGATAGATAGATAGATAGATAGATAGATAGATAGATAGATAGATAGATAGATAGATAGATAGATAGATAGATAGATAGATAGATAGATAGATAGATAGATAGATAGATAGATAGATAGATAGATAGATAGATAGATAGATAGATAGATAGATAGATAGATAGATAGATAGATAGATAGATAGATAGATAGATAGATAGATAGATAGATAGATAGATAGATAGATAGATAGATAGATAGATAGATAGATAGATAGATAGATAGATAGATAGATAGATAGATAGATAGATAGATAGATAGATAGATAGATAGATAGATAGATAGATAGATAGATAGATAGATAGATAGATAGATAGAATAGTATAATTTGATGTCAGTATACATATAGATTTAGCTGCGGGGTTTGGTTAGACATTTAATTTTTGTTTACTTACCACACACAATTATGCAGGGTGTTGCCGGCAACTTCTCTATCTGAACCTCTTGGGCCAGGCATGTCTCCTCAACGTATTGGAGCAGGTTCTCCTCCTTCTCACCAAAATGAGCCAGTAAAAGAAGTACCATCTTTACAAGGTCTTGTGAGCAACCATCCAAATGGCCCAGCTCAGTCTGAAACTTGAGAAGAGCATCCAGGACTTGTTTGCGTTTTTGTGCATCAACATTCTTGAAGAAGTTTAAGAGGCGTCTTCCTTTTTTCTCCACATTGCCAAGGAAAGTATCCATTAGACTCAGACCAGTAAGTTCTTGGAAGTGTGCTACCATACCAGCTTCCTTGAACAAAAAGGGCCACTCTTGGCTGAGTTTCTGAATGCTTGTCCCCTTGTTGATGTCTTTACGCTGTGTGTAATAGGTGGACTGTATTAACTTTTTCACATTGTCTGCATTGAAGTCAATCTCTTCAAACATCTCCTTCATCTTGTTTTTTTTTTCTTGCTGACTCTCCATAGTCTCAGAGAGTGGCAAATATTTCGGCTCCCAGTTTATACAGCCATATGTGTCTTGAACTCTGGCTTTTTGTTCAGCTGGAATTTCTTCAGTATCAGACTCATCTGGTGCAACCTTGCGTTTTCTTATTTTTGGTGTGTTGGGTCGTTTCACATTTTCAACTCGTGCTTGGAGTTGCTTTACCAGTGAATGATATCCAGGTCCAATGACATCACCCTCTATGACATCTTGGAGGGCTTCTGGATACTTGGCCACCATTCTTTTGCCTATCTCTGTAGTGTTGTGTTTGGTTGGATTATTACACATCTTCATGATCTCAGAAACCACTATCCTTACCATCTCTCGCCGCAGCCGCGGACTAGGTCTCACCTTCCTTTCTAAACTCTGCACTAACTCTTCAGGGAGCTTCTGCCATGGTATCTGGAATGTCTCTACCCAGTTTGCCACAAAAGTGGAACAGTTACCTGAGGGGGATGAGGTGATTGAGGAGGATGATGGTGAGGGAGAGACTGAAGGTGGAGAGGAACAGACGGACAGTGGAGAGGAAAATGCTGCAGTTGTAGTGCTTGAGTCTGTAACAGAAGAACAGGAGAAACATTAAACCTTGAAGGATGTCGTGCTTCTCTGTTGAATATTTTATGTATTGTTAATATGGCTGCAACTAACATTTTTCATTGTCAATTAATCTATTCGTTGTTTGGTCCATAAAATGTTACAAAATAGTAAACAATGTTGATCACTGTTCAAGGCCTCAAGTGTCTTGTTTGTCCATAATATTAGAAAATGTTGTAAAATATGAGTTTTCATATTAAGTTTTTCCCTTTTTAAAAAATTTGACTCAAAACAATGATTAAAATAATTGTTACTTAATTTAATAATTAACTGATTACTTGTTAACTGTTAAATAACTGGATAATGTGTGCTATGCTGTTATGGCAATGTAGAAATTTTGTGAAATTATGTTAAATTTAAAAAACACTTACTGTTCTGGGCCCAAGCAGCAACAAGTCTTCTGGCTTGGACTGGCTTCAACACTGGCAGCAAGTCTCCTTCTGTAATGTACTGCAGATCATCTATGGTCTCAGCACCAAATCCCTTCAATGTATCTTCCACTGAACTAAGAACTGCTTGAGGAAGGTCTGGAAGCACTGCAGCAATTGCACTACTTATCGTCTGTATCTCTGATTCAGCCATATCTATCAGATACACAAACACAAAGAAGTTGGCCTTTAGTCTACTGACATCAAAGCATCTACTCTGACAATACACTGTGCTTCAGTGGCACTATCTGGTATCATTTTTGATGTAAGATGATAATGGCCACATGTCAATCAGTTCATTAATGTGTAGGCACTGCAATCTTCCACTGTCATTTTTCACTGAGTACATGTGGTAGTGTGGCAGGAATTCTGCTGAATACACTCTCATCAGCAAATGAAGTGCAGAATCATCTTTAACTACAAGGAGGAGGAGTTCACCAAACTCCATTGAGTCATCATTCCTAGTGACAACGAATTGCCCCTTTTTGTATATTATCCCATTATACTGCAAATCTACAGGAATCTTTGTATTAATTTCAGTGAAGCCAAATTGTAAGACTGCATCTTTAACTTGTTCACTGTATAGCTCAGAGTAGAAAGGTACGCCTTCTTTCATAAGCAAGGCTTGAGGACTCACTGACCCAGCTGAAAGATAGGCCTGAAACATCTGATGTCTTTCTGAAAGAGTGAGACACAGGTTTTTAAAGTTTTTCAAATGCCTTGCACATCTTTTAAAGTAACTATGCTTACTTTCAAAGCGCATAGTCCATAGTCTCATCAGTGGGCCAAATTTTAAAATCAGTCCTGGGTAGTGGCGCAAATAATGATGCTTTGGTCTCAAGTTGGTATCTGGAAACAGTGCTTTCCTGGAATCCAAATATTCCTGAATTAGAGCATCCAGGTAAAGAACCTGTGGCTCAGAAATCTTTTGAGCGCAAATCAAGTCAACTATGTCCTTTAGTTGCAGAGTTAATTGCCACACATCATCTTGTGCGTCTTCCACTCTGTCTCCAATGATTAAAGGTAACAGTCGTAAAAAGTTCCAGTTTTGTACAGCATGACCAGAAAGTCGCAGTGTTTTAGGACTGACCTCACATGGCTTGGAGGAAGCATCTACAGCTCCATATTTGAACTGATTAATGCGTCTGTTCAAAATAGTGTATGTGAACCATCTCTTTTTTTTAACAAAGTACCTCAGGTAAAGTGCTAAATCATAAGATAGGACACCCTCAAAGATGTCGTGACCAAGACAGGGGGGGCAAACCAGGCAGACAAACATCAAAGTGTTTTAAGGTATTAAATTCTGACCTGAACTTTATTCCATGAACATCCGCCACGCCTTCAGCTTGTAACTGATCCACTGCTGACTTGTAGCTTTCAGGGGTTCTTTCTGGTCCGCAAGAAATTGGGTCATCCCCCTGAAATTGAATTCGAGAAATGAGGCAGTATCTGCAGAAATATTTTGAAGAACTGAAATTTTCAGTAAAGCCACCAATGCAATGCGAGCCCAAGTTGTCTCCAGCAATGCAGTAGAGAGTCCCTTTAACAACATTTTCATCTGCCATTGCAATCCCATTCTCCTCCAGTAGTTTCAAGTCAGCCAGTAGCTCTGAAAAAACCTTGCCATGGCCAAATTCTTTAAAGTCCTTTTCTCTACACAGCAAAACCAGCTGCATGTGATCAACATTTGATCGAAAATGTGGGGGCAAATTTAATAGTGAGAAGTACACAGCCAAAATTTTGTGCTTCTTTTTTGCAGAACCCAAAGGGTTAACGACCTCAAATGCATCCTGGTATAGTATCAGCTTAAGGCAGTGCTTCTCAAATAGTGGGGCGCGGTGCTATTCCTGGGGGGGCGCGTGTGACCCTGGGGAACAGGCTTTTTTTTTGGCAGTACTAGAATAAAGTGTAATTGCGTGTTTACTACAGCAGGGGGCAGTGGCGCTCTCATTGTTACTTCTGTCACGTTTGCGACAGTGCAACATTTTACGACTTACAAGACAAGTTAGGATAGTCACGGTGGGGAGGGGGGGCGCGAATAGTTTTCTTCTTGCTAGGGGGGGGGCGTAACAGAAAATAATTGAGAAGCACTGGCTTAAGGCAAGATGCATTTTCTTGAAAAAAGGTATTTGATTTAAACACCTTACCATCATGGCAGTCACAGAGAACATCTGGTTTTGAAACAGAATTATCGTAAGGAGCTGCTGACATGAGCACTGATTGTAACATATTCTTCAGTGTGTTTAACACAGGAATGTAGTACGCAAATCTTTCTGTTCTGTTCTCATCTCTCCCTAGAAACACCTTTTTGGGCTCAACATATTTAAACATTTCTTTGAAACACTGTGCTCTAGAGTATGCTGTCCTCATTGGCCCTGTGTGACACGCTGAAAACAAATCACATTCCTTTACTGTATCACAGATTTTTACAATCTCTTCATCTGATACTGACAAATCTTTCAGAAGCAAGTTTAATCTGTTCAGTGTATATGTGTGTCCCATCTCATGTATGTTTTGAATCTCTTCAACGATGGTCTGAATAGTAGATGCTGGAATAAGAAGCTGGCCCATAAGTTTTATGTAAAATAAACACACATTTCTGAGGTACAAGTCACTGAAATTAGACGAGTCCCCAAAAGTGTTTTCAGCAGCCTCTGATACACTGGCAGTTTCGTGCACGGTAGGGATGTTTTGCTCATTTGTAGAAGGACTTTCTGAGTTTGTATCTCTGAATTGGCCACAAATCACATGTGCTGAACAATGTCGGTGTTTTCTGGACATATGAGAAGTAAATGAAGACTTCACAGTAAAAAGTGAGGTTTTGCATCCTCTCACTGGGCAGTTTATGGGGTGTCCCTTTGCTATGTGCTCCTTAAGGTGAGCAAGCAACTCCCTGACTCCGTCACACTGGCGCTCACAAAGTGCAACCGTGCACTTCAATGTAGCTTTAGCCATAGCATGATCCGGAGCAGTCAACGAGACTGCACTATGGTGGCGATAGAAGTGCGATTTTAATGCTGCATATCTAGAAAATACCTGCTTACAGTCAATTTCCACACACTTGAAAATACAACGGGGCTCATTGCGATGCAGTTTACAATGCAAAACATATGCTTTAAGAGACTGAACAGATTCTCCACAAACACAACAAGAATACATCTTACACGTCAAACAGGGAAATATCAACCATAAAACCTAACCTAAAAACCATATAAAACATCAACCTTACCGTAGTAAGATGCTGAAAATGAGCAAAATCCAAAATGAGAGTAGAGAAAGTTTCGACGTTGTGGTGCTGCTGCCGTAACCGTTCGTTGCTTCGTCCACTGGTAGCGGAGCCAAGTGCAAGGCGCTGATTGGACGCCTCGTCAAGATTCAAACAATCAGTTTGAATTCTGGCGCCCTTTCTTTCTTTTTAAAAATAAACAAAAACTCTGTAGGCCTATTTTATTTTGCTAAGTCCTTTTCACCTTTGGTGGTTATTGAACAGGTTTACTGCAAAATAATAAAAAAAAGGGAAAAAAAGAAAATCAAGTGCAAGTTTTTTCGATCTTTTTTTTTTAAACGACTTTTCACAATAATGGACCATCTATAAATGCAAACTTCAAGCCTACAACCTGTTTATTTCATATCGAATATCATATATATATATATATAAACAGATTAATTGGTGATTATGAAAATTATTCAAGATATTTGTAACTCTAAATACATTTAAAAGTGTAAAGGCTCAAATTATTCTAACTTTCTGTCTCTCTCTCTCAATTTGTTTTTCTCAGCAAATTTTAAAGATGCTGCAAATAACTGCACAAGACAGTTGTGGCTACATACACGCACAAGCATGTGCTGTCGCCCTCTCCGTGTCCACACTGCCACACTGGTAGGATAGAGTCTGCCGGAGCTTTGACACGACAGATCGTAGAACTTTCCGTGTGGTACCTGTGTTCTAATGTTAGCTAATATAGTAGCTCAAAGAGGCTTGAATAGTCAATTTTGGATAGGAACCCTCCTAACTAATTGAAATTACCGCAATTCCTTGCAGCAGCAACAAAATAATTACGCACCGTTCGGTCATTCACAACCAGACATAAGAAAGAAAATAATGTATTTAAACAGTCTGATGTAGACTGCAGCAGAGAGAGTACGCGATTATCAACATATAGCCTACGTGTTGATGTGATGTAAAAACTTTTATCATGAAGTGCGTTCTGTTGTTGACTGCCAAGCTAGAGTAAAAACTGTTTTTCTGACATCCAGCGTCCTGCAGATCATCATGAAGTTAGCGTTGAAGATTATTAATATATTTTTGCCAAAAACAGTAGAAGAAATGGACGGAGCCATCACGTAGAAATCAATGGAGGCAATTGAAGCCAATTTGAACCACTTCCCGTTAGTCAACTAACCCTTCTGCACAGGTTCAGGTGCATTGTTGCCAACTCCTCAGTTAGGAAAGTCGCTATTGGCTGCCCTGAAAGTCGCCAGATGACGTCACCTAATTTGTAGTTCGTAGTTTGTGCGGATGCGCTAATTCGTTTGTAGTTTTGAGGCTTTACCCACAAACTATGACGTCATTTTCAAATTGCAAACAGCCGGCCGCCGCTGTTTAAAATAAAGAGGTAAAGGACAGCTGTGCTTGCAGGCAACACTGTCTGCGGCTGCACCAGCGGCTCATGAAGTGAGGAAACACCAAAATGAACTCCCTGAAAAGTCGCTAGGTTTGTTGCTTGTCGCTTCTTGGAAAAAAGTCGCTAGAGGGGTCAGAAAAGTCGGCAAGTTGGCAACACTGCTCAGGGGACATAGATGTGATGAAGGAACGTAGTCTGACCGAGCATGTGACCGAGTCTGAGCCAATGGTTTGACCGAGTCTGACTCACGTAAGTCCTGTGCGTATGCTCATTACATAAATTAAGTCACGTTAGCATTGATTTCAGAAAAACGTTTATTAGTCAGCCGAAATGAATGGAATTCAATGGAAGGCTAGGTGGAGCTGGTCCAGTAGTTGGCCTCAGATCCCCCCATGCTGGCTTGAACCTCCGAAAGTTCGCATGCCCCCTTGATTTTAGCCATGACTTACTTACGCGGTCACATGGGTTTTATCCAAACGAACTAGGCTGGCCGGCCGATCCGGATTGTCGCCACAGGGGTCCGAAGACTCTTTGCGGTCAGACGAGGTTTTATCAACCGGGCCCAAGCCCAGAATCTAGGTGACGCAAGTGAAAAGCGCTCAAGTACAGTTTAGCTGGTGGCGCTAATGCTAATATCAGTGACCACTATGTACTTACGTTCCTGGTCATGTTTAGTTTGCTAACTTTACCCGCCCACAGCATGGATCATGCACTTTCGGTCAACCTGTTGATTCTTTCAGCAACAATTGATTTCTTTGCAATTAACGGAGAGTCAAGGTTTACAGGAGAGTAGGTCATGCCAGAAAGAGACGTGTGCGGTACTGTGTTTTATTATAAACACTTTGTAGTTTTACCACAGATCAAGTCTATAACATTCACTGTCGCATCATGACGTAGTCTAGTGCATGCAGTCGGATTCTCTGAACGCTGTGGTCGTCTTCTCCCCACTTCCTATGATTCCCCTTTAACATCTTTCCTTGACCTTGTGATGTTTTCCATCAAAATGGAGGAAGAGGTTAGGAAAGACTAAAAAGCATTGTTTGACTAATCTACCACATCCTATCATCTGGTGGCATGTCTCGAGCATCTGAATCTTATGCAGGCTTAAAGGTACGGCGGAGGCTGATTTACTTCCGGGTGGATCATCAAGACGATTGGTCCTCAATTGTCAATCATTCTGGAGAATTTTACTAATACTGTCGTACGTGCTCTTTCCAGTTTTCGCTTTCTGTGCATGCATACTTTCAAAAAGTATCTTTGAAGTGTCTGAGAAGAAGAGAAAGGCCTCAGAAAGGCGTTGTTTACTTGTGTGTCTATCGTGTAATATGTCTTGTCACCGTGGGATAGGGAAAACGTAATTTCGATGTCTTTGTGTGTCTCGGCATGTGAAGATGTTGACAATAAAGCAGACTCTGACTTTGAAAAAGAGAGAAACAAGACCAGAGTTGCGCATGCCCATTTTTTATAAAAGTGCACCGTAAAAAATGGCTGTGAAATCTACAGTTAATTACTATATATATATATATATATATATATATATATATATATATATATATATATATATATATATATATATTATATGATATATATATGATATATATATATATATATCATATGATATATATATATCATAATGAAATCAATAATTATCATATAAATATCATATAAAAATGATGACTTTAATAATCATTATGTCATAATGACTTACCATGGCATTATTTTTATTCCATTTTTTCCGTTTTCTTTTTCACTGGCGGGTATGGGGTGACATGGGCTGACATGAATTCATCCAATGAGGATCGAGTGTGTTCAACGGTCCTGCTTTGAATGGCCAATCACGTCAAAGTGAACGGGACAAATCGCAATCACAGCGCTTGCATCTCTGGCTCCGACAACAACTTTTCTCATAAGACCTTGTCTTGTATTGTGTGTTTTTTTGTTGTCTTTCTATGTGTTTGCGTCGTCTGTGTTCATTTGTTTCACTTTGGCTGCGAAAACGGCACCGAGAGAGCGCTGTTTTTCGATCGCGAGAGAGAGGGCAGACAGAGCTAGCTACTGGTAACGTTAACTGTTAGCTAGCTTGTGATAGCAGTAACTTTAACTGACCAGATTCTCTTTTTTTTAAACTTACTGAAGCCACTATGACACATGTAGTACTTGCTGCGACAGTACGATGGTCGTTACTGTGTCGTTATTTTATATTTTTATGCTGCGCAAGAGAAGAGTATTTTCCCGCCTTTCTGTTTTTCAACACCTTCTCCGCCTCCGTATGCGTTTTCCTTCCGGAGGCAGCACCACCAAGCACACGTCGCGACGTCCAGAAACTCGGTAAGTAGGACTACTATCACTATAAGTAATAAAATCAAATAGTAATACACAAGTAGTAATCAGTTTGCTTGCCATCAGTTACTATATATGCTCCTTTTATCTGTTTTATGTACAGCTTGTAAGATATGTATGCTCCCTGCCCTGTTTTTACAGTCATTCATGTGAACCAGATCATTTATAAAATGGACTGCTGTGAAATATGATTTTTGTTATGTCTGACTTTAAGGAGAGACAATCCTGACTGCAAAAAAATGGATGCTGTCGATCGAGGGGAGGGTCATAATCCCACCTGCTGCTCACGTGGCTGACTTCACCACTGCCTTGGCTGGCCACTCTCTTCGCCTGTTACTATGTTTTCAACCTAGAGTATCAGGGGGAAACCTGCACAACTTTGGAGTTTATTCAGAGGTATTAACCGATAAAATTATATACCTAACTTTATTCCCACTGGCATTTCTATATCTCTCTGATAATTGCAATTGTCTCAACCTCTAACTCATTTCATATGTTTTTGGTTAGGATTAATCCTGACTCCACCAAGTGCAGTGCCAAGGAGCAGATGAGCCGGAAGACTGGGAGAGTGGTGAGGAGGAAGACTTGATACATGAACCCCCATGTGATCTCCTTCATCATGGAGTTCATGAAGGCTTCACTTCATGGAGGCTAACTGACTAGATACAGGTGAGGTTCAGATAACGGTCACAACTAATTTGCATATCAGCTGTTTCAATGCAGAGATTTATTTTCTCTCCGATTTAACTTGCGACATATTCAAATCGATTTTTAATTCCCATGGGCTCACCACCTGTGGGAGGGGCCAAAGGGGTCGGGTGCATTGCAAGCTGGGCGGCGGCCAAAGGCAGGGACCTTGGCGGTCTGATCCCCGGCTGCAGAAGCTGGCTCTTGGGACATGGAATGTCACCTCTCTGGCTGGAAAGGAACCCGAGCTGGTGTGCGAGGCAGAAAAGTTCCGACTAGATATAGTCGGACTTGCCTCCACGCACAGTTTGGGTTCCGGTACAAGCCCTCTCGAGAGGGGCTGGACTCTCTTCCACTCTGGAGTTGCCCACGGTGAGAGGCGTCGAGCAGGTGTGGGTATACTTATTGCCCCCCGGCTGGGCGCCTGCACATTGGGGTTCACCCCGGTGAACGAGAGGGTAGCCTCCCTCCGCCTTCGGGTGGGGGGACGGGTCCTGACTGTTGTTTGTGTCTATGCACCAAACGGCAGTTCAGAGTACCCACCCTTTTTGGAGTCCCTGGAGGAGGTGCTGGAGAGCGCTCCTTCTGGGGACTCCATCGTTCTACTGGGTGACTTCAAAGCTCACGTGGGCAATGACAGTGAGACCTGGAAGGGCGTGATTGGGAGGAACGGCCCCCCCGATCTGAACCCGAGCGGTGTTCTATTATTGGACTTCTGTGCTCGACACGGATTTTCTATAATGAACACCATGTTTAAAACTAAGGGTGTCCATGTGTGCACTTGGCACCAGGACACCCTAGGCCGCAGTTCGATAATCGACTTTGTAGTCGTGTCATCGGATTTGCGGCCGCATGTTTTGGACACTCGGGCGAAGAGAGGGGCGGAGCTGTCAACTGATCACCACCTGGTGGTGGGTTGGCTCCGATGGTGGGGGAAGATGCCGGTCCGACCTGGCAGACCCAAACGTTCTGTGAGGGTCTGCTGGGAACGTCTGGCGGAATCCCCTGTCAGGAAGAGCTTCAATTCCCACCTCCGGCAGAACTTTTCCCACGTCCCGGGGGAGGCGGGGGACATTGAGTCCGAGTGGACCTTGTTCCGCGCCTCCATTGTTGAGGCGGCCGAGCGGAGCTGTGGCCGTAAGGTCATTGGTGCCTGTCGTGGCGGCAATCCCCGAACTCGCTGGTGGACACCGGCGGTAAGGGATGCCGTCAAGCTGAAGAAGGAGTCCTATCGGGCCGTTTTGGCCTGTGGGACTCCCGAGGCAGCTGACAGGTACCGGATGGCCAAGCGGAACGCGGCTTCGGCGGTTGCTGAGGCAAAAACCCGGGCGTGGGAGGAGTTTGGCGAGGCCATGGAAAATGACTTCCGGACGGCTTCGAGGAAATTCTGGTCCACCATCCGGCGTCTCAGGAGGGGGAAGCAGTGCAACGTCAACACTGTTTACAGTGGAGATGGCGTGCTGCTGACCTCGACTCGGGACGTCGTGTGTCGGTGGGGAGAATACTTCGAAGACCTCCTCAATTCCACCGACACGCCTTCCATTGTGGAGGCAGGGCCTGGGGACTCAGAGGCGGACTCTCCAATCTCTGGGGTTGAAGTCACTGAGGTAGTTAAAAAACTCCTCGGTGGCAAGGCCCAGGGGGTGGATGAGATCCGCCCGGATTTCTTAAGGGCTCTGGATGCTGTGGGGCTGTCATGGCTGACACGTCTCTACAGCATCGCGTGAACATCGGGGACAGTGCCTCTGGATTGGCAGACTGGGGTGGTGGTTCCCCTCTTTAAGAAGGGGGACCGGAGGGTGTGTTCCATTTACAGGGGAATTACACTCCTCAGCCTCCCTGGTAAGGTCTATTCAGGGGTGCTGGAGAGGAGGGTCCGTCGGGAGGTCGAACCTCGGATTCAGGAGGAACAGTGTGGCTTTCGTCCTGGCCGTGGAACAGTGGACCAGCTCTTCACCCTCAGCAGGATCCTCGAGGGTGCATGGGAGTTCGCCCAACCAGTCCACATGTGTTTTGTGGACTTGGAGAAGGCGTTCGACCGTGTCCCTAGGGAGGTCCTGTGGGGGGTGCTTCGGGAGTACGGGGTACCGAGCCAACTGATAAGGGCGGTTCGGTCCGTGTATCACCGATGCCAGAGTTTGGTCCGCATTTCCGGCAGTAAGTCGGATTCGTTCCCAGTGAGGGTTGGACTCCGCCAAGGCTGCCCTTTGTCACCGATTCTGTTTATAATTTTTATGGACAGAATTTCTAGGCGCAGCCGAGGCGTTGAGGGTGTCCGGTTTGGGGACCTCAGCATCGCGTATCTGCTTTTTGCAGACGACGTGGTGCTGTTGGCTTCTTCAGGCTGTGAGCTCCATCTCTCACTGGAGCGGTTTGCAGCCGAGTGCGAAGCGGTTGGGATGAGGGTCAGCACCTCCAAATCCGAGTCCATGGTCCTCGATCGGAAAAGGGTGGAATGCCCTCTCCGGATCGGGGATGAGATCCTGCCCCAAGTGGAGGAGTTTAAGTATCTTGGGGTCTTGTTCACGAGTGAGGGGAGGATGGAGCGCGAGATCGACAGGCGGATCGGTGCAGCGTCGGCAGTAATGCGGACTCTGTACCGGTCCGTCGTGGTAAAGAGAGAGCTGAGCCAAAAGGCAAAGCTCTCAATTTACCGGTTGATTTACGCTCCTACCCTCACCTATGGTCATGAGCTATGGGTCGTGACCGAAAGAACGAGATCCCGGATACGAGCGGCCGAAATGAGTTTTCTCCGCAGGATGTCCGGGCTCTCCCTTATAGAGATAGGGTGAGAAGTTCGGTCATCCGGGAGAGACTCGGAGTAGAGTCGCTACTCCTCCACGTTGATAGGAGCCAGATGAGGTGGCTCGGGCATCTCATCAGGATGCCTCCTGGACGCCTCCCTGGGGAGGTGTTCCGGGCATGTCCCACCGGTAGGAGACCCCGGGGACGACCCAGGACGCGCTGGAGAGATTATGTCTCTCAGCTGGCCTGGGAACGCCTTGGGATCCCCCGGGATGAGTTAGAGGAAGTGGCTGGGGAGAGGGAAGTCTGGGAGTCCCTCCTGAAGCTGCTGCCCCCGCGACCCGACCCCGGATAAGCGGAAGAAGATGGATGGATGGATGGATGGATGGATGGATGGATGGATGGATGGATTTTTAATCATCTCATGAGTAATCGTTACATCCCTACTAATAATATAACTCCAACCTTGCTAATTGCATGAGTGTTCCTGCAGCCAGTGACACACTTCCTATCAGGAACAAGTATCTTGACATGACAACGACATCACCATCATAATTCTTAATGTATTTTCTTCTTTAATTTCAGGGCTCCTGTTTTGTCCAAGCCCAAGGAAGTTTTGTCTAAAAGGTTTGGTAATGTGCTTTATGTTCCTGTTCACAAAAAAATAAATAACCCTGTTAACAAATTTCTTGTTGTCTGTAGTTAATTGAAATATTTTAGAATATGGGTCATTCTATTAATGATTAATATTAAATCACTGATTCAGCATTTAAATTGTACAGTGAGAAACTCAATTTACAATGATTACCTGGTACCTACTCTTACTGCATTGCCATATACAATACAGTTCATTTGTTTGTACAGTAAATAAACCAGTTATGTAAAGGCAACTGAAAGCGCGGTATTTCATTGATATTTATTCTGCAGTTAAGCAACTAATACTGTAAATGCAACTAAAATCACAGTTTTTAATTTTTTTAGTATAGTTAAAACATCTAACTAAATAAAACTGAAATCACAGTATTTAAATGTTATTTTGTATACAGTTAAACAACTAATACTGTAAACGCAACTGGAATCACAGTATTTAATTGTTATTTAGCATACAGTTAAAACATCTAATACTATAATTACAACTGAAATCACAGTATTTAATACCGTTAATGGAGAGGGCGATTCTTTCCTGAATTTCAAGAAAATCTTCCGCCTTACCTTTCATGTTAGGCATAATTAATAGATTGGTGTCAGTTCAGATGGCCCCAGGCATTATTCACCCCGCCTTAGGTCACCTCCGCTGGGTGAAAAGAGCAAGAATTCCAAATCTGAGAGAAATTAAAAAACGGATATTTCTGATGCATGTCCTGAGTTTTGTTGATATACAGCATAAGTCGAATCTTAGCTCAATATACATCATGAATAGACAAATAATTTGTATTTTCAAAGCTTTTAATCAATCAGACCTTATGGGTCAGTGAACCCAATTTCATAGAATAGTGCAAACATTGTGTTGGGAAAAAAAGGTGTTCAAAATAAACATCTTCTATAACACCACACCGCTTCTGATTTGTGAAACCTTGACTCTATTTGTGAAAATGTAAATCTGAGTTGGCTTCTCCATCGCAAGAGCAATTCCACATGGTTTTTGGTATCCAGACCACATTAGTCAAGATCCTGATCAAAAACTACAATACTTAAACTCAATTCAAATCTCAATTTAAATATTCTAGACTGCATGAAGATTAATTAAAACACAGTTTCTGAAAAATAATTTTATGACATTTTTGCAAATTAGGTTCACTTATGACATCTTTGGGATCCAGACCACATTTCACGAGAGAAAAAGAGAGAAAAATAAATAGATAAATAAATGCAAGAATTACAGTGATGGCTCATAAATGTAATACGGAATATTATTGTTAAATATATGGTGTTTAATACTTTTAACAGTGAGAAAAAGTACTCTTTACCAAAAATAAACGCAAGAATTACATTGATTGCTCGTATATGTGCATTACGGTATATTACTGTTAAATTTATGGTGTTTTATACTTTTAACAGTGAGAAAAAGTATTTTGTACATAGAATAAATGCAAAAATTTCATTGATTGCTCGTATACGGTGTGGGACGTGTTCTGTGAGGACTACGGGGACGACATCGACGGTCTCACCAGCTGTGTCACGGACTACATTAACTTTTGTGTAGACTCCACCATACCCACCAAAACAGTCAGAGTTTTTGCAAACAGCAAACCTTGGATCACCCCTGAGATCAAAGACCTGCTCAGGGACAAAAGGAGGGTCTTTAAATCGGGAGACAGGGACCTACTGAAAACGGTGCAGAGGGACTTGAGGAAGAAGATCAGGGAGGGGAAGAGCAACTACAGGAGGAGGATGGAAGACCAACTGCAGCGGGACAACGTCAGCGGGGTCTGGAGGAGCCTGAACACCATCTCAGGACGTAGCAACTCCAGACCTGCGCTGGACAGGGATCAGGAGTGGGTGAATGACCTGAACCGGTTCTTCAACCGTTTTGAACAAACATCCACTCCTCCCCCCACCCCGACTGGAGCCTCTTCTACTCCGAGGACTCTCACCTCAACCCCGCCCCCTGCTACACCCCCTCCAAGACCCCCCAGCCCATTCTCAACTCCACCGAACCCACCAAGCATCCCCCCCAAAGGAGCTGGTGGTGGACTTCCGCCGGCGCAAAGTCTCCCCCTCGTCGATGAACATCCAGGGAACGGACATAGAGATTGTGGACTCTTACAAGTTCCTGGGTGTTCACCTGAACAATAAACTGGACTGGGGCCCTATACAAGAAGGGCCAAAGCAGACTCCACCTGCTGCGCAGACTGAGGTCCTTCGGAGTGAGGGACGGCCTCCTGAGGACCTTCTATGACTCTGTAGTGGCGTCCGCCATTTTTTATGGGGTGGTCTGCTGGAGCAGCGGCATCACTGCAGCGGAGAGGAAGAGGCTGGACAAGGTGGTGAAGAAAGTCGACGCTGTCCTGGGCTGCAGTCTGGACCGGGTGGAGGCGGTGGGGGAGAGGAGGATGGTGGCTAAGCTGTCCTCCATCATGGACAATGTCTTCCACCCCCTTCATGAGACTGTCAGAGCCCTGGAGAGCTCCATCAGTGACCGGCTTCGTCACCCACGATGCACCACCGAGAGGCATCGCAGGTCCTTCCTCCCTGCTGCCATCAGACTGTACAACCAGGCCGATCACCGTAGCTAACGGACAAAATAACGTGCAATAACCATATGTGCAATCACACTATGTGCAATATCTGTCTACCTCACACTCTTTTACCTGCTTTCTTTGCACTGTTTTTTGCACTATTTTTTTTTATCTAATATTTTTTTTATCTCCACTGCATATTGTGTATTGTGTATTTTGTATACACTGTCCATATTTTTTTAATTATATATACCTTCTACTTCTTTAAAATCTTTTACCCCCTTCCCCGCATGCGTGTGTGTGTGTATATGTTAATGTGTACTGCTGCTAACATAGGAGTTTCCCCATTGAGGGAATAATAAAGGATTATCTTATCTTATCTTATATGTATATCACGGTAAATTATTTTTAAATGTATGGTGTTTTATCCTTTTAACAGTGAGAAAAAGTATTTTGTACATAGAATAAATGCAAGAATTACATTGATTGCTCCAATATGTATATTACGGTATATTATTGTTAAATTTTTGGTGTTTAATACTTTTAACAGTGAGAAAAAGTATTCTGTTCATAGAATAAATGCAAAGATGACTGTGATGGCTCGTATATGTATATTACGGTATATATTTTTTGATTTTATGGTGTTTATTACTTTTAACAGTGAGAAAAAGTATTCTTTACAAAAAACAAATACAAGAATTACAGTAATGGCTCGTATATGTATATTACGGTATATTATTGTCAAATTAATGGTGTTTAATACTTTTAACAGTGAGAAAAAGTATTTTGTACATAGAATAAATGCAAAAATTACTGTGGTGGCTCGTATATGTATAATACGGTATATTTTTGTTAGCGATACAATGTTTAGTACGTTTAACAGTGAGAAAAAGTATTTTGTACATAGAATAAATGCAAAAATTACTGTTGTGGCTCGTATATGTATAATACGGTATATTTTTGTTAGAAATACAATGTTTAGTACGTTTAACAGTGAGAAAAAGTATTTCGTACATAGAATAAATGCAAAAATTACTGTGGTGGCTCGTATATGTATAAAACGGTATATTATTGTTAGAGATACAATGTTTAGTACGTTTAACAGTGAAAAAAAGTTTCTTTCACAAAATATTTATGCAAAAATTACAGTGAGGGCTTGTATATATATTACGGTATATCTTTGATAGAAATACGGTGTTTGATACATTTAACAGTGAGTAAATAGATATTTTACAAAAAATAAATATAAAAATTACAGTGATGGCTTGTATATATATTACGGTATATTTTTGTTACAAACACGGTGTTAGTGTATTTTACAGTGGAGCAATGTATTTTCCCCCCCAAAAAACTGTCAAAAATACTGTTTTAACTGATGTATACATTTACATTGTTTCACTGTTACTTAAACTGAATTAAACCATTTACCGTTTTGCGGTCTTTTACTGTCACGGTTTAGCAGTTTTTCACCGTAAAATCTACTGACATTTTTTACAGTGTTGGAGGTGGTCATTTCTTAATGCGCAGTAATAAACTCGGCACTCTAAAGCACCCGAGAGCGTTTTTTTCGATGCCAACCTAACCAGAGTGACGGGAGCGGCACAATTCAGAAAAAGTGCTCAGCTCGCCGAGAAAATGCGATTTAAGCAATAAAATTAAAAATGCTTATTAAACATAAACCAAACGTTGGAGGTGGTCATTTCTTCATGCGCAGTGAATAACTCGGCACTCTAAAGCACCCGAGAGCGTTTTTTTCGATGCCAACCTAACCAGAATGACGGGAGCGGCACAATTCAGAAAAAGCGCTCAGCTCGCCGAGAAAATGCGATTTAAGCAATAAAATTAAAAATGCTTATAAAACATAAACCAAACGTTGGAGGTGGTCATTTCTTAATGCGCAGTAATAAACTCGGCACTCTAAAGCACCCGAGAGCGTTTTTTTCGATGCCAACCTAACCAGAGTGACGGGAGCGGCACAATTCAGAAAAAGTGCTCAGCTCGCCGAGAAAATGCGATTTAAGCAATAAAATTAAAAATGCTTATTAAACATAAACCAAACGTTGGAGGTTGTCATTTCTTCATGCGCAGTGAATAACTCGGCACTCTAAAGCACCCGATAGCGTTTTTTTCGATGCCAACCTAACCAGAGTGACGGGAGCGGCACAATTCAGAAAAAGTGCTCAGCTCGCCGAGAAAATGCGATTTAAGCAATAAAATTAAAAATGCTTATAAAACATAAACCAAACGTTGGAGGTGGTCATTTCTTAATGCGCAGTAATAAACTCGGCACTCTAAAGCACCCGAGAGCGTTTTTTTCGATGCCAACCTAACCAGAGTGACGGGAGCGGCACAATTCAGAAAAAGTGCTCAGCTCGCCGAGAAAATGCGATTTAAGCAATAAAATTAAAAATGCTTATAAAACATAAACCAAA
The DNA here is from genome assembly GCF_033458585.1 of Syngnathus typhle. NCBI lineage: Eukaryota > Metazoa > Chordata > Actinopteri > Syngnathiformes > Syngnathidae > Syngnathus > Syngnathus typhle. Next base: position 593,924 of record NW_026871931.1, on the reverse strand, counting down.
CGTTGGAGGTGGTCATTTCTTAATGCGCAGTAATAAACTCGGCACTCTAAAGCACCCGAGAGCGTTTTTTTCGATGCCAACCTAACCAGAGTGACGGGAGCGGCACAATTCAGAAAAAGCGCTCAGCTCGCGGAGAAAATGCGATTTAAGCAATAAAATTAAAAATGCTTATAAAACATAAACCAAACGTTGGAGGTGGTCATTTCTTCATGCGCAGTGATAAACTCGGCACTCTAAAGCACCCGAGAGCGTTTTTTTCGATGCCAACCTAACCAGAGTGACGGGAGCGGCACAATTCAGAAAAAGTGCTCAGCTCGCCGAGAAAATGCGATTTAAGCAATAAAATTAAAAATGCTTATAAAACATAAACCAAACGTTGGAGGTGGTCATTTCTTCATGCGCAGTGAATAACTCGGCACTCTAAAGCACCCGAGAGCGTTTTTTTTCGATGCCAACCTAACCAGAGTGACGGGAGCGGCACAATTCAGAAAAAGTGCTCAGCTCGCCGAGAAAATGCGATTTAAGCAATAAAATTAAAAATGCTTATAAAACATAAACCAAACGTTGGAGGTGGTCATTTCTTAATGCGCAGAAATAAACTCGGCACTCTAAAGCACCCGAGAGCGTTTTTTTCGATGCCAACCTAACCAGAGTGACGGGAGCGGCACAATTCAGAAAAAGTGCTCAGCTCGCCGAGAAAATGCGATTTAAGCAATAAAATTAAAAATGCTTATAAAACATAAACCAAACGTTGGAGGTGGTCATTTCTTAATGCGCAGTAATAAACTCGGCACTCTAAAGCACCCGAGAGCGTTTTTTTCGATGCCAACCTAACCAGAGTGACGGGAGCGGCACAATTCAGAAAAAGTGCTCAGCTCGCCGAGAAAATGCGATTTAAGCAATAAAATTAAAAATGCTTATAAAACATAAACCAAACGTTGGAGGTGGTCATTTCTTAATGCGCAGTAATAAACTCGGCACTCTAAAGCACCCGAGAGCGTTTTTTTCGATGCCAACCTAACCAGAGTGACGGGAGCGGCACAATTCAGAAAAAGCGCACAGCTCGCCGAGAAAATGCGATTTAAGCAATAAAATTAAAAATGCTTATAAAACATAAACCAAACGTTGGAGGTGGTCATTTCCTAATGCGCAGTAATAAACTCGGCACTCTAAAGCACCCGAGAGCGTTTTTTTCGATGCCAACCTAACTAGAGTGACGACAGCGGCACAATTCAGAAAAAGTGCTCAGCTCGCCGAGAAAATGCGATTTAAGCAATAAAATTAAAAATGCTTATTAAACATAAACCAAACGTTGGAGGTGGTCATTTCTTCATGCGCAGTGAATAACTCGGCACTCTAAAGCACCCGAGAGCGTTTTTTTCGATGCCAACCTAACCAGAGTGACGGGAGCGGCACAATTCAGAAAAAGCGCTCAGCTCGCCGAGAAAATGCGATTTAAGCAATAAAATTAAAACTGCTTATAAAACATAAACCAAACGTTGGAGGTGGTCATTTCTTCATGCGCAGTGATAAACTCGGCACTCTAAAGCACCCGAGAGCGTTTTTTTCGATGCCAACCTAACCAGAGTGACGGGAGCGGCACAATTCAGAAAAAGTGCTCAGCTCGCCGAGAAAATGCGATTTAAGCAATAAAATTAAAAATGCTTATAAAACATAAACCAAACGTTGGAGGTGGTCATTTCTTAATGCGCAGTAATAAACTCGGCACTCTAAAGCACCCGAGAGCGTTTTTTTCGATGCCAACCTAACCAGAGTGACGGGAGCGGCACAATTCAGAAAAAGTGCTCAGCTCGCCGAGAAAATGCGATTTAAGCAATAAAATTAAAAATGCTTATAAAACATAAACCAAACGTTGGAGGTGGTCATTTCTTAATGCGCAGTAATAAACTCGGCACTCTAAAGCACCCGAGAGCGTTTTTTTCGATGCCAACCTAACCAGAGTGACGGGAGCGGCACAATTCAGAAAAAGCGCTCAGCTCGCCGAGAAAATGCGATTTAAGCAATAAAATTAAAAATGCTTATAAAACATAAACCAAACGTTGGAGGTGGTCATTTCTTCGTGCGCAGTGAATAACTCGGCACTCTAAAGCACCCGAGAGCGTTTTTTTCGATGCCAACCTAACCAGAGTGACGGGAGCGGCACAATTCAGAAAAAGTGCTCAGCTCGCCGAGAAAATGCGATTTAAGCAATAAAATTAAAAATGCTTATAAAACTTAAACCAAACGTTGGAGGTGGTCATTTCTTAATGCGCAGTAATAAACTCGCCACTCTAAAGCACCCGAGAGCGTTTTTTTCGATGCCAACCTAACCAGAGTGACGGGAGCGGCACAATTCAGAAAAAGTGCTCAGCTCGCCGAGAAAATGCGATTTAAGCAATAAAATTAAAAATGCTTATTAAACATAAACCAAACGTTGGAGGTGGTCATTTCTTCATGCGCAGTGAATAACTCGGCACTCTAAAGCACCCGAGAGCGTTTTTTTCGATGCCAACCTAACCAGAATGACGGGAGCGGCACAATTCAGAAAAAGCGCTCAGCTCGCCGAGAAAATGCGATTTAAGCAATAAAATTAAAAATGCTTATAAAACATAAACCAAACGTTGGAGGTGGTCATTTCTTAATGCGCAGTAATAAACTCGGCACTCTAAAGCACCCGAGAGCGTTTTTTTCGATGCCAACCTAACCAGAGTGACGGGAGCGGCACAATTCAGAAAAAGTGCTCAGCTCGCCGAGAAAATGCGATTTAAGCAATAAAATTAAAAATGCTTATTAAACATAAACCAAACGTTGGAGGTTGTCATTTCTTCATGCGCAGTGAATAACTCGGCACTCTAAAGCACCCGATAGCGTTTTTTTCGATGCCAACCTAACCAGAGTGACGGGAGCGGCACAATTCAGAAAAAGTGCTCAGCTCGCCGAGAAAATGCGATTTAAGCAATAAAATTAAAAATGCTTATAAAACATAAACCAAACGTTGGAGGTGGTCATTTCTTAATGCGCAGTAATAAACTCGGCACTCTAAAGCACCCGAGAGCGTTTTTTTCGATGCCAACCTAACCAGAGTGACGGGAGCGGCACAATTCAGAAAAAGTGCTCAGCTCGCCGAGAAAATGCGATTTAAGCAATAAAATTAAAAATGCTTATAAAACATAAACCAAACGTTGGAGGTGGTCATTTCTTAATGCGCAGTAATAAACTCGGCACTCTAAAGCACCCGAGAGCGTTTTTTTCGATGCCAACCTAACCAGAGTGACGGGAGCGGCACAATTCAGAAAAAGCGCTCAGCTCGCGGAGAAAATGCGATTTAAGCAATAAAATTAAAAATGCTTATAAAACATAAACCAAACGTTGGAGGTGGTCATTTCTTCATGCGCAGTGATAAACTCGGCACTCTAAAGCACCCGAGAGCGTTTTTTTCGATGCCAACCTAACCAGAGTGACGGGAGCGGCACAATTCAGAAAAAGTGCTCAGCTCGCCGAGAAAATGCGATTTAAGCAATAAAATTAAAAATGCTTATAAAACATAAACCAAACGTTGGAGGTGGTCATTTCTTCATGCGCAGTGAATAACTCGGCACTCTAAAGCACCCGAGAGCGTTTTTTTTCGATGCCAACCTAACCAGAGTGACGGGAGCGGCACAATTCAGAAAAAGTGCTCAGCTCGCCGAGAAAATGCGATTTAAGCAATAAAATTAAAAATGCTTATAAAACATAAACCAAACGTTGGAGGTGGTCATTTCTTAATGCGCAGAAATAAACTCGGCACTCTAAAGCACCCGAGAGCGTTTTTTTCGATGCCAACCTAACCAGAGTGACGGGAGCGGCACAATTCAGAAAAAGTGCTCAGCTCGCCGAGAAAATGCGATTTAAGCAATAAAATTAAAAATGCTTATAAAACATAAACCAAACGTTGGAGGTGGTCATTTCTTAATGCGCAGTAATAAACTCGGCACTCTAAAGCACCCGAGAGCGTTTTTTTCGATGCCAACCTAACCAGAGTGACGGGAGCGGCACAATTCAGAAAAAGTGCTCAGCTCGCCGAGAAAATGCGATTTAAGCAATAAAATTAAAAATGCTTATAAAACATAAACCAAACGTTGGAGGTGGTCATTTCTTAATGCGCAGTAATAAACTCGGCACTCTAAAGCACCCGAGAGCGTTTTTTTCGATGCCAACCTAACCAGAGTGACGGGAGCGGCACAATTCAGAAAAAGCGCACAGCTCGCCGAGAAAATGCGATTTAAGCAATAAAATTAAAAATGCTTATAAAACATAAACCAAACGTTGGAGGTGGTCATTTCCTAATGCGCAGTAATAAACTCGGCACTCTAAAGCACCCGAGAGCGTTTTTTTCGATGCCAACCTAACTAGAGTGACGACAGCGGCACAATTCAGAAAAAGTGCTCAGCTCGCCGAGAAAATGCGATTTAAGCAATAAAATTAAAAATGCTTATTAAACATAAACCAAACGTTGGAGGTGGTCATTTCTTCATGCGCAGTGAATAACTCGGCACTCTAAAGCACCCGAGAGCGTTTTTTTCGATGCCAACCTAACCAGAGTGACGGGAGCGGCACAATTCAGAAAAAGCGCTCAGCTCGCCGAGAAAATGCGATTTAAGCAATAAAATTAAAAATGCTTATTAAACATAAACCAAACAATGGAGGTGGTCATTTCTTCATGCGCAGTGAATAACTCGGCACTCTAAAGCACCCGAGAGCGTTTTTTTCGATGCCAACCTAACCAGAGTGACGGGAGCGGCACAATTCAGAAAAAGCGCTCAGCTCGCCGAGAAAATGCGATTTAAGCAATAAAATTAAAAATGCTTATAAAACATAAACCAAACGTTGGAGGTGGTCATTTCTTCATGCGCAGTGATAAACTCGGCACTCTAAAGCACCCGAGAGCGTTTTTTTCGATGCCAACCTAACCAGAGTGACGGGAGCGGCACAATTCAGAAAAAGTGCTCAGCTCGCCGAGAAAATGCGATTTAAGCAATAAAATTAAAAATGCTTATAAAACATAAACCAAACGTTGGAGGTGGTCATTTCTTCATGCGCAGTGAATAACTCGGCACTCTAAAGCACGCGAGAGCGTTTTTTTCGATGCCAACCTAACCAGAGTGACGGGAGCGGCACAATTCAGAAAAAGTGCTCAGCTCGCCGAGAAAATGCGATTTAAGCAATAAAATTAAAAATGCTTATAAAACATAAACCAAACGTTGGAGGTGGTCATTTCTTAATGCGCAGTAATAAACTCGGCACTCTAAAGCACCCGAGAGCGTTTTTTTCGATGCCAACCTAACCAGAGTGACGGGAGCGGCACAATTCAGAAAAAGTGCTCAGCTCGCCGAGAAAATGCGATTTAAGCAATAAAATTAAAAATGCTTATAAAACATAAACCAAACGTTGGAAGTGGTCATTTCTTCATGCGCAGTGATAAACTCGGCACTCTAAAGCACCCGAGAGCGTTTTTTTCGATGCCAACCTAACCAGAGTTACGGGAGCGGCACAATTCAGAAAAAGCGCTCAGCTCGCCGAGAAAATGCGATTTAAGCAATAAAATTAAAAATGCTTATAAAACATAAACCAAACGTTGGAGGTGGTCATTTCTTCATGCGCAGTGATAAACTCGGCACTCTAAAGCACCCGAGAGCGTTTTTTTCGATGCCAACCTAACCAGAGTGACGGGAGCGGCACAATTCAGAAAAAGCGCTCAGCTCGCCGAGAAAATGCGATTAAAGCAATAAAATTAAAAATGCTTATAAAACATAAACCAAACGTTAGAGGTGGTCATTTCTTCATGCGCAGTGATAAACTCGGCACTCTAAAGCACCCGAGAGCGTTTTTTTCGATGCCAACCTAACCAGAGTGACGGGAGCGGCACAATTCAGAAAAAGTGCTCAGCTCGCCGAGAAAATGCGATTTAAGCAATAAAATTAAAAATGCTTATAAAACATAAACCAAACGTTGGAGGTGGTCATTTCTTAACGCGCAGTAATAAACTCGGCACTCTAAAGCACCCGAGAGCGTTTTTTTCGATGCCAACCTAACCAGAGTGACGGGAGCGGCACAATTCAGAAAAAGTGCTCAGCTCGCCGAGAAAATGCGATTTAAGCAATAAAATTAAAAATGCTTATAAAACATAAACCAAACGTTGGAGGTGGTCATTTCTTAATGCGCAGTAATAAACTCGGCACTCTAAAGCACCCGAGAGCGTTTTTTTCGATGCCAACCTAACCAGAGTGACGGGAGCGGCACAATTCAGAAAAAGCGCTCAGCTCGCCGAGAAAATGCGATTTAAGCAATAAAATTAAAAATGCTTATAAAACATAAACCAAACGTTGGAGGTGGTCATTTCTTCGTGCGCAGTGAATAACTCGGCACTCTAAAGCACCCGAGAGCGTTTTTTTCGATGCCAACCTAACCAGAGTGACGGGAGCGGCACAATTCAGAAAAAGTGCTCAGCTCGCCGAGAAAATGCGATTTAAGCAATAAAATTAAAAATGCTTATAAAACTTAAACCAAACGTTGGAGGTGGTCATTTCTTAATGCGCAGTAATAAACTCGGCACTCTAAAGCACCCGAGAGCGTTTTTTTCGATGCCAACCTAACCAGAGTGACGGGAGCGGCACAATTCAGAAAAAGCGCTCAGCTCGCCGAGAAAATGCGATTTAAGCAATAAAATTAAAAATGCTTATAAAACATAAACCAAACGTTGGAGGTGGTCATTTCTTAATGCGCAGTAATAAACTCGGCACTCTAAAGCACCCGAGAGCGTTTTTTTCGATGCCAACCTAACCAGAGTGACGGGAGCGGCACAATTCAGAAAAAGTGCTCAGCTCGCCGAGAAAATGCGATTTAAGCAATAAAATTAAAAATGCTTATTACACATAAACCAAACGTTGTGGTCATTTCTTCATGCGCAGTGAATAACTCGGCACTCTAAAGCACCCGAGAGCGTTTTTTTCGATGCCAACCTAACCAGAGTGACGGGAGCGGCACAATTCAGAAAAAGCGCTCAGCTCGCCGAGAAAATGCGATTTAAGCAATAAAATTAAAAATGCTTATTAAACATAAACCAAACGTTGGAGGTGGTCATTTCTTCATGCGCAGTGAATAACTCGGCACTCTAAAGCACCCGAGAGCGTTTTTTTCGATGCCAACCTAACTAGAGTTACGGGAGCGGCACAATTCAGAAAAAGCGCTCAGCTCGCCGAGAAAATGCGATTTAAGCAATAAAATTAAAAATGCTTATAAAACATAAACCAAACGTTGGAGGTGGTCATTTCTTCGTGCGCAGTGAATAACTCGGCACTCTAAAGCACCCGAGAGCGTTTTTTTCGATGCCAACCTAACCAGAGTGACGGGAGCGGCACAATTCAGAAAAAGCGCTCAGCTCGCCGAGAAAATGCGATTTAAGCAATAAAATTAAAAATGCTTATAAAACATAAACCAAACGTTGGAGGTGGTCATTTCTTCATGCGCAGTGATAAACTCGGCACTCTAAAGCACCCGAGAGCGTTTTTTTCGATGCCAACCTAACCAGAGTGACGGGAGCGGCCCAATTCAGAAAAAGTGCTCAGCTCGCCGAGAAAATGCGATTTAAGCAATAAAATTAAAAATGCTTATAAAACATAAACCAAACGTTGGAGGTGGTCATTTCTTCATGCGCAGTGAATAACTCGGCACTCTAAAGCACCCGAGAGCGTTTTTTTCGATGCCAACCTAACCAGAGTGACGGGAGCGGCACAATTCAGAAAAAGTGCTCAGCTCGCCGAGAAAATGCGATTTAAGCAATAAAATTAAAAATGCTTATAAAACATAAACCAAACGTTGGAGGTGGTCATTTCTTAATGCGCAGTAATAAACTCAGCACTCTAGAGCACCCGAGAGCGTTTTTTTCGATGCCAACCTAACCAGAGTGACGGGAGCGGCACAATTCAGAAAAAGTGCTCAGCTCGCCGAGAAAATGCGATTTAAGCAATAAAATTAAAAATGCTTATTAAACATAAACCAAACGTTGGAGGTTGTCATTTCTTCATGCGCAGTGAATAACTCGGCACTCTAAAGCACCCGAGAGCGTTTTTTTCGATGCCAACCTAACCAGAGTGACGGGAGCGGCACAATTCAGAAAAAGTGCTCAGCTCGCCGAGAAAATGCGATTTAAGCAATACAATTAAAAATGCTTATAAAACATAAACCAAACGTTGGAGGTGGTCATTTCTTAATGCGCAGTAATAAACTCGGCACTCTAAAGCACCCGAGAGCGTTTTTTTCGATGCCAACCTAACCAGAGTGACGGGAGCGGCACAATTCAGAAAAAGTGCTCAGCTCGCCGAGAAAATGCGATTTAAGCAATAAAATTAAAAATGCTTATAAAACATAAACCAAACGTTGGAGGTGGTCATTTCTTCATGCGCAGTGATAAACTCGGCACTCTAAAGCACCCGAGAGCGTTTTTTTCGATGCCAACCTAACCAGAGTGACGGGAGCGGCACAATTCAGAAAAAGTGCTCAGCTCGCCGAGAAAATGCGATTTAAGCAATAAAATTAAAAATGCTTATAAAACATAAACCAAACGTTGGAGGTGGTCATTTCTCCATGCGCAGTGAATAACTCGGCACTCTAAATCACCCGAGAGCGTTTTTTTCGATGCCAACCTAACCAGAGTGACGGGAGCGGCACAATTCAGAAAAAGTGCTCAGCTCGCCGAGAAAATGCGATTTAAGCAATAAAATTAAAAATGCTTATAAAACATAAACCAAACGTTGGAGGTGGTCATTTCTTAATGCGCAGTAATAAACTCGGCACTCAAAAGCACCCGTGAGCGTTTTTTTCGATGCCAACCTAACCAGAGTGACGGGAGCGGCACAATTCAGAAAAAGTGCTCAGCTCGCCGAGAAAATGCGATTTAAGCAATAAAATTAAAAATGCTTATAAAACATAAACCAAACGTTGGAGGTGGTCATTTCTTAATGCGCAGTAATAAACTCGGCACTCTAAAGCACCCGAGAGCGTTTTTTTCGATGCCAACCTAACCAGAGTGACGGGAGCGGCACAATTCAGAAAAAGCGCTCAGCTCGCCGAGAAAATGCGATTTAAGCAATAAAATTAAAAATGCTTATAAAACATAAACCAAACGTTGGAGGTGGTCATTTCTTAATGCGCAGTAATAAACTCGGCACTCTAAAGCACCCGAGAGCGTTTTTTTTTATGCCAACCTAACCAGAGTGACGGGAGCGGCACAATTCAGAAAAAGTGCTCAGCTCGCCGAGAAAATGGGATTTAAGCAATAAAATTAAAAATGCTTATTAAACATAAACCAAACGTTGGAGGTTGTCATTTCTTCATGCGCAGTGAATAACTCGGCACTCTAAAGCACCCGAGAGCGTTTTTTTCGATGCCAACCTAGTGACGGGAGCGGCACAATTCAGAAAAAGCGCTCAGCTCGCCGAGAAAATGCGATTTAAGCAATAAAATTAAAAATGCAAATGCTTATTAAACATAAACCAAACGTTGGAGGTGGTCATTTCTTCATGCGCAGTGAATAACTCGGCACTCTAAAGCACCCGAGAGCGTTTTTTTCGATGCCAACCTAACCAGAGTGACGGGACAGGCACAATTCAGAAAAAGCGCTCAGCTCGCCGAGAAAATGCGATTTAAGCAATAAAATTAAAAATGCTTATAAAACATAAACCAAACGTTGGAGGTGGTCATTTCTTCATGCGCAGTGATAAACTCGGCACTCTAAAGCACCCGAGAGCGTTTTTTTCGATGCCAACCTAACCAGAGTGACGGGAGCGGCACAATTCAGAAAAAGTGCTCAGCTCGCCGAGAAAATGCGATTTAAGCAATAAAATTAAAAATGCTTATAAAACATAAACCAAACGTTGGAGGTGGTCATTTCTTCATGCGCAGTGATAAACTCGGCACTCTAAAGCACCCGAGAGCGTTTTTTTCGATGCCAACCTAACCAGAGTGACGGGAGCGGCACAATTCAGAAAAAGCGCTCAGCTCGCCGAGAAAATGCGATTTAAGCAATAAAATTAAAAATGCTTATAAAACATAAACCAAACGTTGGAGGTGGTCATTTCTTCATGCGCAGTGATAAACTCGGCACTCTAAAGCATCCGAGAGCGTTTTTTTCGATGCCAACCTAACCAGAGTGACGGGAGTGGCACAATTCAGAAAAAGTGCTCAGCTCGCCGAGAAAATGCGATTCAAGCAATAAAATTAAAAATGCTTATTAAACATAAACCAAACGTTGGAGGTGGTCATTTCTTCATGCGCAGTGAATAACTCGGCACTCTAAAGCACCCGAGAGCGTTTTTTTCGATGCCAACCTAACCAGAGTGACGGGAGCGGCACAATTCAGAAAAAGTGCTCAGCTCGCCGAGAAAATGCGATTTAAGCAATAAAATTAAAAATGCTTATAAAACATAAACCAAACGTTGGAGGTGGTCATTTCTTAATGCGCAGTAATAAACTCGGCACTCTAAAGCACCCGAGAGCGGTTTTTTCGATGCCAACCTAACCAGAGTGACGGGAGCGGCACAATTCAGAAAAAGTGCTCAGCTCGCCGAGAAAATGCGATTTAAGCAATAAAATTAAAAATGCTTATAAAACATAAACCAAACGTTGGAGGTGGTCATTTCTTAATGCGCAGTAATAAACTCGGCACTCTAAAGCACCCGAGAGCGTTTTTTTCGATGCCAACCTAACCAGAGTGACGGGAGCGGCACAATTCAGAAAAAGCGCTCAGCTCGCCGAGAAAATGCGATTTAAGCAATAAAATTAAAAATGCTTATAAAACATAAACCAAACGTTGGAGGTGGTCATTTCTTCGTGCGCAGTGAATAACTCGGCACTCTAAAGCACCCGAGAGCGTTTTTTTCGATGCCAACCTAACCAGAGTGACGGGAGCGGCACAATTCAGAAAAAGTGCTCAGCTCGCCGAGAAAATGCAATTTAAGCAATAAAATTAAAAATGCTTATAAAACTTAAACCAAACGTTGGAGGTGGTCATTTCTTAATGCGCAGTAATAAACTCGGCACTCTAAAGCACCCGAGAGCATTTTTTTCGATGCCAACCTAACCAGAGTGACGGGAGCGGCACAATTCAGAAAAAGCGCTCAGCTCGCCGAGAAAATGCGATTTAAGCAATAAAATTAAAAATGCTTATTAAACATAAACCAAACGTTGGAGGTTGTCATTTCTTCATGCGCAGTGAATAACTCGGCACTCTAAAGCACCCGAGAGCGTTTTTTTCGATGCCAACCTAGTGACGGGAGCGGCACAATTCAGAAAAAGCGCTCAGCTCGCCGAGAAAATGCGATTTAAGCAATAAAATTAAAAATGCAAATGCTTATTAAACATAAACCAAACGTTGGAGGTGGTCATTTCTTCATGCGCAGTGAATAACTCGGCACTCTAAAGCACCCGAGAGCGTTTTTTTCGATGCCAACCTAACCAGAGTGACGGGACAGGCACAATTCAGAAAAAGCGCTCAGCTCGCCGAGAAAATGCGATTTAAGCAATAAAATTAAAAATGCTTATAAAACATAAACCAAACGTTGGAGGTGGTCATTTCTTCATGCGCAGTGATAAACTCGGCACTCTAAAGCACCCGAGAGCGTTTTTTTCGATGCCAACCTAACCAGAGTGACGGGAGCGGCACAATTCAGAAAAAGTGCTCAGCTCGCCGAGAAAATGCGATTTAAGCAATAAAATTAAAAATGCTTATAAAACATAAACCAAACGTTGGAGGTGGTCATTTCTTCATGCGCAGTGATAAACTCGGCACTCTAAAGCACCCGAGAGCGTTTTTTTCGATGCCAACCTAACCAGAGTGACGGGAGCGGCACAATTCAGAAAAAGCGCTCAGCTCGCCGAGAAAATGCGATTTAAGCAATAAAATTAAAAATGCTTATAAAACATAAACCAAACGTTGGAGGTGGTCATTTCTTCATGCGCAGTGATAAACTCGGCACTCTAAAGCATCCGAGAGCGTTTTTTTCGATGCCAACCTAACCAGAGTGACGGGAGTGGCACAATTCAGAAAAAGTGCTCAGCTCGCCGAGAAAATGCGATTCAAGCAATAAAATTAAAAATGCTTATTAAACATAAACCAAACGTTGGAGGTGGTCATTTCTTCATGCGCAGTGAATAACTCGGCACTCTAAAGCACCCGAGAGCGTTTTTTTCGATGCCAACCTAACCAGAGTGACGGGAGCGGCACAATTCAGAAAAAGTGCTCAGCTCGCCGAGAAAATGCGATTTAAGCAATAAAATTAAAAATGCTTATAAAACATAAACCAAACGTTGGAGGTGGTCATTTCTTAATGCGCAGTAATAAACTCGGCACTCTAAAGCACCCGAGAGCGGTTTTTTCGATGCCAACCTAACCAGAGTGACGGGAGCGGCACAATTCAGAAAAAGTGCTCAGCTCGCCGAGAAAATGCGATTTAAGCAATAAAATTAAAAATGCTTATAAAACATAAACCAAACGTTGGAGGTGGTCATTTCTTAATGCGCAGTAATAAACTCGGCACTCTAAAGCACCCGAGAGCGTTTTTTTCGATGCCAACCTAACCAGAGTGACGGGAGCGGCACAATTCAGAAAAAGCGCTCAGCTCGCCGAGAAAATGCGATTTAAGCAATAAAATTAAAAATGCTTATAAAACATAAACCAAACGTTGGAGGTGGTCATTTCTTCGTGCGCAGTGAATAACTCGGCACTCTAAAGCACCCGAGAGCGTTTTTTTCGATGCCAACCTAACCAGAGTGACGGGAGCGGCACAATTCAGAAAAAGTGCTCAGCTCGCCGAGAAAATGCAATTTAAGCAATAAAATTAAAAATGCTTATAAAACTTAAACCAAACGTTGGAGGTGGTCATTTCTTAATGCGCAGTAATAAACTCGGCACTCTAAAGCACCCGAGAGCATTTTTTTCGATGCCAACCTAACCAGAGTGACGGGAGCGGCACAATTCAGAAAAAGCGCTCAGCTCGCCGAGAAAATGCGATTTAAGCAATAAAATTAAAAATGCTTATAAAACATAAACCAAACGTTGGAGGTGGTCATTTCTTCGTGCGCAGTGAATAACTCGGCACTCTAAAGCACCCGAGAGCGTTTTTTTCGATGCCAACCTAACCAGAGTGACGGGAGCGGCACAATTCAGAAAAAGTGCTCAGCTCGCCGAGAAAATGCGATTTAAGCAATAAAATTAAAAATGCTTATTAAACATAAACCAAACGTTGGAGGTGGTCATTTCTTCATGCGCAGTGAATAACTCGGCACTCTAAAGCACCCGAGAGCGTTTTTTTCGATGCCAACCTAACCAGAGTGACAGGAGCGGCACAATTCAGAAAAAGCGCTCAGCTCGCCGAGAAAATGCGATTTAAGCAATAAAATTAAAAATGCTTATTAAACATAAACCAAACGTTGGAGGTGGTCATTTCTTCATGCGCAGTGAATAACTCGGCACTCTAAAGCACCCGAGAGCGTTTTTTTCGATGCCAACCTAACCAGAGTGACGGGAGCGGCACAATTCAGAAAAAGCGCTCAGCTCGCCGAGAAAATGCGATTTAAGCAATAAAATTAAAAATGCTTATAAAACATAAACCAAACGTTGGAGGTGGTCATTTCTTCATGCGCAGTGATAAACTCGGCACTCTAAATCACCCGAGAGCGTTTTTTTCGATGCCAACCTAACCAGAGTGACGGGAGCGGCACAATTCAGAAAAAGTGCTCAGCTCGCCGAGAAAATGCGATTTAAGCAATAAAATTAAAAATGCTTATAAAACATAAACCAAACGTTGGAGGTGGTCATTTCTTAATGCGCAGTAATAAACTCGGCACTCTAAAGCACCCGTGAGCGTTTTTTTCGATGCCAACCTAACCAGAGTGACGGGAGCGGCACAATTCAGAAAAAGTGCTCAGCTCGCCGAGAAAATGCGATTTAAGCAATAAAATTAAAAATGCTTATAAAACATAAACCAAACGTTGGAGGTGGTCATTTCTTAATGCGCAGTAATAAACTCGGCACTCTAAAGCACCCGAGAGCGTTTTTTTCGATGCCAACCTAACCAGAGTGACGGGAGCGGCACAATTCAGAAAAAGCGCTCAGCTCGCCGAGAAAATGCGATTTAAGCAATAAAATTAAAAATGCTTATAAAACATAAACCAAACGTTGGAGGTGGTCATTTCTTAATGCGCAGTAATAAACTCGGCACTCTAAAGCACCCGAGAGCGTTTTTTTTTATGCCAACCTAACCAGAGTGACGGGAGCGGCACAATTCAGAAAAAGTGCTCAGCTCGCCGAGAAAATGGGATTTAAGCAATAAAATTAAAAATGCTTATTAAACATAAACCAAACGTTGGAGGTTGTCATTTCTTCATGCGCAGTGAATAACTCGGCACTCTAAAGCACCCGAGAGCGTTTTTTTCGATGCCAACCTAACCAGAGTGACGGGAGCGGCACAATTCAGAAAAAGCGCTCAGCTCGCCGAGAAAATGCGATTTAAGCAATAAAATTAAAAATGCAAATGCTTATTAAACATAAACCAAACGTTGGAGGTGGTCATTTCTTCATGCGCAGTGAATAACTCGGCACTCTAAAGCACCCGAGAGCGTTTTTTTCGATGCCAACCTAACCAGAGTGACGGGACAGGCACAATTCAGAAAAAGCGCTCAGCTCGCCGAGAAAATGCGATTTAAGCAATAAAATTAAAAATGCTTATAAAACATAAACCAAACGTTGGAGGTGGTCATTTCTTCATGCGCAGTGATAAACTCGGCACTCTAAAGCACCCGAGAGCGTTTTTTTCGATCCCAACCTAACCAGAGTGACGGGAGCGGCACAATTCAGAAAAAGTGCTCAGCTCGCCGAGAAAATGCGATTTAAGCAATAAAATTAAAAATGCTTATAAAACATAAACCAAACGTTGGAGGTGGTCATTTCTTCATGCGCAGTGATAAACTCGGCACTCTAAAGCACCCGAGAGCGTTTTTTTCGATGCCAACCTAACCAGAGTGACGGGAGCGGCACAATTCAGAAAAAGCGCTCAGCTCGCCGAGAAAATGCGATTTAAGCAATAAAATTAAAAATGCTTATAAAACATAAACCAAACGTTGGAGGTGGTCATTTCTTCATGCGCAGTGATAAACTCGGCACTCTAAAGCATCCGAGAGCGTTTTTTTCGATGCCAACCTAACCAGAGTGACGGGAGTGGCACAATTCAGAAAAAGTGCTCAGCTCGCCGAGAAAATGCGATTCAAGCAATAAAATTAAAAATGCTTATTAAACATAAACCAAACGTTGGAGGTGGTCATTTCTTCATGCGCAGTGAATAACTCGGCACTCTAAAGCACCCGAGAGCGTTTTTTTCGATGCCAACCTAACCAGAGTGATGGGAGCGGCACAATTCAGAAAAAGTGCTCAGCTCGCCGAGAAAATGCGATTTAAGCAATAAAATTAAAAATGCTTATAAAACATAAACCAAACGTTGGAGGTGGTCATTTCTTAATGCGCAGTAATAAACTCGGCACTCTAAAGCACCCGAGAGCGGTTTTTTCGATGCCAACCTAACCAGAGTGACGGGAGCGGCACAATTCAGAAAAAGCGCTCAGCTCGCCGAGAAAATGCGATTTAAGCAATAAAATTAAAAATGCTTATAAAACATAAACCAAACGTTGGAGGTGGTCATTTCTTCATGCGCAGTGATAAACTCGGCACTCTAAAGCACCCGAGAGCGTTTTTTTCGATGCCAACCTAACCAGAGTGACGGGAGCGCGGCACAATTCAGAAAAAGTGCTCAGCTCGCCGAGAAATTGCGATTCAAGCAATAAAATTAAAAATGCTTATTGAACATAAACCAAACGTTGGAGGTGGTCATTTCTTCATGCGCAGTGAATAACTCGGCACTCTAAAGCACCCGAGAGCGTTTTTTTCGATGCCAACCTAACCAGAGTGACGGGAGCGGCACAATTCAGAAAAAGTGCTCAGCTCGCCGAGAAAATGCGATTTAAGCAATAAAATTAAAAATGCTTATAAAACATAAACCAAACGTTGGAGGTGGTCATTTCTTAATGCGCAGTAATAAACTCGGCACTCTAAAGCACCCGAGAGCGTTTTTTTCGATGCCAACCTAACCAGAGTGACGGGAGCGGCACAATTCAGAAAAAGTGCTCAGCTCGCCGAGAAAATGCGATTTAAGCAATAAAATTAAAAATGCTTATAAAACATAAACCAAACGTTGGAAGTGGTCATTTCTTCATGCGCAGTGATAAACTCGGCACTCTAAAGCACCCGAGAGCGTTTTTTTCGATGCCAACCTAACCAGAGTTACGGGAGCGGCACAATTCAGAAAAAGCGCTCAGCTCGCCGAGAAAATGCGATTTAAGCAATAAAATTAAAAATGCTTATAAAACATAAACCAAACGTTGGAGGTGGTCATTTCTTCATGCGCAGTGATAAACTCGGCACTCTAAAGCACCCGAGAGCGTTTTTTTCGATGCCAACCTAACCAGAGTGACGGGAGCGGCACAATTCAGAAAAAGCGCTCAGCTCGCCGAGAAAATGCGATTAAAGCAATAAAATTAAAAATGCTTATAAAACATAAACCAAACGTTAGAGGTGGTCATTTCTTCATGCGCAGTGATAAACTCGGCACTCTAAAGCACCCGAGAGCGTTTTTTTCGATGCCAACCTAACCAGAGTGACGGGAGCGGCACAATTCAGAAAAAGTGCTCAGCTCGCCGAGAAAATGCGATTTAAGCAATAAAATTAAAAATGCTTATAAAACATAAACCAAACGTTGGAGGTGGTCATTTCTTAACGCGCAGTAATAAACTCGGCACTCTAAAGCACCCGAGAGCGTTTTTTTCGATGCCAACCTAACCAGAGTGACGGGAGCGGCACAATTCAGAAAAAGTGCTCAGCTCGCCGAGAAAATGCGATTTAAGCAATAAAATTAAAAATGCTTATAAAACATAAACCAAACGTTGGAGGTGGTCATTTCTTAATGCGCAGTAATAAACTCGGCACTCTAAAGCACCCGAGAGCGTTTTTTTCGATGCCAACCTAACCAGAGTGACGGGAGCGGCACAATTCAGAAAAAGCGCTCAGCTCGCCGAGAAAATGCGATTTAAGCAATAAAATTAAAAATGCTTATAAAACATAAACCAAACGTTGGAGGTGGTCATTTCTTCGTGCGCAGTGAATAACTCGGCACTCTAAAGCACCCGAGAGCGTTTTTTTCGATGCCAACCTAACCAGAGTGACGGGAGCGGCACAATTCAGAAAAAGTGCTCAGCTCGCCGAGAAAATGCGATTTAAGCAATAAAATTAAAAATGCTTATAAAACTTAAACCAAACGTTGGAGGTGGTCATTTCTTAATGCGCAGTAATAAACTCGGCACTCTAAAGCACCCGAGAGCGTTTTTTTCGATGCCAACCTAACCAGAGTGACGGGAGCGGCACAATTCAGAAAAAGCGCTCAGCTCGCCGAGAAAATGCGATTTAAGCAATAAAATTAAAAATGCTTATTAAACATAAACCAAACGTTGGAGGTGGTCATTTCTTCATGCGCAGTGAATAACTCGGCACTCTAAAGCACCCGAGAGCGTTTTTTTCGATGCCAACCTAACCAGAGTGACGGGAGCGGCACAATTCAGAAAAAGCGCTCAGCTCGCCGAGAAAATGCGATTTAAGCAATAAAATTAAAAATGCTTATAAAACATAAACCAAACGTTGGAGGTGGTCATTTCTTCATGCGCAGTGATAAACTCGGCACTCTAAAGCACCCGAGAGCGTTTTTTTCGATGCCAACCTAACCAGAGTGACGGGAGCGGCACAATTCAGAAAAAGTGCTCAGCTCGCCGAGAAAATGCGATTTAAGCAATAAAATTAAAAATGCTTATAAAACATAAACCAAACGTTGGAGGTGGTCATTTCTTCATGCGCAGTGAATAACTCGGCACTCTAAAGCACCCGAGAGCGTTTTTTTCGATGCCAACCTAACCAGAGTGACGGGAGCGGCACAATTCAGAAAAAGTGCTCAGCTCGCCGAGAAAATGCGATTTAAGCAATAAAATTAAAAATGCTTATAAAACATAAACCAAACGTTGGAGGTGGTCATTTCTTAATGCGCAGTAATAAACTCAGCACTCTAGAGCACCCGAGAGCGTTTTTTTCGATGCCAACCTAACCAGAGTGACGGGAGCGGCACAATTCAGAAAAAGTGCTCAGCTCGCCGAGAAAATGCGATTTAAGCAATAAAATTAAAAATGCTTATAAAACAAACCAAACGTTGGAAGTGGTCATTTCTTCATGCGCAGTGATAAACTCGGCACTCTAAAGCACCCGAGAGCGTTTTTTTCGATGCCAACCTAACTAGAGTTACGGGAGCGGCACAATTCAGAAAAAGCGCTCAGCTCGCCGAGAAAATGCGATTTAAGCAATAAAATTAAAAATGCTTATAAAACATAAACCAAACGTTGGAAGTGGTCTTTTCTTCATGCGCAGTGATAAACTCGGCAC
This sequence comes from Syngnathus typhle, assembly GCF_033458585.1. Classification (NCBI taxonomy): domain Eukaryota; kingdom Metazoa; phylum Chordata; class Actinopteri; order Syngnathiformes; family Syngnathidae; genus Syngnathus; species Syngnathus typhle. The sequence continues at coordinate 575,362 of NW_026871931.1, read as the reverse complement.
TCTAAAGCACCCGAGAGCGTTTTTTTCGATGCCAACCTAACCAGAGTTACGGGAGCGGCACAATTCAGAAAAAGCGCTCAGCTCGCCGAGAAAATGCGATTTAAGCAATAAAATTAAAAATGCTTATAAAACATAAACCAAACGTTGGAGGTGGTCATTTCTTCATGCGCAGTGATAAACTCGGCACTCTAAAGCACCCGAGAGCGTTTTTTTCGATGCCAACCTAACCAGAGTGACGGGAGCGGCACAATTCAGAAAAAGCGCTCAGCTCGCCGAGAAAATGCGATTTAAGCAATAAAATTAAAAATGACATAAACCAAACGTTGGAGGTGGTCATTTCTTCATGCGCAGTGATAAACTCGGCACTCTAAAGCACCCGAGAGCGTTTTTTTCGATGCCAACCTAACCAGAGTGACGGGAGCGGCACAATTCAGAAAAAGTGCTCAGCTCGCCGAGAAAATGCGATTTAAGCAATAAAATTAAAAATGCTTATAAAACATAAACCAAACGTTGGAGGTGGTCATTTCTCCATGCGCAGTGAATAACTCGGCACTCTAAATCACCCGAGAGCGTTTTTTTCGATGCCAACCTAACCAGAGTGACGGGAGCGGCACAATTCAGAAAAAGTGCTCAGCTCGCCGAGAAAATGCGATTTAAGCAATAAAATTAAAAATGCTTATAAAACATAAACCAAACGTTGGAGGTGGTCATTTCTTAATGCGCAGTAATAAACTCGGCACTCAAAAGCACCCGTGAGCGTTTTTTTCGATGCCAACCTAACCAGAGTGACGGGAGCGGCACAATTCAGAAAAAGTGCTCAGCTCGCCGAGAAAATGCGATTTAAGCAATAAAATTAAAAATGCTTATAAAACATAAACCAAACGTTGGAGGTGGTCATTTCTTAATGCGCAGTAATAAACTCGGCACTCTAAAGCACCCGAGAGCGTTTTTTTCGATGCCAACCTAACCAGAGTGACGGGAGCGGCACAATTCAGAAAAAGCGCTCAGCTCGCCGAGAAAATGCGATTTAAGCAATAAAATTAAAAATGCTTATAAAACATAAACCAAACGTTGGAGGTGGTCATTTCTTAATGCGCAGTAATAAACTCGGCACTCTAAAGCACCCGAGAGCGTTTTTTTTTATGCCAACCTAACCAGAGTGACGGGAGCGGCACAATTCAGAAAAAGTGCTCAGCTCGCCGAGAAAATGGGATTTAAGCAATAAAATTAAAAATGCTTATTAAACATAAACCAAACGTTGGAGGTTGTCATTTCTTCATGCGCAGTGAATAACTCGGCACTCTAAAGCACCCGAGAGCGTTTTTTTCGATGCCAACCTAGTGACGGGAGCGGCACAATTCAGAAAAAGCGCTCAGCTCGCCGAGAAAATGCGATTTAAGCAATAAAATTAAAAATGCAAATGCTTATTAAACATAAACCAAACGTTGGAGGTGGTCATTTCTTCATGCGCAGTGAATAACTCGGCACTCTAAAGCACCCGAGAGCGTTTTTTTCGATGCCAACCTAACCAGAGTGACGGGACAGGCACAATTCAGAAAAAGCGCTCAGCCATCCGAGAAAATGCGATTTAAGCAATAAAATTAAAAATGCTTATAAAACATAAACCAAACGTTGGAGGTGGTCATTTCTTCATGCGCAGTGATAAACTCGGCACTCTAAAGCACCCGAGAGCGTTTTTTTCGATGCCAACCTAACCAGAGTGACGGGAGCGGCACAATTCAGAAAAAGTGCTCAGCTCGCCGAGAAAATGCGATTTAAGCAATAAAATTAAAAATGCTTATAAAACATAAACCAAACGTTGGAGGTGGTCATTTCTTCATGCGCAGTGATAAACTCGGCACTCTAAAGCACCCGAGAGCGTTTTTTTCGATGCCAACCTAACCAGAGTGACGGGAGCGGCACAATTCAGAAAAAGCGCTCAGCTCGCCGAGAAAATGCGATTTAAGCAATAAAATTAAAAATGCTTATAAAACATAAACCAAACGTTGGAGGTGGTCATTTCTTCATGCGCAGTGATAAACTCGGCACTCTAAAGCATCCGAGAGCGTTTTTTTCGATGCCAACCTAACCAGAGTGACGGGAGTGGCACAATTCAGAAAAAGTGCTCAGCTCGCCGAGAAAATGCGATTCAAGCAATAAAATTAAAAATGCTTATTAAACATAAACCAAACGTTGGAGGTGGTCATTTCTTCATGCGCAGTGAATAACTCGGCACTCTAAAGCACCCGAGAGCGTTTTTTTCGATGCCAACCTAACCAGAGTGACGGGAGCGGCACAATTCAGAAAAAGTGCTCAGCTCGCCGAGAAAATGCGATTTAAGCAATAAAATTAAAAATGCTTATAAAACATAAACCAAACGTTGGAGGTGGTCATTTCTTAATGCGCAGTAATAAACTCGGCACTCTAAAGCACCCGAGAGCGGTTTTTTCGATGCCAACCTAACCAGAGTGACGGGAGCGGCACAATTCAGAAAAAGTGCTCAGCTCGCCGAGAAAATGCGATTTAAGCAATAAAATTAAAAATGCTTATAAAACATAAACCAAACGTTGGAGGTGGTCATTTCTTAATGCGCAGTAATAAACTCGGCACTCTAAAGCACCCGAGAGCGTTTTTTTCGATGCCAACCTAACCAGAGTGACGGGAGCGGCACAATTCAGAAAAAGCGCTCAGCTCGCCGAGAAAATGCGATTTAAGCAATAAAATTAAAAATGCTTATAAAACATAAACCAAACGTTGGAGGTGGTCATTTCTTCGTGCGCAGTGAATAACTCGGCACTCTAAAGCACCCGAGAGCGTTTTTTTCGATGCCAACCTAACCAGAGTGACGGGAGCGGCACAATTCAGAAAAAGTGCTCAGCTCGCCGAGAAAATGCAATTTAAGCAATAAAATTAAAAATGCTTATAAAACTTAAACCAAACGTTGGAGGTGGTCATTTCTTAATGCGCAGTAATAAACTCGGCACTCTAAAGCACCCGAGAGCATTTTTTTCGATGCCAACCTAACCAGAGTGACGGGAGCGGCACAATTCAGAAAAAGCGCTCAGCTCGCCGAGAAAATGCGATTTAAGCAATAAAATTAAAAATGCTTATAAAACATAAACCAAACGTTGGAGGTGGTCATTTCTTCGTGCGCAGTGAATAACTCGGCACTCTAAAGCACCCGAGAGCGTTTTTTTCGATGCCAACCTAACCAGAGTGACGGGAGCGGCACAATTCAGAAAAAGTGCTCAGCTCGCCGAGAAAATGCGATTTAAGCAATAAAATTAAAAATGCTTATTAAACATAAACCAAACGTTGGAGGTGGTCATTTCTTCATGCGCAGTGAATAACTCGGCACTCTAAAGCACCCGAGAGCGTTTTTTTCGATGCCAACCTAACCAGAGTGACAGGAGCGGCACAATTCAGAAAAAGCGCTCAGCTCGCCGAGAAAATGCGATTTAAGCAATAAAATTAAAAATGCTTATTAAACATAAACCAAACGTTGGAGGTGGTCATTTCTTCATGCGCAGTGAATAACTCGGCACTCTAAAGCACCCGAGAGCGTTTTTTTCGATGCCAACCTAACCAGAGTGACGGGAGCGGCACAATTCAGAAAAAGCGCTCAGCTCGCCGAGAAAATGCGATTTAAGCAATAAAATTAAAAATGCTTATAAAACATAAACCAAACGTTGGAGGTGGTCATTTCTTCATGCGCAGTGATAAACTCGGCACTCTAAATCACCCGAGAGCGTTTTTTTCGATGCCAACCTAACCAGAGTGACGGGAGCGGCACAATTCAGAAAAAGTGCTCAGCTCGCCGAGAAAATGCGATTTAAGCAATAAAATTAAAAATGCTTATAAAACATAAACCAAACGTTGGAGGTGGTCATTTCTTAATGCGCAGTAATAAACTCGGCACTCTAAAGCACCCGTGAGCGTTTTTTTCGATGCCAACCTAACCAGAGTGACGGGAGCGGCACAATTCAGAAAAAGTGCTCAGCTCGCCGAGAAAATGCGATTTAAGCAATAAAATTAAAAATGCTTATAAAACATAAACCAAACGTTGGAGGTGGTCATTTCTTAATGCGCAGTAATAAACTCGGCACTCTAAAGCACCCGAGAGCGTTTTTTTCGATGCCAACCTAACCAGAGTGACGGGAGCGGCACAATTCAGAAAAAGCGCTCAGCTCGCCGAGAAAATGCGATTTAAGCAATAAAATTAAAAATGCTTATAAAACATAAACCAAACATTGGAGGTGGTCATTTCTTAATGCGCAGTAATAAACTCGGCACTCTAAAGCACCCGAGAGCGTTTTTTTTTATGCCAACCTAACCAGAGTGACGGGAGCGGCACAATTCAGAAAAAGTGCTCAGCTCGCCGAGAAAATGGGATTTAAGCAATAAAATTAAAAATGCTTATTAAACATAAACCAAACGTTGGAGGTTGTCATTTCTTCATGCGCAGTGAATAACTCGGCACTCTAAAGCACCCGAGAGCGTTTTTTTCGATGCCAACCTAACCAGAGTGACGGGAGCGGCACAATTCAGAAAAAGTGCTCAGCTCGCCGAGAAAATGCGATTTAAGCAATACAATTAAAAATGCTTATAAAACATAAACCAAACGTTGGAGGTGGTCATTTCTTAATGCGCAGTAATAAACTCGGCACTCTAAAGCACCCGAGAGCGTTTTTTTCGATGCCAACCTAACCAGAGTGACGGGAGCGGCACAATTCAGAAAAAGTGCTCAGCTCGCCGAGAAAATGCGATTTAAGCAATAAAATTAAAAATGCTTATAAAACATAAACCAAACGTTGGAGGTGGTCATTTCTTCATGCGCAGTGATAAACTCGGCACTCTAAAGCACCCGAGAGCGTTTTTTTCGATGCCAACCTAACCAGAGTGACGGGAGCGGCACAATTCAGAAAAAGCGCTCAGCTCGCCGAGAAAATGCGATTTAAGCAATAAAATTAAAAATGCTTATAAAACATAAACCAAACGTTGGAGGTGGTCATTTCTTCATGCGCAGTGATAAACTCGGCACTCTAAAGCATCCGAGAGCGTTTTTTTCGATGCCAACCTAACCAGAGTGACGGGAGTGGCACAATTCAGAAAAAGTGCTCAGCTCGCCGAGAAAATGCGATTCAAGCAATAAAATTAAAAATGCTTATTAAACATAAACCAAACGTTGGAGGTGGTCATTTCTTCATGCGCAGTGAATAACTCGGCACTCTAAAGCACCCGAGAGCGTTTTTTTCGATGCCAACCTAACCAGAGTGATGGGAGCGGCACAATTCAGAAAAAGTGCTCAGCTCGCCGAGAAAATGCGATTTAAGCAATAAAATTAAAAATGCTTATAAAACATAAACCAAACGTTGGAGGTGGTCATTTCTTAATGCGCAGTAATAAACTCGGCACTCTAAAGCACCCGAGAGCGGTTTTTTCGATGCCAACCTAACCAGAGTGACGGGAGCGGCACAATTCAGAAAAAGCGCTCAGCTCGCCGAGAAAATGCGATTTAAGCAATAAAATTAAAAATGCTTATAAAACATAAACCAAACGTTGGAGGTGGTCATTTCTTCATGCGCAGTGATAAACTCGGCACTCTAAAGCACCCGAGAGCGTTTTTTTCGATGCCAACCTAACCAGAGTGACGGGAGCGCGGCACAATTCAGAAAAAGTGCTCAGCTCGCCGAGAAATTGCGATTCAAGCAATAAAATTAAAAATGCTTATTGAACATAAACCAAACGTTGGAGGTGGTCATTTCTTCATGCGCAGTGAATAACTCGGCACTCTAAAGCACCCGAGAGCGTTTTTTTCGATGCCAACCTAACCAGAGTGACGGGAGCGGCACAATTCAGAAAAAGTGCTCAGCTCGCCGAGAAAATGCGATTTAAGCAATAAAATTAAAAATGCTTATAAAACATAAACCAAACGTTGGAGGTGGTCATTTCTTAATGCGCAGTAATAAACTCGGCACTCTAAAGCACCCGAGAGCGGTTTTTTCGATGCCAACCTAACCAGAGTGACGGGAGCGGCACAATTCAGAAAAAGTGCTCAGCTCGCCGAGAAAATGCGATTTAAGCAATACAATTAAAAATGCTTATAAAACATAAACCAAACGTTGGAGGTGGTCATTTCTTAATGCGCAGTAATAAACTCGGCACTCTAAAGCACCCGAGAGCGTTTTTTTCGATGCCAACCTAACCAGAGTGACGGGAGCGGCACAATTCAGAAAAAGTGCTCAGCTCGCGAGAAAATGCGATTTAAGCAATAAAATTAAAAATGCTTATAAAACATAAACCAAACGTTGGAGGTGGTCATTTCTTAATGCGCAGTAATAAACTCGGCACTCTAAAGCACCCGAGAGCGTTTTTTTCGATGCCAACCTAACCAGAGTGACGGGAGCGGCACAATTCAGAAAAAGCGCACAGCTCGCCGAGAAAATGCGATTTAAGCAATAAAATTAAAAATGCTTATAAAACATAAACCAAACGTTGGAGGTGGTCATTTCCTAATGCGCAGTAATAAACTCGGCACTCTAAAGCACCCGAGAGCGTTTTTTTCGATGCCAACCTAACTAGAGTGACGACAGCGGCACAATTCAGAAAAAGTGCTCAGCTCGCCGAGAAAATGCGATTTAAGCAATAAAATTAAAAATGCTTATTAAACATAAACCAAACGTTGGAGGTGGTCATTTCTTCATGCGCAGTGATAAACTCGGCACTCTAAAGCACCCGAGAGCGTTTTTTTCGATGCCAACCTAACCAGAGTGACGGGAGCGCGGCACAATTCAGAAAAAGTGCTCAGCTCGCCGAGAAATTGCGATTCAAGCAATAAAATTAAAAATGCTTATTGAACATAAACCAAACGTTGGAGGTGGTCATTTCTTCATGCGCAGTGAATAACTCGGCACTCTAAAGCACCCGAGAGCGTTTTTTTCGATGCCAACCTAACCAGAGTGACGGGAGCGGCACAATTCAGAAAAAGTGCTCAGCTCGCCGAGAAAATGCGATTTAAGCAATAAAATTAAAAATGCTTATAAAACATAAACCAAACGTTGGAGGTGGTCATTTCTTAATGCGCAGTAATAAACTCGGCACTCTAAAGCACCCGAGAGCGGTTTTTTCGATGCCAACCTAACCAGAGTGACGGGAGCGGCACAATTCAGAAAAAGTGCTCAGCTCGCCGAGAAAATGCGATTTAAGCAATAAAATTAAAAATGCTTATAAAACATAAACCAAACGTTGGAGGTGGTCATTTCTTAATGCACAGTAATAAACTCGGCACTCTAAAGCACCCGAGAGCGTTTTTTTCGATGCCAACCTAACCAGAGTGACGGGAGCGGCACAATTCAGAAAAAGTGCTCAGCTCGCCGAGAAAATGCGATTTAAGCAATAAAATAAAAAATGCTTATAAAACATAAACCAAACGTTGGAGGTGGTCATTTCTTAATGCGCAGTAATAAACTCGGCACTCTAAAGCACCCGAGAGCGTTTTTTTCGATGCCAACCTAACCAGAGTGACGGGAGCGGCACAATTCAGAAAAAGCGCACAGCTCGCCGAGAAAATGCGATTTAAGCAATAAAATTAAAAATGCTTATAAAACATAAACCAAACGTTGGAGGTGGTCATTTCCTAATGCGCAGTAATAAACTCGGCACTCTAAAGCACCCGAGAGCGTTTTTTTCGATGCCAACCTAACTAGAGTGACGACAGCGGCACAATTCAGAAAAAGTGCTCAGCTCGCCGAGAAAATGCGATTTAAGCAATAAAATTAAAAATGCTTATTAAACATAAACCAAACGTTGGAGATGGTCATTTCTTCATGCGCAGTGAATAACTCGGCACTCTAAAGCACCCGAGAGCGTTTTTTTCGATGCCAACCTAACCAGAGTGACGGGAGCGGCACAATTCAGAAAAAGCGCTCAGCTCGCCGAGAAAATGCAATTTAAGCAATAAAATTAAAAATGCTTATTAAACATAAACCAAACATTGGAGGTGGTCATTTCTTCATGCGCAGTGAATAACTCGGCACTCTAAAGCACCCGAGAGCGTTTTTTTCGATGCCAACCTAACCAGAGTGACGGGAGCGGCACAATTCAGAAAAAGCGCTCAGCTCGCCGAGAAAATGCGATTTAAGCAATAAAATTAAAAATGCTTATAAAACATAAACCAAACGTTGGAGGTGGTCATTTCTTCATGCGCAGTGATAAACTCGGCACTCTAAAGCACCCGAGAGCGTTTTTTTCGATGCCAACCTAACCAGAGTGACGGGAGCGGCACAATTCAGAAAAAGTGCTCAGCTCGCCGAGAAAATGCGATTTAAGCAATAAAATTAAAAATGCTTATAAAACATAAACCAAACGTTGGAGGTGGTCATTTCTTCATGCGCAGTGAATAACTCGGCACTCTAAAGCACCCGAGAGCGTTTTTTTCGATGCCAACCACAAAGTGACGGGAGCGGCACAATTCAGAAAAAGTGCTCAGCTCGCCGAGAAAATGCGATTTAAGCAATAAAATTAAAAATGCTTATAAAACATAAACCAAACGTTGGAGGTGGTCATTTCTTAATGCGCAGTAATAAACTCGGCACTCTAAAGCACCCGAGAGCGTTTTTTTCGATGCCAACCTAACCAGAGTGACGGGAGCGGCACAATTCAGAAAAAGCGCTCAGCTCGCCGAGAAAATGCGATTTAAGCAATAAAATTAAAAATGCTTATAAAACATAAACCAAACGTTGGAGGTGGTCATTTCTTCGTGCGCAGTGAATAACTCGGCACTCTAAAGCACCCGAGAGCGTTTTTTTCGATGCCAACCTAACCAGAGTGACGGGAGCGGCACAATTCAGAAAAAGTGCTCAGCTCGCCGAGAAAATGTGATTTAAGCAATAAAATTAAAAATGCTTATAAAACATAAACCAAACGTTGGAGGTGGTCATTTCTTAATGCGCAGTAATAAACTCGGCACTCTAAAGCACCCGAGAGCGTTTTTTTCGATGCCAACCTAACCAGAGTTACGGGAGCGGCACAATTCAGAAAAAGCGCTAGCTCGCCGAGAAAATGCGATTTAAGCAATAAAATTAAAAATGCTTATAAAACATAAACCAAACGTTGGAGGTGGTCATTTCTTCATGCGCAGTGATAAACTCGGCACTCTAAAGCACCCGAGAGCGTTTTTTTCGATGCCAACCTAACCAGAGTGACGGGAGCGGCACAATTCAGAAAAAGCGCTCAGCTCGCCGAGAAAATGCGATTTAAGCAATAAAATTAAAAATGCTTATAAAACATAAACCAAACGTTGGAGGTGGTAATTTCTTCATGCGCAGTGATAAACTCGGCACTCTAAAGCACCCGAGAGCGTTTTTTTCGATGCCAACCTAACCAGAGTGACGGGAGCGGCACAATTCAGAAAAAGTGCTCAGCTCGCCGAGAAAATGCGATTTAAGCAATAAAATTAAAAATGCTTATAAAACATAAACCAAACGTTGGAGGTGGTCATTTCTTCATGCGCAGTGAATAACTCGGCACTCTAAAGCACCCGAGAGCGTTTTTTTCGATGCCAACCTAACCAGAGTGACGGGAGCGGCACAATTCAGAAAAAGTGCTCAGCTCGCCGAGAAAATGCGATTTAAGCAATAAAATTAAAAATGCTTATAAAACATAAACCAAACGTTGGAGGTGGTCATTTCTTAATGCGCAGTAATAAACTCGGCACTCTAAAGCACCCGAGAGCGTTTTTTTCGATGCCAACCTAACCAGAGTGACGGGAGCGGCACAATTCAGAAAAAGTGCTCAGCTCGCCGAGAAAATGCGATTTAAGCAATAAAATTAAAAATGCTTATAAAACATAAACCAAACGTTGGAGGTGGTCATTTCTTAATGCGCAGTAATAAACTCGGCACTCTAAAGCACCCGAGAGCGTTTTTTTCGATGCCAACCTAACCAGAGTGACGGGAGCGGCACAATTCAGAAAAAGTGCTCAGCTCGCCGAGAAAATGCGATTTAAGCAATAAAATTAAAAATGCTTATAAAACATAAACCAAACGTTGGAGGTGGTCATTTCTTAATGCGCAGTAATAAACTCGGCACTCTAAAGCACCCGAGAGCGTTTTTTTCGATGCCAACCTAACCAGAGTGACGGGAGCGGCACAATTCAGAAAAAGCGCACAGCTCGCCGAGAAAATGCGATTTAAGCAATAAAATTAAAAATGCTTATAAAACATAAACCAAACGTTGGAGGTGGTCATTTCCTAATGCGCAGTAATAAACTCGGCACTCTAAAGCACCCGAGAGCGTTTTTTTCGATGCCAACCTAACTAGAGTGACGACAGCGGCACAATTCAGAAAAAGTGCTCAGCTCGCCGAGAAAATGCGATTTAAGCAATAAAATTAAAAATGCTTATTAAACATAAACCAAACGTTGGAGGTGGTCATTTCTTCATGCGCAGTGAATAACTCGGCACTCTAAAGCACCCGAGAGCGTTTTTTTTCGATGCCAACCTAACCAGAGTGACGGGAGCGGCACAATTCAGAAAAAGCGCTCAGCTCGCTGAGAAAATGCGATTTAAGCAATAAAATTAAAAATGCTTATTAAACATAAACCAAACAATGGAGGTGGTCATTTCTTCATGCGCAGTGAATAACTCGGCACTCTAAAGCACCCGAGAGCGTTTTTTTCGATGCCAACCTAACCAGAGTGACGGGAGCGGCACAATTCAGAAAAAGCGCTCAGCTCGCCGATAAAATGCGATTTAAGCAATAAAATTAAAAATGCTTATAAAACATAAACCAAACGTTGGAGGTGGTCATTTCTTCATGCGCAGTGATAAACTCGGCACTCTAAAGCACCCGAGAGCGTTTTTTTCGATGCCAACCTAACCAGAGTGACGGGAGCGGCACAATTCAGAAAAAGTGCTCAGCTCGCCGAGAAAATGCGATTTAAGCAATAAAATTAAAAATGCTTATAAAACATAAACCAAACGTTGGAGGTGGTCATTTCTTAATGCGCAGTAATAAACTCGGCACTCTAAAGCACCCGAGAGCGTTTTTTTCGATGCCAACCTAACCAGAGTGACGGGAGCGGCACAATTCAGAAAAAGTGCTCAGCTCGCCGAGAAAATGCGATTTAAGCAATAAAATTAAAAATGCTTATAAAACATAAACCAAACGTTGGAGGTGGTCATTTCTTAATGCGCAGTAATAAACTCGGCACTCTAAAGCACCCGAGAGCGTTTTTTTCGATGCCAACCTAACCAGAGTGACGGGAGCGGCACAATTCAGAAAAAGCGCTCAGCTCGCCGAGAAAATGCGATTTAAGCAATAAAATTAAAAATGCTTATAAAACATAAACCAAACGTTGGAGGTGGTCATTTCTTCGTGCGCAGTGAATAACTCGGCACTCTAAAGCACCCGAGAGCGTTTATTTTCGATGCCAACCTAACCAGAGTGACGGGAGCGGCACAATTCAGAAAAAGTGCTCAGCTCGCCGAGAAAATGCGATTTAAGCAATAAAATTAAAAATGCTTATAAAACTTAAACCAAACGTTGGAGGTGGTCATTTCTTAATGCGCAGTAATAAACTCGGCACTCTAAAGCACCCGAGAGCGTTTTTTTCGATGCCAACCTAACCAGAGTGACGGGAGCGGCACAATTCAGAAAAAGTGCTCAGCTCGCCGAGAAAATGCGATTTAAGCAATAAAATTAAAAATGCTTATTAAACATAAACCAAACGTTGGAGGTGGTCATTTCTTCATGCGCAGTGAATAACTCGGCACTCTAAAGCACCCGAGAGCGTTTTTTTCGATGCCAACCTAACCAGAGTGACGGGAGCGGCACAATTCAGAAAAAGCGCTCAGCTCGCCGAGAAAATGCGATTTAAGCAATAAAATTAAAAATGCTTATAAAACATAAACCAAACGTTGGAGGTGGTCATTTCTTAATGCGCAGTAATAAACTCGGCACTCTAAAGCACCCGAGAGCGTTTTTTTCGATGCCAACCTAACCAGAGTGACGGGAGCGGCACAATTCAGAAAAAGTGCTCAGCTCGCCGAGAAAATGCGATTTAAGCAATAAAATTAAAAATGCTTATTAAACATAAACCAAACGTTGGAGGTGGTCATTTCTTCATGCGCAGTGAATAACTCGGCACTCTAAAGCACCCGATAGCGTTTTTTTCGATGCCAACCTAACCAGAGTGACGGGAGCGGCACAATTCAGAAAAAGTGCTCAGCTCGCCGAGAAAATGCGATTTAAGCAATAAAATTAAAAATGCTTATAAAACATAAACCAAACGTTGGAGGTGGTCATTTCTTAATGCGCAGTAATAAACTCGGCACTCTAAAGCACCCGAGAGCGTTTTTTTCGATGCCAACCTAACCAGAGTGACGGGAGCGGCACAATTCAGAAAAAGTGCTCAGCTCGCCGAGAAAATGCGATTTAAGCAATAAGATTAAAAATGCTTATAAAACATAAACCAAACGTTGGAGGTGATCATTTCTTCATGCGCAGTGAATAACTCGGCACTCTAAAGCACCCGAGAGCGTTTTTTTCGATGCCAACCTAACCAGAGTGACGGGAGCGGCACAATTCAGAAAAAGTGCTCAGCTCGCCGAGAAAATGCGATTTAAGCAATAAAATTAAAAATGCTTATAAAACATAAACCAAACGTTGGAGGTGGTCATTTCTTAATGCGCAGTAATAAACTCGGCACTCTAAAGCACCCGAGAGCGTTTTTTTCGATGCCAACCTAACCAGAGTGACGGGAGCGGCACAATTCAGAAAAAGTGCTCAGCTCGCCGAGAAAATGCGATTTAAGCAATAAAATTAAAAATGCTTATAAAACATAAACCAAACGTTGGAAGTGGTCATTTCTTCATGCGCAGTGATAAACTCGGCACTCTAAAGCACCCGAGAGCGTTTTTTTCGATGCCAACCAGAGTGACGGGAGCGGCACAATTCAGAAAAAGCGCTCAGCTCGCCGAGAAAATGCGATTTAAGCAATAAAATTAAAAATGCTTATAAAACATAAACCAAACGTTGGAGGTGGTCATTTCTTCATGCGCAGTGATAAACTCGGCACTCTAAAGCACCCGAGAGCGTTTTTTTCGATGCCAACCTAACCAGAGTGACGGGAGCGGCACAATTCAGAAAAAGTGCTCAGCTCGCCGAGAAAATGCGATTTAAGCAATAAAATTAAAAATGCTTATAAAACATAAACCAAACGTTGGAGGTGGTCATTTCTTCATGCGCAGTGAATAACTCGGCACTCTAAAGCACCCGAGAGCGTTTTTTTCGATGCCAACCTAAACAGAGTGACGGGAGCGGCACAATTCAGAAAAAGTGCTCAGCTCGCCGAGAAAATGCGATTTAAGCAATAAAATTAAAAATGCTTATAAAACATAAACCAAACGTTGGAGGTGGTCATTTCTTAATACGAAGTAATAAACTCGGCACTCTAAAGCACCCGTGAGCGTTTTTTTCGATGCCAACCTAACCAGAGTGACGGGAGCGGCACAATTCAGAAAAAGTGCTCAGCTCGCCGAGAAAATGCGATTTAAGCAATAAAATTAAAAATGCTTATAAAACATAAACCAAACGTTGGAGGTGGTCATTTCTTAATGCGCAGTAATAAACTCGGCACTCTAAAGCACCCGAGAGCGTTTTTTTCGATGCCAACCTAACCAGAGTGACGGGAGCGGCACAATTCAGAAAAAGCGCTCAGCTCGCCGAGAAAATGCGATTTAAGCAATAAAATTAAAAATGCTTATAAAACATAAACCAAACGTTGGAGGTGATCATTTCTTAATGCGCAGTAATAAACTCGGCACTCTAAAGCACCCGAGAGCGTTTTTTTCGATGCCAACCTAAACAGAGTGACGGGAGCGGCACAATTCAGAAAAAGTGCTCAGCTCGCCGAGAAAATGCGATTTAAGCAATAAAATTAAAAATGCTTATTAAACATAAACCAAACGTTGGAGGTGGTCATTTCTTCATGCGCAGTGAATAACTCGGCACTCTAAAGCACCCGATAGCGTTTTTTTCGATGCCAACCTAACCAGAGTGACGGGAGCGGCACAATTCAGAAAAAGTGCTCAGCTCGCCGAGAAAATGCGATTTAAGCAATAAAATTAAAAATGCTTATAAAACATAAACCAAACGTTGGAGGTGGTCATTTCTTAATGCGCAGTAATAAACTCGGCACTCTAAAGCACCCGAGAGCGTTTTTTTCGATGCCAACCTAACCAGAGTGACGGGAGCGGCACAATTCAGAAAAAGTGCTCAGCTCGCCGAGAAAATGCGATTTAAGCAATAAGATTAAAAATGCTTATAAAACATAAACCAAACGTTGGAGGTGATCATTTCTTCATGCGCAGTGAATAACTCGGCACTCTAAAGCACCCGAGAGCGTTTTTTTCGATGCCAACCTAACCAGAGTGACGGGAGCGGCACAATTCAGAAAAAGTGCTCAGCTCGCCGAGAAAATGCGATTTAAGCAATAAAATTAAAAATGCTTATAAAACATAAACCAAACGTTGGAGGTGGTCATTTCTTAATGCGCAGTAATAAACTCGGCACTCTAAAGCACCCGAGAGCGTTTTTTTCGATGCCAACCTAACCAGAGTGACGGGAGCGGCACAATTCAGAAAAAGTGCTCAGCTCGCCGAGAAAATGCGAGCAATAAAATTAAAAATGCTTATAAAACATAAACCAAACGTTGGAAGTGGTCATTTCTTCATGCGCAGTGATAAACTCGGCACTCTAAAGCACCCGAGAGCGTTTTTTTCGATGCCAACCTAACCAGAGTGACGGGAGCGGCACAATTCAGAAAAAGCGCTCAGCTCGCCGAGAAAATGCGATTTAAGCAATAAAATTAAAAATGCTTATAAAATGTAGCACCCTTTTAAACCACTCAGTGTAGAACTTACCAGAGAATGGTGGGTGCTTGGGTCCGGTTTGCCCTCAGGTGGATACCACGAAGGTTCACCTAATTAAGTGAGGTCGGTGAAAACTACCAACCAACCAAACACTAGCTAAAATGAGACCCAGAGCAACTATAACGTATTGGCGAAATTATAACGAGCCATATTTTAATACACAAAACGAAAATAAATCCACATAGAACAATGGCAAAAGACAAACTTCTTTTCACACGCGCACACGGATACACACACGCTCAGAATTTTAGTGTAGTGGGCCCACTCACACACACACGCACACTCCGTACTCACGACTCAGTCCGCACCACCCCGTTGCAGGCCTGTTCCCCGCCTTGCTCACTACTCAGCAAAGCTAAAATTCCTCGTCGGTTTTTTGCAGCTTGAGTACGTGGCAATAAACAGTCTCGGTTGTCCGTAGCTTGGGTGCGTGGCAAGATATGGTCTCTGTCGTCGGGTAGCTTGAGTGCGTGGCAACGAGATGGTCTCGGTCGTCGAGTAGCTTGAGTGAGTGGCAACGAGATGGCAACGTAGCTCAGACGTTAACCGCGGTTGCTACGGCCTTGCTAAGTTCCGGTTCCAAGCTCGCTCCTCTTGCTACAAACAAAACTTTCCCGACTCGGCAAAACTAAGAGAGTCAGTACGTATCTTCCCACATACCGCTGTAGTCTTAGCCAATTATTGACCAACAACACCGTCAATTCCTTCGGAAGGATACCGCATACGTCCGTTCCGCTCCGTCTTTTTCTCACCTCTCTCTTCTTTTTTCCCCGGGGGGAAAAAACCCTCTCTCCAACAACAGCCAATCACATTTGACCATGCAATGCCAATTTGTTTAATTGACCAATGAAATGGTATGAACACAAACACAACCTAACTTGCTTAAACAGACAGTTTACTTTTAAGTTTGGGTGACCTATATTTAAATAAAAAATAGGATTTATATGCTATCATAATAATGAATATTATGACAATTACGGTAACAGAAATAATTAAATAAACTATTAGTCTGGTAATCACCGGGCTACACTCTCCCCCTTCTAAAAGGTTTTGATGTCCTCATCAAAAAAGGGACTTACAGATATAATATAGTCTGCAAGTTTAAAGGGAAAAGGCCGAATTTGAACAAGTGAAACACAACGCCAGGGGGTGGCACCAGAGGGTTTGACATGAGCTTCTTCTGGAGTTGCTGTAAAGCCCACTTCCCACCAACACTCCGTGGCTTAAAACAATAACTGGATGGTCACAGGGTTCTCCAAGTTCATCATAACTCAGCCTGACCACTGGACGAGTGACTCTCTTAGAACGTTCCACTTTCTGAATTTCCACTTCAGTTCTCTGACTTGAGTTGAGCTCCGTTTCCCCCTCTAAATCGTTGACTTCTGGGTCAGCATTGGGAGGCAGGTTTAGACTCTCACTGACAATTGACTGTGCATCAGCCTCATCTTGAGCTGGTCTTGGCATGTCGTAGACTGGTAGAGATTGGCTTATTGGCAACCCGGGAGGTGTCGGTAACTTGTCCCAGTCAATCTTCCAGTAGTTTGACCACTGTTCCTCCTCGTAATCAGACTCAGAGGACAGCCCCTGTTCTTTTGTCTTTTGTTGGGATCTGGTTACATGCCTCCGTTGGGGCTGCTCATCACCCTCGTCCACAGGGAGTCTCACGAGGTAACCGATGGGTAACAGATGATTACGATGGATGGTCTTCTCCACTCCCATGCCTCTCTCAGGCTTAATCTTGTAGACTGGTAGGTTCGACAGTTTTTCCCCCACCACATACGGTGAGGGTCTCCATTTACATCTCAGTTTTTGTTTGCCTTGAACTCCAAAATTTCTCATTAGAACTCGGTCACCTTTGTCCAGAACTTGTTCTTTGACATGCTTGTCATGTGCTCTCTTGTTTCTTTGGTGGTTTTTGTCCGATGTCTCTGTAGCTAGTGTGTAAGCTCTTTGGAGGTCCCTCTTGAGATTGGCTACATACTGGTGATAGGCCTTGCCTTTTGGACTAGTATCGGCCACGTCAAAACAAACATCAACTGGTAGACGAGCTTCTCGGCCAAACATCAACAGATAAGGTGAGTAACCAGTGGCTTCATTCTGTGAGCAATTGTAGGCGTGAACCAGTTGACTGATCTTTTGACTCCACTTTTGCTTCTGCTTGGTATCAAGAGTGCCTAGCATTGACAAAAGCGTACGGTTGAATCTCTCCGGTTGAGGATCCCCCTGAGGATGGTAAGGAGATGTTCTGGATTTTCGAATGCCTAACATCCTCAGGAGATCTTGGATCAACTTGCTTTCAAAATCCCGCCCTTGGTCGGAATGTATGCGGGCAGGGAGACCATAATGTACAAAGAACCGTTCACACAGAATCTTGGCTACAGTCATGGCTTTCTGGTCTTTGGCTGGAAAGGCTTGAGCGTAGCGGGTAAAATGATCAGTCACTACCAGGATGTTAGCATACCCTTGAGAGTCAGGTTCAAGTGACAGGAAATCGATACACACGAGGTCTAAAGGCCCTTGGCTGGTTATCTGATTCAAAGGAGCAGCTTTTTGGGGCAGGGCTTTGCGGGTGATGCAATGGCCACAGTTTTTTACATACTGCTCCACTTCGGCACCCATCTTGGGCCAGTAAAATCGATCTCTGAGAAGTTCAAGTGTCTTGTCTATGCCTAGGTGACCAGACTCATCGTGTAGGGATTTCAGAACCATGGTGACATACTCTTTGGGTAGAACTAGCTGGTGCACTGGGGACCCATTTCTTTGCACATTTCTGTAGAGCAGGTTTTCTCGTATTATAAGCTTGCTTGCTTCTTTATTCAACAGTGTGGAAATCGGGTTTTCAAAAGTGGCAAATGGTGTACCACCAATCAGTGACTGTTTGACTGGGGCAATATTAGGGTCACGGTCTTGAGCTTGGATGAGATCTTTGTGACTGAACTGTGTTAATGAACCAAGATCCAGCCGAACTGGGTAGACGAAGGACTCAGGAATGGCGTCTGGGGACACTCCGAGCGATTCTGCGACGGTTGTGGACTCTTTATGGGTTTCTCGGCAAGTAATTTGTTTGCAGAGAGCTTTGACACACTCCAGAGACACACTTTGCCATTCTTGTTTGGTATCGGAAACGGGGTTTCGCGAGAGTGAATCAGCATCTATATTGTTCCGGCCTGGTCTATACTGCAGGGTAAACTTGTAAGTGGACAAGGCGGAGAGCCAACGATGTCCTGTTGCGTTGAGTTTGGCAGTCGTGAGAATGTAGGTGAGCGGGTTGTTGTCTGTTCTCACAGTAAACTGAGCTCCATATAAATAATCGTGGAATTTGTCAACTACAGCCCACTTGAGTGCCAAAAACTCCAGCTGGTGTACTGGATAGTTCTTTTCAGATGTACTTAGCTTGCGGCTGGCGAAAGCGACTGGTCTTAACCCTTCTGGGTACTCCTGATTTAGAACGGCACCCAAACCTTGATAACTTGCATCGATGTGAAGCATGTAAGGTTTGGTCGGGTCAGCGAATGCCAGCACAGGAGCACTTGTGAGGCAGTGGATGATCCTTTGGAAAGCCTCTGAACAGGACTTGTCCCACCGATCACCGAAAGGCTCTTCTTTTTTGTAATAGTTCTTGTCTGGTGAAGGATTTGATTTTGTCTTCTTTTGTGTTGGAGGATAACCCTTGCATAGCTCGGTTAACGGACGAACGATGATGGAAAAGTTTTTGATGAATCTACGGTAATAACCACAAAACCCCAAGAAAGACTGGAGAGATGTGAGGTCTGTAGGTTGCGTCCACTTGGTCACAGATTCAACTTTGGCGGGGTCTGTGGCAATTCCATGCTCTGAGACGATGTGCCCAACATAGTTCACTTGAGGGCGACAAAACTGACACTTATCCAGAGACAGCTTGAGCCCAGCTTCTTCAAGGCGGTTAATGACTTTGAGAAGTCTTTGTTCGTGTTCCTCTAATGTTTTGCCAAACACAATCAGGTCGTCCAGATAAACAATAACTTCTAGCATGTGCATGTCCCCAACAGTCTTCTCCATCAGTCTCTGGAACGTTGCAGGGGCACCAGTAATTCCCTGTGGCATCCGCTCAAACTGAAAAAAACCCAGAGGACATATAAATGCTGTTTTTTCTTTGTCCTCGTCGGCCATTGGGATTTGGTAGTAGCCGCTGCGCAAATCCAACACCGAAAACCACTTGCTGCCGGACAAACAGTCAAGGGCGTCGTCAATGCGAGGCACGGCATACTGATCGGGAATGGTTCTGCGGTTCAAGGTGCGGTAGTCGACACACATGCGAAGTTGGCCATTCTTTTTACGTGCCAGGACAATCGGGGATGCGTATGGACTCCTTGATTCCTTTATGATTCCAGCAGCCAGCAGACCTTGTAGATGACGCCGGAGATCATCCAAGTCAGCAGGCGCAATGCGCCGAGACCGTTCTCTGAAAGGAGTGTTATTGTTTACCCGTATGTTATGCACTACTCCTCTTGCCAAACCCACATCCCACTCCTCTGTAGAAAACACATTGGGATGCTGAGCTAGCTTTGTACTGAGTCTTTCTTTCCATTCTTCGCTGATGTCTGAATCACCAAAGTTAAACACGCAGGGGTCCATAGCTGGAACAATATTGGCATGGGAGCTTGGTGTATCAGTCACAACATCAGCGACATGCAAATGTGCAATCACAGTCCCCATAGGGATAGCAGTTGACTTTAGAGACTCATTTCGCAGAAGCACCAGAAACTTGTTGGGGTCTAACATCTTAGAGAATAACACCGTTGGTTGGACTAGGACACTTGGAGGAAGAGAAGGTGAGTGAGCACGTTCAGTGAGGAGTATACTGTCTCCAAGGGTTTTCCTTTCTTTGACTCGACAAATGGCAATGTGTTCTGTGCCAGGGGCTATGATGAGAGGACCAGGACCTGCCCATTTTACATCAGCAACAGGTAAGTTGGTGTCGTCTTCGGGACTTTCTTTTTCAGAAGAAGGTGAGTAGTTTTCTTTGTGCACTTGAACTTTAACGGACTTTACATTTTCCCGGACTTTCTGAGTAGAGTTTGACTGAAAAGGCCGAACACCCTTGACATTGGTGCCAATAAGAACGGGTATTGTCTCGGAACAACGAGGGTCAGGACACACCAAAGCCAGAACAGACACAGCCTTGGCTTTGTTCCATTTTGACTTGTCTGGCAGCTCCAACTCAACTTGGACATAGCCTTTATAGGGGTAACTATCTTTTGAGTCACTCAGGCCCCATATGGACAGACCAGTCACCGGGTTCAGCGGGATATGTGACAGATTTTCACTGTACCAGCTGTCAAAAATGATGGTAACTTGGGAGCCGCTATCCATGAGTGCCGTGCAGGGGTTGCCATTAATAGTTACTTGGGCAGTAGAAGGAGGTCCAACGAGACCTTCTGGCAAACTGTAGGTCTGCATGTGGACAGAACTCCTCTTCACATTTGCATTTGTATTATTTTCTCTTGCCTCTTCAGGTCTTTGACCTTGCGTGGACTTTCTTTGAGCTTGTAGGAGTTTCTGTATTACTTTGGGGTAGTTCTCTGGAGCAATACATTTAGTTGCAATGTGCCCATCTTCGCCACACCGGTAACAAAAGAAATCACTTGAGTTTCTGGAAGTGAAAGTTCTTTGCTGCTGGGGCTTAGACGGCGTTTCTCTTTGACGGTTCTCAGAGGCGGAACTGTACTTGGGCTTAATTGACATTGCTGAAACTTGTTTTCTGAGCTTTACCACCTCTTTCTTTAGGGCTTGTACGTTTTTATCTTCTGAGCTCTCTGATTTTATATCGACAGACGGGAAAAAACTTGTCATATTCCCACATGGCATTGATGAGGACGTAGTGAGCTCACATACTTGCGTTTTGAGTTGGTCTATTTCTGCCTTTAACCCTGTGATCTCAGTGTCTGAGGTTAACATGGCACTTTTTGCATAAACTGCTTTGGACGGTTGTAGTCTGCGGCGTGAAGCTTCATGCTCCTCTTCCTGACGTATCTCAGTGAGTAGCTGCAGGAAAGTGGGCGGATTATCACGTCGTTCTCTCAGTCGGAGGTTCAGGATCATAAAATCAGATCTGCTGGCTCCTTTGATGAGCTGGTCGATGCGAGCGCGATCTGTGTGATCTACCCTTATGCCCCCTTTTTGGACGACTTTATTCAGGACTCGCTCCATGCGCCTCAAAAACTCGGATAGTTTCTCACTTGGGTGTTGGCACAGCATTCTGTAGGTAAAATAAAGTTCTTCTCCGCTCTCTGGTGTACCAAATGTATTTTCGAGGATGTCCAGGAATTCAGTGGACGTTGCGCTGGGGTCATTGAACCGGACAGCTTGCAGGACCTCTAGCGCAGGACCTTTTACACTTTCCATAATCCTCATCCTCTTTTCTCTTTCCGGACGTTCACATTCCTCAATCATGAGTCTGGCTCGTTCAATCCAATTTTCTAACTGTTCTTCTCCCGATGGTGTGGGCGTAACCCCTGAGAAGGTCCGCAGTCTCCTGAATGGACTGATGTCACTGCTGGTGGGCTGTTGTGTCTGTTTCAAGATTTCACCAACAGCTTTGATGATAGCCTCAGGAGAGGACGCTTGCAGTGGTGGAATCAAACTAGGATGGGTTTGTGGCACACTTGGACCATCACTGGCTGCCTCATTCTCTAGTGCAGAAACTACAAAGATCCTCCATGGCCCAACAGAACATTCGGGAAATACATCAACAGGAATTGCGCTGGTATTGACCTTCTCTTTGCACTCACACAGCACAGTTAGGCTTTGAGAATGTGGGTCAAACATCCTTCCTCTCACTTTGACTCTTCCAAGTGCTTTGATTGTCTGCAATGTTTCTTCAATGGTATTTGTTTCAGCCTCTGCAGGAACGTCTTTCAACAGCAAAGCGTTGGCCAGGTCTATGCCTTCTCCAATACACCAGTTCTTCAGCTGAGCCATCTCCCCTGGTTGTGCAGTTACTTGGATCACTTGTCAGGACTAAATTTGACAGGCTTTAGTTTTTACTAGTAGCATTTAAATTTCAAGGGGAAAACTAAGGCTTCGTTAAGGTGACTCTAACTTAAGGGTAAAGAATACAGAATTATTTTCTTTTCTTATTATTACTATTAAACCTACACTTCTCTGGGTCAAACTAAATTTAGTTAAATGTAGTGCTATTTTATAACTATTTTAGAGCTAAATTATCCCAGCGGTGCCTCCATTTTATGTAGCACCCTTTTAAACCACTCAGTGTAGAACTTACCAGAGAATGGTGGGTGCTTGGGTCCGGTTTGCCCTCAGGTGGATACCACGAAGGTTCACCTAATTAAGTGAGGTCGGTGAAAACTACCAACCAACCAAACACTAGCTAAAATGAGACCCAGAGCAACTATAACGTATTGGCGAAATTATAACGAGCCATATTTTAATACACAAAACGAAAATAAATCCACATAGAACAATGGCAAAAGACAAACTTCTTTTCACACGCGCACACGGATACACACACGCTCAGAATTTTAGTGTAGTGGGCCCACTCACACACACACGCACACTCCGTACTCACGACTCAGTCCGCACCACCCCGTTGCAGGCCTGTTCCCCGCCTTGCTCACTACTCAGCAAAGCTAAAATTCCTCGTCGGTTTTTTGCAGCTTGAGTACGTGGCAATAAACAGTCTCGGTTGTCCGTAGCTTGGGTGCGTGGCAAGATATGGTCTCTGTCGTCGGGTAGCTTGAGTGCGTGGCAACGAGATGGTCTCGGTCGTCGAGTAGCTTGAGTGAGTGGCAACGAGATGGCAACGTAGCTCAGACGTTAACCGCGGTTGCTACGGCCTTGCTAAGTTCCGGTTCCAAGCTCGCTCCTCTTGCTACAAACAAAACTTTCCCGACTCGGCAAAACTAAGAGAGTCAGTACGTATCTTCCCACATACCGCTGTAGTCTTAGCCAATTATTGACCAACAACACCGTCAATTCCTTCGGAAGGATACCGCATACGTCCGTTCCGCTCCGTCTTTTTCTCACCTCTCTCTTCTTTTTTCCCCGGGGGGAAAAAACCCTCTCTCCAACAACAGCCAATCACATTTGACCATGCAATGCCAATTTGTTTAATTGACCAATGAAATGGTATGAACACAAACACAACCTAACTTGCTTAAACAGACAGTTTACTTTTAAGTTTGGGTGACCTATATTTAAATAAAAAATAGGATTTATATGCTATCATAATAATGAATATTATGACAATTACGGTAACAGAAATAATTAAATAAACTATTAGTCTGGTAATCACCGGGCTACATAAAACATAAACCAAACGTTGGAGGTGGTCATTTCTTCATGCGCAGTGATAAACTCGGCACTCTAAAGCACCCGAGAGCGTTTTTTTCGATGCCAACCTAACCAGAGTGACGGGAGCGGCACAATTCAGAAAAAGTGCTCAGCTCGCCGAGAAAATGCGATTTAAGCAATAAAATTAAAAATGCTTATAAAACATAAACCAAACGTTGGAGGTGGTCATTTCTTCATGCGCAGTGAATAACTCGGCACTCTAAAGCACCCGAGAGCGTTTTTTTCGATGCCAACCTAACCAGAGTGACGGGAGCGGCACAATTCAGAAAAAGTGCTCAGCTCGCCGAGAAAATGCGATTTAAGCAATAAAATTAAAAATGCTTATAAAACATAAACCAAACGTTGGAGGTGGTCATTTCTTAATACGAAGTAATAAACTCGGCACTCTAAAGCACCCGTGAGCGTTTTTTTCGATGCCAACCTAACCAGAGTGACGGGAGCGGCACAATTCAGAAAAAGTGCTCAGCTCGCCGAGAAAATGCGATTTAAGCAATAAAATTAAAAATGCTTATAAAACATAAACCAAACGTTGGAGGTGGTCATTTCTTAATGCGCAGTAATAAACTCGGCACTCTAAAGCACCCGAGAGCGTTTTTTTCGATGCCAACCTAACCAGAGTGACGGGAGCGGCACAATTCAGAAAAAGCGCTCAGCTCGCCGAGAAAATGCGATTTAAGCAATAAAATTAAAAATGCTTATAAAACATAAACCAAACGTTGGAGGTGGTCATTTCTTAATGCGCAGTAATAAACTCGGCACTCTAAAGCACCCGAGAGCGTTTTTTTCGATGCCAACCTAACCAGAGTGACGGGAGCGGCACAATTCAGAAAAAGTGCTCAGCTCGCCGAGAAAATGCGATTTAAGCAATAAAATTAAAAATGCTTATTAAACATAAACCAAACGTTGGAGGTTGATATTTCTTCATGCGCAGTGAATAACTCGGCACTCTAAAGCACCCGAGAGCGTTTTTTTCGATGCCAACCTAACCAGAGTGACGGGAGCGGCACAATTCAGAAAAAGCGCTCAGCTCGCCGAGAAAATGCGATTTAAGCAATAAAATTAAAAATGCTTATTAAACATAAACCAAACGTTGGAGGTGGTCATTTCTTCATGCGCAGTAATAAACTCGGCACTCTAAAGCACCCGAGAGCGTTTTTTTCGATGCCAACCTAACCAGAGTGACGGGAGCGGCACAATTCAGAAAAAGTGCTCAGCTCGCCGAGAAAATGCGATTTAAGCAATAAAATTAAAAATGCTTATAAAACATAAACCAAACGTTGGAGGTGGTCATTTCTTAATGCGCAGTAATAAACTCGGCACTCTAAAGCACCCGAGAGCGTTTTTTTCGATGCCAACCTAACCAGAGTGACGGGAGCGGCACAATTCAGAAAAAGCGCTCAGCTCGCCGAGAAAATGCGATTTAAGCAATAAAATTTAAAATGCTTATAAAACATAAACCAAACGTTGGAGGTGGTCATTTCTTCATGCGCAGTGAATAACTCGGCACTCTAAAGCACCCGAGAGCGTTTTTTTCGATGCCAACCTAACCAGAGTGACGGGAGAGGCACAATTCAGAAAAAGCGCTCAGCTCGCCGAGAAAATGCGATTTAAGCAATAAAATTAAAAATGCTTATAAAACATAAACCAAACGTTGGAGGTGGTCATTTCTTCATGCGCAGTGATAAACTCGGCACTCTAAAGCACCCGAGAGCGTTTTTTTCGATGCCAACCTAACCAGAGTGACGGGAGCGGCACAATTCAGAAAAAGTGCTCAGCTCGCCGAGAAAATGCGATTTAAGCAATAAAATTAAAAATGCTTATAAAACATAAACCAAACGTTGGAGGTGGTCATTTCTTCATGCGCAGTGATAAACTCGGCACTCTAGAGCACCCGAGAGCGTTTTTTTCGATGCCAACCTAACCAGAGTGACGGGAGCGGCACAATTCAGAAAAAGCGCTCAGCTCGCCGAGAAAATGCGATTTAAGCAATAAAATTAAAAATGCTTATAAAACATAAACCAAACGTTGGAGGTCATTTCTTCATGCGCAGTGATAAACTCGGCACTCTAAAGCACCCGAGAGCGTTTTTTTCGATGCCAACCTAACCAGAGTGACGGGAGCGGCACAATTCAGAAAAAGTGCTCAGCTCGCCGAGAAAATGCGATTCAAGCAATAAAATTAAAAATGCTTATTAAACATAAACCAAACGTTGGAGGTGGTCATTTCTTCATGCGCAGTGAATAACTCGGCACTCTAAAGCACCCGAGAGCGTTTTTTTCGATGCCAACCTAACCAGAGTGACGGGAGCGGCACAATTCAGAAAAAGTGCTCAGCTCGCCGAGAAAATGCGATTTAAGCAATAAAATTAAAAATGCTTATAAAACATAAACCAAACGTTGGAGGTGGTCATTTCTAAATGCGCAGTAATAAACTCGGCACTCTAAAGCACCCGAGAGCGTTTTTTTCGATGCCTACCTAACCAGAGTGTCGGGAGCGGCACAATTCTGAAAAAGTGCTCAGCTCGCCGAGAAAATGCGATTTAAGCAATAAAATTAAAAATGCTTATTAAACATAAACCAAACGTTGGAGGTGGTCATTTCTTAATGCGCAGTGAATAACTCGGCACTCTAAAGCACCCGAGAGCGTTTTTTTCGATGCCAACCTAACCAGAGTGACGGGAGCGGCACAATTCAGAAAAAGCGCTCAGCTCGCCGAGAAAATGCGATTTAAGCAATAAAATTAAAAATGCTTATTAAACATAAACCAAACATTGGAGGTGGTCATTTCTTCATGCGCAGTGAATAACTCGGCACTCTAAAGCACCCGAGAGCGTTTTTTTCGATGCCAACCTAACCAGAGTGACGGGAGCGGCACAATTCAGAAAAAGCGCTCAGCTCGCCGAGAAAATGCGATTTAAGCAATAAAATTAAAAATGCTTATAAAACATAAACCAAACGTTGGAGGTGGTCATTTCTTCATGCGCAGTGATAAACTCGGCACTCTAAAGCACCCGAGAGCGTTTTTTTCGATGCCAACCTAACCAGAGTGACGGGAGCGGCACAATTCAGAAAAAGTGGTCAGCTCGCCGAGAAAATGCGATTTAAGCAATAAAATTAAAAATGCTTATAAAACATAAACCAAACGTTGGAGGTGGTCATTTCTTCATGCGCAGTGAATAACTCGGCACTCTAAAGCTCCCGAGAGCGTTTTTTTCGATGCCAACCTAACCAGAGTTACGGGAGCGGCACAATTCAGAAAAAGCGCTCAGCTCGCCGAGAAAATGCGATTTAAGCAATAAAATTAAAAATGCTTATAAAACATAAACCAAACGTTGGAGTGGTCATTTCTTCATGCGCAGTGATAAACTCGGCACTCTAAAGCACCCGAGAGCGTTTTTTTCGGTGCCAACCTAACCAGAGTGACGGGAGCGGCACAATTCAGAAAAAGCGCTCAGCTCACCGAGAAAATGCGATTTAAGCAATAAAATTAAAAATGCTTATAAAACATAAACCAAACGTTGGAGGTGGTCATTTCTTCATGCGCAGTGATAAACTCGCCACTCTAAAGCACCCGAGAGCGTTTTTTTCGATGCCAACCTAACCAGAGTGACGGGAGCGGCACAATTCAGAAAAAGTGCTCAGCTCGCCGAGAAAATGCGATTTAAGCAATAAAATTAAAAATGCTTATAAAACATAAACCAAACGTTGGAGGTGGTCATTTCTTCATGCGCAGTGAATAACTCGGCACTCTAAAGGACCCGAGAGCGTTTTTTTCGATGCCAACCTAACCAGAGTGACGGGAGCGGCACAATTCAGAAAAAGTGCTCAGCTCGCCGAAAAAATGCGATTTAAGCAATAAAATTAAAAATGCTTATAAAACATAAACCAAACGTTGGAGGTGGTCATTTCTTAATGCGCAGTAATAAACTCGGCACTCTAAAGCACCCGTGAGCGTTTTTTTCGATGCCAACCTAACCAGAGTGACGGGAGCGGCACAATTCAGAAAAAGTGCTCAGCTCGCCGAGAAAATGCGATTTAAGCAATAAAATTAAAAATGCTTATAAAACATAAACCAAACGTTGGAGGTGGTCATTTCTTCATGCGCAGTGATAAAGTCGGCACTCTAAAGCACCCGAGAGCGTTTTTTTCGATGCCAACCTAACCAGAGTGACGGGAGCGGCACAATTCAGAAAAAGTGCTCAGCTCGCCGAGAAAATGCGATTTAAGCAATAAAATTAAAAATGCTTATTAAACATAAACCAAACGTTGGAGGTGGTCATTTCTTCATGCGCAGTGATAAACTCGGCACTCTAAAGCACCCGAGAGCGTTTTTTTCGATGCCAAGTGACGGGAGCGGCACAATTCAGAAAAAGTGCTCAGCTCGCCGAGAAAATGCGATTTAAGCAATAAAATTAAAAATGCTTATAAAACATAAACCAAACGTTGGAGGTGGTCATTTCTTAATGCGCAGTAATAAACTCGGCACTCTAAAGCACCCGAGAGCGTTTTTTTCGATGCCAACCTAACCAGAGTGACGGGAGCGGCACAATTCAGAAAAAGTGCTCAGCTCGCCGAGAAAATGCGATTTAAGCAATAAAATTAAAAATGCTTATAAAACATAAACCAAACGTTGGAGGTGGTCATTTCTTAATGCGCATAAACTCGGCACTCTAAAGCACCCGAGAGCGTTTTTTTCGATGCCAACCTAACCAGAGTGACGGGAGCGGCACAATTCAGAAAAAGTGCTCAGCTCGCCGAGAAAATGCGATTTAAGCAATACAATTAAAAATGCTTATTAAACATAAACCAAACGTTGGAGGTGGTCATTTCTTCATGCGCAGTGAATAACTCGGCACTCTAAAGCACCCGATAGCGTTTTTTTCGATGCCAACCTAACCAGAGTGACGGGAGCGGCACAATTCAGAAAAAGTGCTCAGCTCGCCGAGAAAATGCGATTTAAGCAATAAAATTAAAAATGCTTATAAAACATAAACCAAACGTTGGAGGTGGTCATTTCTTAATGCGCAGTAATAAACTCGGCACTCTAAAGCACCCGAGAGCGTTTTTTTCGATGCCAACCTAACCAGAGTGACGGGAGCGGCACAATTCAGAAAAAGTGCTCAGCTCGCCGAGAAAATGCGATTTAAGCAATAAAATTAAAAATGCTTATAAAACATAAACCAAACGTTTGAGGTGGTCATTTCTTAATGCGCAGTAATAAACTCGGCACTCTAAAGCACCCGAGAGCGTTTTTTTCGATGCCAACCTAACCAGAGTTACGGGAGCGCGCGGCACAATTCAGAAAAAGCGCTCAGCTCGCCGAGAAAATGCGATTTAAGCAATAAAATTAAAAATGCTTATAAAACATAAACCAAACGTTGGAGGTGGTCATTTCTTCATGCGCAGTGAATAACTCGGCACTCTAAAGCACCCGAGAGCGTTTTTTTCGATGCCAACCTAACCAGAGTGACGGGAGCGGCACAATTCAGAAAAAGTGCTCAGCTCGCCGAGAAAATGCGATTTAAGCAATAAAATTAAAAATGCTTATAAAACATAAACCAAACGTTGGAGGTGGTCATTTCTTAATGCGCAGTAATAAACTCGGCACTCTAAAGCACCCGTGAGCGTTTTTTTCGATGCCAACCTAACCAGAGTGACGGGAGCGGCACAATTCAGAAAAAGTGCTCAGCTCGCCGAGAAAATGCGATTTAAGCAATAAAATTAAAAATGCTTATAAAACATAAACCAAACGTTGGAGGTGGTCATTTCTTCATGCGCAGTGATAAAGTCGGCACTCTAAAGCACCCGAGAGCGTTTTTTTCGATGCCAACCTAACCAGAGTGACGGGAGCGGCACAATTCAGAAAAAGTGCTCAGCTCGCCGAGAAAATGCGATTTAAGCAATAAAATTAAAAATGCTTATTAAACATAAACCAAACGTTGGAGGTGGTCATTTCTTCATGCGCAGTGATAAACTCGGCACTCTAAAGCACCCGAGAGCGTTTTTTTCGATGCCAACCTAATCAGAGTGACGGGAGCGGCACAATTCAGAAAAAGTGCTCAGCTCGCCGAGAAAATGCGATTTAAGCAATAAAATTAAAAATGCTTATAAAACATAAACCAAACGTTGGAGGTGGTCATTTCTTAATGCGCAGTAATAAACTCGGCACTCTAAAGCACCCGAGAGCGTTTTTTTCGATGCCAACCTATAACCAGAGTGACGGGAGCGGCACAATTCAGAAAAAGTGCTCAGCTCGCCGAGAAAATGCGATTTAAGCAATAAAATTAAAAATGCTTATTAAACATAAACCAAACGTTGGAGGTGGTCATTTCTTCATGCGCAGTGAATAACTCGGCACTCTAAAGCACCCGAGATCGTTTTTTTCGATGCCAACCTAACCAGAGTGACGGGAGCGGCACAATTCAGAAAAAGCGCTCAGCTCGCCGAGAAAATGCGATTTAAGCAATAAAATTAAAAATGCTTATAAAACATAAACCAAACGTTGGAGGTGGTCATTTCTTCATGCGCAGTGATAAACTCGGCACTCTAAAGCACCCGAGAGCGTTTTTTTCGATGCCAACCTAACCAGAGTGACGGGAGCGGCACAATTCAGAAAAAGTGCTCAGCTCGCCGAGAAAATGCGATTTAAGCAATAAAATTAAAAATGCTTATAAAACATAAACCAAACGTTGGAGGTGGTCATTTCTTCATGCGCAGTGAATAACTCGGCACTCTAAAGCACCCGAGAGCGTTTTTTTCGATGCCAACCTAACCAGAGTGACGGGAGCGGCACAATTCAGAAAAAGTGCTCAGCTCGCCGAGAAAATGCGATTTAAGCAATAAAATTAAAAATGCTTATAAAACATAAACCAAACGTTGGAGGTGGTCATTTCTTAATGCGCAGTAATAAACTCGGCACTCTAAAGCACCCGAGAGCGTTTTTTTCGATGCCAACCTAACCAGAGTGACGGGAGCGGCACAATTCAGAAAAAGTGCTCAGCTCGCCGAGAAAATGCGATTTAAGCAATAAAATTAAAAATGCTTATAAAACATAAACCAAACGTTGGAAGTGGTCATTTCTTCATGCGCAGTGATAAACTCGGCACTCTAAAGCACCCGAGAGCGTTTTTTTCGATGCCAACCTAACCAGAGTGACGGGAGCGGCACAATTCAGAAAAAGCGCTCAGCTCGCCGAGAAAATGCGATTTAAGCAATAAAATTAAAAATGCTTATAAAACATAAACCAAACGTTGGAGTGGTCATTTCTTCATGCGCAGTGATAAACTCGGCACTCTAAAGCACCCGAGAGCGTTTTTTTCGGTGCCAACCTAACCAGAGTGACGGGAGCGGCACAATTCAGAATAAGCGCTCAGCTCGCCGAGAAAATGCGATTTAAGCAATAAAATTAAAAATGCTTATAAAACATAAACCAAACGTTGGAGGTGGTCATTTCTTCATGCGCAGTAATAAACTCGGCACTCTAAAGCACCCGAGAGCGTTTTTTTCGATGCCAACCTAACCAGAGTGACGGGAGCGGCACAATTCAGAAAAAGTGCTCAGCTCGCCGAGAAAATGCGATTTAAGCAATAAAATTAAAAATGCTTATAAAACATAAACCAAACGTTGGAGGTGGTCATTTCTTAATACGCAGTAATAAACTCGGCACTCTAAAGCACCCGAGAGCGTTTTTTTCGATGCCAACCTAACCAGAGTGACGGGAGCGGCACAATTCAGAAAAAGCGCTCAGCTCGCCGAGAAAATGCGATTTAAGCAATAAAATTAAAAATGCTTATAAAACATAAACCAAACGTTGGAGGTGGTCATTTCTTAATGCGCAGTAATAAACTCGGCACTCTAAAGCACCCGAGAGCGTTTTTTTCGATGCCAACCTAACCAGAGTGACGGGAGCGGCACAATTCAGAAAAAGTGCTCAGCTCGCCGAGAAAATGCGATTTAAGCAATAAAATTAAAAATGCTTATAAAACATAAACCAAACGTTGGAGGTGGTAATTTCTTTATGCGCAGTGATAAACTCGGCACTCTAAAGCACCCGAGAGCGTTTTTTTCGATGCCAACCTAACCAGAGTGACGGGAGCGGCACAATTCAGAAAAAGCGCTCAGCTCGCCGAGAAAATGCGATTTAAGCAATAAAATTAAAAATGCTTATTAAACATAAACCAAACGTTGGAGGTGGTCATTTCTTCATGCGCAGTGAATAACTCGGCACTCTAAAGCACCCGAGAGCGTTTTTTTCGATGCCAACCTAACCAGAGTGACGGGAGCGGCACAATTCAGAAAAAGCGCTCAGCTCGCCGAGAAAATGCGATTTAAGCAATAAAATTAAAAATGCTTATAAAACATAAACCAAACGTTGGAGGTGGTCATTTCTTAATGCGCAGTAATAAACTCGGCACTCTAAAGCACCCGAGAGCGTTTTTTTCGATGCCAACCTAACCAGAGTGACGGGAGCGGCACAATTCAGAAAAAGTGCTCAGCTCGCCGAGAAAATGCGATTTAAGCAATAAAATTAAAAATGCTTATTAAACATAAACCAAACGTTGGAGGTGGTCATTTCTTCATGCGCAGTGATAAACTCGGCACTCTAAAGCACCCGAGAGCGTTTTTTTCGATGCCAACCTAATCAGAGTGACGGGAGCGGCACAATTCAGAAAAAGTGCTCAGCTCGCCGAGAAAATGCGATTTAAGCAATAAAATTAAAAATGCTTATAAAACATAAACCAAACGTTGGAGGTGGTCATTTCTTAATGCGCAGTAATAAACTCGGCACTCTAAAGCACCCGAGAGCGTTTTTTTCGATGCCAACCTATAACCAGAGTGACGGGAGCGGCACAATTCAGAAAAAGTGCTCAGCTCGCCGAGAAAATGCGATTTAAGCAATAAAATTAAAAATGCTTATTAAACATAAACCAAACGTTGGAGGTGGTCATTTCTTAATGCGCAGTGAATAACTCGGCACTCTAAAGCACCCGAGAGCGTTTTTTTCGATGCCAACCTAACCAGAGTGACGGGAGCGGCACAATTCAGAAAAAGTGCTCAGCTCGCCGAGAAAATGCGATTTAAGCAATAAGATTAAAAATGCTTATAAAACATAAACCAAACGTTGGAGGTGATCATTTCTTCATGCGCAGTGAATAACTCGGCACTCTAAAGCACCCGAGAGCGTTTTTTTCGATGCCAACCTAACCAGAGTGACGGGAGCGGCACAATTCAGAAAAAGCGCTCAGCTCGCCGAGAAAATGCGATTTAAGCAATAAAATTAAAAATGCTTATAAAACATAAACCAAACGTTGGAGGTGGTCATTTCTTAATGCGCAGTAATAAACTCGGCACTCTAAAGCACCCGAGAGCGTTTTTTTCGATGCCAACCTAACCAGAGTGACGGGAGCGGCACAATTCAGAAAAAGTGCTCAGCTCGCCGAGAAAATGCGATTTAAGCAATAAAATTAAAAATGCTTATAAAACATAAACCAAACGTTGGAAGTGGTCATTTCTTCATGCGCAGTGATAAACTCGGCACTCTAAAGCACCCGAGAGCGTTTTTTTCGATGCCAACCTAACCAGAGTGACGGGAGCGGCACAATTCAGAAGAAGCGCTCAGCTCGCCGAGAAAATGCGATTTAAGCAATAAAATTAAAAATGCTTATAAAACATAAACCAAACGTTGGAGGTGGTCATTTCTTCATGCGCAGTGATAAACTCGGCACTCTAAAGCACCCGAGAGCGTTTTTTTCGATGCCAACCTAACCAGAGTGACGGGAGCGGCACAATTCAGAAAAAGTGCTCAGCTCGCCGAGAAAATGCGATTTAAGCAATAAAATTAAAAATGCTTATAAAACATAAACCAAACGTTGGAGGTGGTCATTTCTTCATGCGCAGTGAATAACTCGGCACTCTAAAGCACCCGAGAGCGTTTTTTTCGATGCCAACCTAACCAGAGTGACGGGAGCGGCACAATTCAGAAAAAGTGCTCAGCTCGCCGAGAAAATGCGATTTAAGCAATAAAATTAAAAATGCTTATAAAACATAAACCAAACGTTGGAGGTGGTCATTTCTTAATACGAAGTAATAAACTCGGCACTCTAAAGCACCCGTGAGCGTTTTTTTCGATGCCAACCTAACCAGAGTGACGGGAGCGGCACAATTCAGAAAAAGTGCTCAGCTCGCCGAGAAAATGCGATTTAAGCAATAAAATTAAAAATGCTTATAAAACATAAACCAAACGTTGGAGGTGGTCATTTCTTAATGCGCAGTAATAAACTCGGCACTCTAAAGCACCCGAGAGCGTTTTTTTCGATGCCAACCTAACCAGAGTGACGGGAGCGGCACAATTCAGAAAAAGCGCTCAGCTCGCCGAGAAAATTTTTAAGCAATAAAATTAAAAATGCTTATAAAACATAAACCAAACGTTGGAGGTGGTCATTTCTTAATGCGCAGTAATAAACTCGGCACTCTAAAGCACCCGAGAGCGTTTTTTTCGATGCCAACCTAACCAGAGTGACGGGAGCGGCACAATTCAGAAAAAGTGCTCAGCTCGCCGAGAAAATGCGATTTAAGCAATAAAATTAAAAATGCTTATTAAACATAAACCAAACGTTGGAGGTTGATATTTCTTCATGCGCAGTGAATAACTCGGCACTCTAAAGCACCCGAGAGCGTTTTTTTCGATGCCAACCTAACCAGAGTGACGGGAGCGGCACAATTCAGAAAAAGCGCTCAGCTCGCCGAGAAAATGCGATTTAAGCAATAAAATTAAAAATGCTTATTAAACATAAACCAAACGTTGGAGGTGGTCATTTCTTCATGCGCAGTAATAAACTCGGCACTCTAAAGCACCCGAGAGCGTTTTTTTCGATGCCAACCTAACCAGAGTGACGGGAGCGGCACAATTCAGAAAAAGTGCTCAGCTCGCCGAGAAAATGCGATTTAAGCAATAAAATTAAAAATGCTTATAAAACATAAACCAAACGTTGGAGGTGGTCATTTCTTAATGCGCAGTAATAAACTCGGCACTCTAAAGCACCCGAGAGCGTTTTTTTCGATGCCAACCTAACCAGAGTGACGGGAGCGGCACAATTCAGAAAAAGCGCTCAGCTCGCCGAGAAAATGCGATTTAAGCAATAAAATTAAAAATGCTTATAAAACATAAACCAAACGTTGGAGGTGGTCATTTCTTCATGCGCAGTGAATAACTCGGCACTCTAAAGCACCCGAGAGCGTTTTTTTCGATGCCAACCTAACCAGAGTGACGGGAGAGGCACAATTCAGAAAAAGCGCTCAGCTCGCCGAGAAAATGCGATTTAAGCAATAAAATTAAAAATGCTTATAAAACATAAACCAAACGTTGGAGGTGGTCATTTCTTCATGCGCAGTGATAAACTCGGCACTCTAAAGCACCCGAGAGCGTTTTTTTCGATGCCAACCTAACCAGAGTGACGGGAGCGGCACAATTCAGAAAAAGTGCTCAGCTCGCCGAGAAAATGCGATTTAAGCAATAAAATTAAAAATGCTTATAAAACATAAACCAAACGTTGGAGGTGGTCATTTCTTCATGCGCAGTGATAAACTCGGCATTCTAGAGCACCCGAGAGCGTTTTTTTCGATGCCAACCTAACCAGAGTGACGGGAGCGGCACAATTCAGAAAAAGCGCTCAGCTCGCCGAGAAAATGCGATTTAAGCAATAAAATTAAAAATGCTTATAAAACATAAACCAAACGTTGGAGGTCATTTCTTCATGCGCAGTGATAAACTCGGCACTCTAAAGCACCCGAGAGCGTTTTTTTCGATGCCAACCTAACCAGAGTGACGGGAGCGGCACAATTCAGAAAAAGTGCTCAGCTCGCCGAGAAAATGCGATTCAAGCAATAAAATTAAAAATGCTTATTAAACATAAACCAAACGTTGGAGGTGGTCATTTCTTCATGCGCAGTGAATAACTCGGCACTCTAAAGCACCCGAGAGCGTTTTTTTCGATGCCAACCTAACCAGAGTGACGGGAGCGGCACAATTCAGAAAAAGTGGTCAGCTCGCCGAGAAAATGCGATTTAAGCAATAAAATTAAAAATGCTTATAAAACATAAACCAAACGTTGGAGGTGGTCATTTCTTCATGCGCAGTGAATAACTCGGCCCTCTAAAGCACCCGAGAGCGTTTTTTTCGATGCCAACCTAACCAGAGTGACGGGAGCGGCACAATTCAGAAAAAGTGCTCAGCTCGCCGAGAAAATGCGATTTAAGCAATAAAATTAAAAATGCTTATAAAACATAAACCAAACGTTGGAGGTGGTCATTTCTTAATGCGCAGTAATAAACTCGGCACTCTAAAGCACCCGAGAGCGTTTTTTTCGATGCCAACCTAACCAGAGTGACGGGAGCGGCACAATTCAGAAAAAGTGCTCAGCTCGCCGAGAAAATGCGATTTAAGCAATAAAATTAAAAATGCTTATAAAACATAAACCAAACGTTGGAGGTGGTCATTTCTTCATGCGCAGTGATAAACTCGGCACTCTAAAGCACCCGAGAGCGTTTTTTTCGATGCCAACCTAACCAGAGTTACGGGAGCGGCACAATTCAGAAAAAGCGCTCAGCTCGCCGAGAAAATGCGATTTAAGCAATAAAATTAAAAATGCTTATAAAACATAAACCAAACGTTGGAGTGGTCATTTCTTCATGCGCAGTGATAAACTCGGCACTCTAAAGCACCCGAGAGCGTTTTTTTCGGTGCCAACCTAACCAGAGTGACGGGAGCGGCACAATTCAGAAAAAGCGCTCAGCTCGCCGAGAAAATGCGATTTAAGCAATAAAATTAAAAATGCTTATAAAACATAAACCAAACGTTGGAGGTGGTCATTTCTTCATGCGCAGTGAATAACTCGGCACTCTAAAGCACCCGAGAGCATTTTTTTCGATGCCAAGTGACGGGAGCGGCACAATTCAGAAAAAGTGCTCAGCTCGCCGAGAAAATGCGATTTAAGCAATAAAATTAAAAATGCTTATTAAACATAAACCAAACGTTGGAGGTGGTCATTTCTTCATGCGCAGTGAATAACTCGGCACTCTAAAGCACCCGAGAGCGTTTTTTTCGATGCCAACCTAACCAGAGTGACGGGAGCGGCACAATTCAGAAAAAGCGCTCAGCTCGCCGAGAAAATGCGATTTAAGCAATAAAATTAAAAATGCTTATAAAACATAAACCAAACGTTGGAGGTGGTCATTTCTTAATGCGCAGTAATAAACTCGGCACTCTAAAGCACCCGAGAGCGTTTTTTTCGATGCCAACCTAACCAGAGTGACGGGAGCGGCACAATTCAGAAAAAGTGCTCAGCTCGCCGAGAAAATGCGATTTAAGCAATAAAATTAAAAATGCTTATTAAACATAAACCAAACGTTGGAGGTGGTCATTTCTTCATGCGCAGTGAATAACTCGGCACTCTAAAGCACCCGAGAGCGTTTTTTTCGATGCCAACCTAACCAGAGTGACGGGAGCGGCACAATTCAGAAAAAGTGCTCAGCTCGCCGAGAAAATGCGATTTAAGCAATAAAATTAAAAATGCTTATTAAACATAAACCAAACGTTGGAGGTGGTCATTTCTTCATGCGCAGTGAATAACTCGGCACTCTAAAGCACCCGATAGCGTTTTTTTCGATGCCAACCTAACCAGAGTGACGGGAGCGGCACAATTCAGAAAAAGTGCTCAGCTCGCCGAGAAAATGCGATTTAAGCAATAAAATTAAAAATGCTTATTAAACATAAACCAAACAATGGAGGTGGTCATTTCTTCATGCGCAGTGAATAACTCGGCACTCTAAAGCACCCGAGAGCGTTTTTTTCGATGCCAACCTAACCAGAGTGACGGGAGCGGCACAATTCAGAAAAAGCGCTCAGCTCGCCGAGAAAATGCGATTTAAGCAATAAAATTAAAAATGCTTATAAAACATAAACCAAACGTTGGAGGTGGTCATTTCTTCATGCGCAGTGATAAACTCGGCACTGTAAAGCACCCGAGAGCGTTTTTTTCGATGCCAACCTAACCAGAGTGACGGGAGCGGCACAATTCAGAAAAAGTGCTCAGCTCGCCGAGAAAATGCGATTTAAGCAATAAAATTAAAAATGCTTATAAAACATAAACCAAACGTTGGAGGTGGTCATTTCTTCATGCGCAGTGAATAACTCGGCACTCTAAAGCACGCGAGAGCGTTTTTTTCGATGCCAACCTAACCAGAGTGACGGGAGCGGCACAATTCAGAAAAAGTGCTCAGCTCGCCGAAAAAATGCGATTTAAGCAATAAAATTAAAAATGCTTATAAAACATAAACCAAACGTTGGAGGTGGTCATTTCTTAATGCGCAGTAATAAACTCGGCACTCTAAAGCACCCGAGAGCGTTTTTTTCGATGCCAACCTAACCAGAGTGACGGGAGCGGCACAATTCAGAAAAAGTGCTCAGCTCGCCGAGAAAATGCGATTTAAGCAATAAAATTAAAAATGCTTATAAAACATAAACCAAACGTTGGAAGTGGTCATTTCTTCATGCGCAGTGATAAACTCGGCACTCTAAAGCACCCGAGAGCGTTTTTTTCGATGCCAACCTAACCAGAGTTACGGGAGCGGCACAATTCAGAAAAAGCGCTCAGCTCGCCGAGAAAATGCGATTTAAGCAATAAAATTAAAAATGCTTATAAAACATAAACCAAACGTTGGAGGTGGTCATTTCTTCATGCGCAGTGATAAACTCGGCACTCTAAAGCACCCGAGAGCGTTTTTTTCGATGCCAACCTAACCAGAGTGACGGGAGCGGCACAATTCAGAAAAAGCGCTCAGCTCGCCGAGAAAATGCGATTTAAGCAATAAAATTAAAAATGCTTATAAAACATAAACCAAACGTTGGAGGTGGTCATTTCTTCATGCGCAGTGATAAACTCGGCACTCTAAAGCACCCGAGAGCGTTTTTTTCGATGCCAACCTAACCAGAGTGACGGGAGCGGCACAATTCAGAAAAAGTGCTCAGCTCGCCGAGAAAATGCGATTTAAGCAATAAAATTAAAAATGCTTATAAAACATAAACCAAACGTTGGAGGTGGTCATTTCTTAACGCGCAGTAATAAACTCGGCACTCTAAA
This sequence comes from Syngnathus typhle, assembly GCF_033458585.1. Lineage (NCBI taxonomy): Eukaryota > Metazoa > Chordata > Actinopteri > Syngnathiformes > Syngnathidae > Syngnathus > Syngnathus typhle. The sequence continues at coordinate 536,941 of NW_026871931.1, read as the reverse complement.
GCAGCCGAGAGCGTTTTTTTCGATGCCAACCTAACCAGAGTGACGGGAGCGGCACAATTCAGAAAAAGTGCTCAGCTCGCCGAGAAAATGCGATTTAAGCAATAAAATTAAAAATGCTTATAAAACATAAACCAAACGTTGGAGGTAGTCATTTCTTAATGCGCAGTAATAAACTCGGCACTCTAAAGCACCCGAGAGCGTTTTTTTCGATGCCAACCTAACCAGAGTGACGGGAGCGGCACAATTCAGAAAAAGCGCTCAGCTCGCCGAGAAAATGCGATTTAAGCAATAAAATTAAAAATGCTTATAAAACATAAACCAAACGTTGGAGGTGGTCATTTCTTCGTGCGCAGTGAATAACTCGGCACTCTAAAGCACCCGAGAGCGTTTTTTTCGATGCCAACCTAACCAGAGTGACGGGAGCGGCACAATTCAGAAAAAGTGCTCAGCTCGCCGAGAAAATGCGATTTAAGCAATAAAATTAAAAATGCTTATAAAACTTAAACCAAACGTTGGAGGTGGTCATTTCTTAATGCGCAGTAATAAACTCGGCACTCTAAAGCACCCGAGAGCGTTTTTTTCGATGCCAACCTAACCAGAGTGACGGGAGCGGCACAATTCAGAAAAAGTGCTCAGCTCGCCGAGAAAATGCGATTTAAGCAATAAAATTAAAAATGCTTATTAAACATAAACCAAACGTTGGAGGTGGTCATTTCTTCATGCGCAGTGAATAACTCGGCACTCTAAAGCACCCGAGAGCATTTTTTTCGATGCCAAGTGACGGGAGCGGCACAATTCAGAAAAAGTGCTCAGCTCGCCGAGAAAATGCGATTTAAGCAATAAAATTAAAAATGCTTATTAAACATAAACCAAACGTTGGAGGTGGTCATTTCTTCATGCGCAGTGAATAACTCGGCACTCTAAAGCACCCGAGAGCGTTTTTTTCGATGCCAACCTAACCAGAGTGACGGGAGCGGCACAATTCAGAAAAAGCGCTCAGCTCGCCGAGAAAATGCGATTTAAGCAATAAAATTAAAAATGCTTATAAAACATAAACCAAACGTTGGAGGTGGTCATTTCTTAATGCGCAGTAATAAACTCGGCACTCTAAAGCACCCGAGAGCGTTTTTTTCGATGCCAACCTAACCAGAGTGACGGGAGCGGCACAATTCAGAAAAAGTGCTCAGCTCGCCGAGAAAATGCGATTTAAGCAATAAAATTAAAAATGCTTATTAAACATAAACCAAACGTTGGAGGTGGTCATTTCTTCATGCGCAGTGAATAACTCGGCACTCTAAAGCACCCGAGAGCGTTTTTTTCGATGCCAACCTAACCAGAGTGACGGGAGCGGCACAATTCAGAAAAAGTGCTCAGCTCGCCGAGAAAATGCGATTTAAGCAATAAAATTAAAAATGCTTATTAAACATAAACCAAACGTTGGAGGTGGTCATTTCTTCATGCGCAGTGAATAACTCGGCACTCTAAAGCACCCGATAGCGTTTTTTTCGATGCCAACCTAACCAGAGTGACGGGAGCGGCACAATTCAGAAAAAGTGCTCAGCTCGCCGAGAAAATGCGATTTAAGCAATAAAATTAAAAATGCTTATTAAACATAAACCAAACAATGGAGGTGGTCATTTCTTCATGCGCAGTGAATAACTCGGCACTCTAAAGCACCCGAGAGCGTTTTTTTCGATGCCAACCTAACCAGAGTGACGGGAGCGGCACAATTCAGAAAAAGCGCTCAGCTCGCCGAGAAAATGCGATTTAAGCAATAAAATTAAAAATGCTTATAAAACATAAACCAAACGTTGGAGGTGGTCATTTCTTCATGCGCAGTGATAAACTCGGCACTGTAAAGCACCCGAGAGCGTTTTTTTCGATGCCAACCTAACCAGAGTGACGGGAGCGGCACAATTCAGAAAAAGTGCTCAGCTCGCCGAGAAAATGCGATTTAAGCAATAAAATTAAAAATGCTTATAAAACATAAACCAAACGTTGGAGGTGGTCATTTCTTCATGCGCAGTGAATAACTCGGCACTCTAAAGCACGCGAGAGCGTTTTTTTCGATGCCAACCTAACCAGAGTGACGGGAGCGGCACAATTCAGAAAAAGTGCTCAGCTCGCCGAAAAAATGCGATTTAAGCAATAAAATTAAAAATGCTTATAAAACATAAACCAAACGTTGGAGGTGGTCATTTCTTAATGCGCAGTAATAAACTCGGCACTCTAAAGCACCCGAGAGCGTTTTTTTCGATGCCAACCTAACCAGAGTGACGGGAGCGGCACAATTCAGAAAAAGTGCTCAGCTCGCCGAGAAAATGCGATTTAAGCAATAAAATTAAAAATGCTTATAAAACATAAACCAAACGTTGGAAGTGGTCATTTCTTCATGCGCAGTGATAAACTCGGCACTCTAAAGCACCCGAGAGCGTTTTTTTCGATGCCAACCTAACCAGAGTTACGGGAGCGGCACAATTCAGAAAAAGCGCTCAGCTCGCCGAGAAAATGCGATTTAAGCAATAAAATTAAAAATGCTTATAAAACATAAACCAAACGTTGGAGGTGGTCATTTCTTCATGCGCAGTGATAAACTCGGCACTCTAAAGCACCCGAGAGCGTTTTTTTCGATGCCAACCTAACCAGAGTGACGGGAGCGGCACAATTCAGAAAAAGCGCTCAGCTCGCCGAGAAAATGCGATTTAAGCAATAAAATTAAAAATGCTTATAAAACATAAACCAAACGTTGGAGGTGGTCATTTCTTCATGCGCAGTGATAAACTCGGCACTCTAAAGCACCCGAGAGCGTTTTTTTCGATGCCAACCTAACCAGAGTGACGGGAGCGGCACAATTCAGAAAAAGTGCTCAGCTCGCCGAGAAAATGCGATTTAAGCAATAAAATTAAAAATGCTTATAAAACATAAACCAAACGTTGGAGGTGGTCATTTCTTAACGCGCAGTAATAAACTCGGCACTCTAAAGCAGCCGAGAGCGTTTTTTTCGATGCCAACCTAACCAGAGTGACGGGAGCGGCACAATTCAGAAAAAGTGCTCAGCTCGCCGAGAAAATGCGATTTAAGCAATAAAATTAAAAATGCTTATAAAACATAAACCAAACGTTGGAGGTAGTCATTTCTTAATGCGCAGTAATAAACTCGGCACTCTAAAGCACCCGAGAGCGTTTTTTTCGATGCCAACCTAACCAGAGTGACGGGAGCGGCACAATTCAGAAAAAGCGCTCAGCTCGCCGAGAAAATGCGATTTAAGCAATAAAATTAAAAATGCTTATAAAACATAAACCAAACGTTGGAGGTGGTCATTTCTTCGTGCGCAGTGAATAACTCGGCACTCTAAAGCACCCGAGAGCGTTTTTTTCGATGCCAACCTAACCAGAGTGACGGGAGCGGCACAATTCAGAAAAAGTGCTCAGCTCGCCGAGAAAATGCGATTTAAGCAATAAAATTAAAAATGCTTATAAAACTTAAACCAAACGTTGGAGGTGGTCATTTCTTAATGCGCAGTAATAAACTCGGCACTCTAAAGCACCCGAGAGCGTTTTTTTCGATGCCAACCTAACCAGAGTGACGGGAGCGGCACAATTCAGAAAAAGTGCTCAGCTCGCCGAGAAAATGCGATTTAAGCAATAAAATTAAAAATGCTTATTAAACATAAACCAAACGTTGGAGGTGGTCATTTCTTCATGCGCAGTGAATAACTCGGCACTCTAAAGCACCCGAGAGCGTTTTTTTCGATGCCAACCTAACCAGAGTGACGGGAGCGGCACAATTCAGAAAAAGCGCTCAGCTCGCCGAGAAAATGCGATTTAAGCAATAAAATTAAAAATGCTTATAAAACATAAACCAAACGTTGGAGGTGGTCATTTCTTAATGCGCAGTAATAAACTCGGCACTCTAAAGCACCCGAGAGCGTTTTTTTCGATGCCAACCTAACCAGAGTGACGGGAGCGGCACAATTCAGAAAAAGTGCTCAGCTCGCCGAGAAAATGCGATTTAAGCAATAAAATTAAAAATGCTTATTAAACATAAACCAAACGTTGGAGGTGGTCATTTCTTCATGCGCAGTGAATAACTCGGCACTCTAAAGCACCCGATAGCGTTTTTTTCGATGCCAACCTAACCAGAGTGACGGGAGCGGCGCAATTCAGAAAAAGTGCTCAGCTCGCCGAGAAAATGCGATTTAAGCAATACAATTAAAAATGCTTATAAAACATAAACCAAACGTTGGAGGTGGTCATTTCTTAATGCGCAGTAATAAACTCGGCACTCTAAAGCACCCGAGAGCGTTTTTTTCGATGCCAACCTAACCAGAGTGACGGGAGCGGCACAATTCAGAAAAAGTGCTCAGCTCGCCGAGAAAATGCGATTTAAGCAATAAAATTAAAAATGCTTATAAAACATAAACCAAACGTTGGAGGTGGTCATTTCTTAATGCGCAGTAATAAACTCGGCACTCTAAAGCACCCGAGAGCGTTTTTTTCGATGCCAACCTAACCAGAGTGACGGGAGCGGCACAATTCAGAAAAAGCGCTCAGCTCGCCGAGAAAATGCGATTTAAGCAATAAAATTAAAAATGCTTATAAAACATAAACCAAACGTTGGAGGTGGTCATTTCTTCATGCGCAGTGATAAACTCGGCACTCTAAAGCACCCGAGAGCGTTTTTTTCGATGCCAACCTAACCAGAGTGACGGGAGCGGCACAATTCAGAAAAAGTGCTCAGCTCGCCGAGAAAATGCGATTTAAGCAATAAAATTAAAAATGCTTATAAAACATAAACCAAACGTTGGAGGTGGTCATTTCTTAATGCGCAGTAATAAACTCGGCCCTCTAAAGCACCCGAGAGCGTTTTTTTCGATGCCAACCTAACCAGAGTGACGGGAGCGGCACAATTCAGAAAAAGTGCTCAGCTCGCCGAGAAAATGCGATTTAAGCAATAAAATTAAAAATGCTTATAAAACATAAACCAAACGTTGGAGGTGGTCATTTCTTAATGCGCAGTAATAAACTCGGCACTCTAAAGCACCCGAGAGCGTTTTTTTCGATGCCAACCTAACCAGAGTGACGGGAGCGGCACAATTCAGAAAAAGTGCTCAGCTCGCCGAGAAAATGCGATTTAAGCAATAAAATTAAAAATGCTTATAAAACATAAACCAAACGTTGGAGGTGGTCATTTCTTCGTGCTCAGTGAATAACTCGGCACTCTAAAGCACCCGAGAGCGTTTTTTTCGATGCCAACCTAACCAGAGTGACGGGAGCGGCACAATTCAGAAAAAGTGCTCAGCTCGCCGAGAAAATGCGATTTAAGCAATAAAATTAAAAATGCTTATAAAACTTAAACCAAACGTTGGAGGTGGTCATTTCTTAATGCGCAGTAATAAACTCGGCACTCTAAAGCACCCGAGAGCGTTTTTTTCGATGCCAACCTAACCAGAGTGACGGGAGCGGCACAATTCAGAAAAAGTGCTCAGCTCGCCGAGAAAATGCGATTTAAGCAATAAAATTAAAAATGCTTATTAAACATAAACCAAACGTTGGAGGTGGTCATTTCTTCATGCGCAGTGAATAACTCGGCACTCTAAAGCACCCGAGAGCGTTTTTTTCGATGCCAACCTAACCAGAGTGACGGGAGCGGCACAATTCAGAAAAAGCGCTCAGCTCGCCGAGAAAATGCGATTTAAGCAATAAAATTAAAAATGCTTATAAAACATAAACCAAACGTTGGAGGTGGTCATTTCTTAATGCGCAGTAATAAACTCGGCACTCTAAAGCACCCGAGAGCGTTTTTTTCGATGCCAACCTAACCAGAGTGACGGGAGCGGCACAATTCAGAAAAGGTGCTCAGCTCGCCGAGAAAATGCGATTTAAGCAATAAAATTAAAAATGCTTATTAAACATAAACCAAACGTTGGAGGTGGTCATTTCTTCATGCGCAGTGAATAACTCGGCACTCTAAAGCACCCGATAGCGTTTTTTTCGATGCCAACCTAACCAGAGTGACGGGAGCGGCACAATTCAGAAAAAGTGCTCAGCTCGCCGAGAAAATGCGATTTAAGCAATAAAATTAAAAATGCTTATAAAACATAAACCAAACGTTGGAGGTGGTCATTTCTTAATGCGCAGTAATAAACTCGGCACTCTAAAGCACCCGAGAGCGTTTTTTTCGATGCCAACCTAACCAGAGTGACGGGAGCGGCACAATTCAGAAAAAGTGCTCAGCTCGCCGAGAAAATGCGATTTAAGCAATAAGATTAAAAATGCTTATAAAACATAAAACAAACGTTGGAGGTGATCATTTCTTCATGCGCAGTGAATAACTCGGCACTCTAAAGCACCCGAGAGCGTTTTTTTCGATGCCAACCTAACCAGAGTGACGGGAGCGGCACAATTCAGAAAAAGTGCTCAGCTCGCCGAGAAAATGCGATTTAAGCAATAAAATTAAAAATGCTTATAAAACATAAACCAAACGTTGGAGGTGGTCATTTCTTAATGCGCAGTAATAAACTCGGCACTCTAAAGCACCCGAGAGCGTTTTTTTCGATGCCAACCTAACCAGAGTGACGGGAGCGGCACAATTCAGAAAAAGTGCTCAGCTCGCCGAGAAAATGCGATTTAAGCAATAAAATTAAAAATGCTTATAAAACATAAACCAAACGTTGGAAGTGGTCATTTCTTCATGCGCAGTGATAAACTCGGCACTCTAAAGCACCCGAGAGCGTTTTTTTCGATGCCAACCTAACCAGAGTGACGGGAGCGGCACAATTCAGAAAAAGCGCTCAGCTCGCCGAGAAAATGCGATTTAAGCAATAAAATTAAAAATGCTTATAAAACATAAACCAAACGTTGGAGGTGGTCATTTCTTCATGCGCAGTGATAAACTCGGCACTCTAAAGCACCCGAGAGCGTTTTTTTCGATGCCAACCTAACCAGAGTGACGGGAGCGGCACAATTCAGAAAAAGTGCTCAGCTCGCCGAGAAAATGCGATTTAAGCAATAAAATTAAAAATGCTTATAAAACATAAACCAAACGTTGGAGGTGGTCATTTCTTCATGCGCAGTGAATAACTCGGCACTCTAAAGCACCCGAGAGCGTTTTTTTCGATGCCAACCTAACCAGAGTGACGGGAGCGGCACAATTCAGAAAAAGTGCTCAGCTCGCCGAGAAAATGCGATTTAAGCAATAAAATTAAAACTGCTTATAACACATAAACCAAACGTTGGAGGTGGTCATTTCTTAATACGAAGTAATAAACTCGGCACTCTAAAGCACCCGTGAGCGTTTTTTTCGATGCCAACCTAACCAGAGTGACGGGAGCGGCACAATTCAGAAAAAGTGCTCAGCTCGCCGAGAAAATGCGATTGAAGCAATAAAATTAAAAATGCTTATAAAACATAAACCAAACGTTGGAGGTGGTCATTTCTTAATGCGCAGTAATAAACTCGGCACTCTAAAGCACCCGAGAGCGTTTTTTTCGATGCCAACCTAACCAGAGTGACGGGAGCGGCACAATTCAGAAAAAGCGCTCAGCTCGCCGAGAAAATGCGATTTAAGCAATAAAATTAAAAATGCTTATAAAACATAAACCAAACGTTGGAGGTGGTCATTTCTTAATGCGCAGTAATAAACTCGGCACTCTAAAGCACCCGAGAGCGTTTTTTTCGATGCCAACCTAACCAGAGTGACGGGAGCGGCACAATTCAGAAAAAGTGCTCAGCTCGCCGAGAAAATGCGATTTAAGCAATAAAATTAAAAATGCTTATTAAACATAAACCAAACGTTGGAGGTTGATATTTCTTCATGCGCAGTGAATAACTCGGCACTCTAAAGCACCCGAGAGCGTTTTTTTCGATGCCAACCTAACCAGAGTGACGGGAGCGGCACAATTCAGAAAAAGTGCTCAGCTCGCCGAGAAAATGCGATTTAAGCAATAAAATTAAAAATGCTTATAAAACATAAACCAAACGTTGGAGGTGGTCATTTCTTAATGCGCAGTAATAAACTCGGCACTCTAAAGCACCCGAGAGCGTTTTTTTCGATGCCAACCTAACCAGAGTGACGGGAGCGGCACAATTCAGAAAAAGCGCTCAGCTCGCCGAGAAAATGCGATTTAAGCAATAAAATTAAAAATGCTTATAAAACATAAACCAAACGTTGGAGGTGGTCATTTCTTCATGCGCAGTGAATAACTCGGCACTCTAAAGCACCCGAGAGCGTTTTTTTCGATGCCAACCTAACCAGAGTGACGGGAGAGGCACAATTCAGAAAAAGCGCTCAGCTCGCCGAGAAAATGCGATTTAAGCAATAAAATTAAAAATGCTTATAAAACATAAACCAAACGTTGGAGGTGGTCATTTCTTCATGCGCAGTGATAAACTCGGCACTCTAAAGCACCCGAGAGCGTTTTTTTCGATGCCAACCTAACCAGAGTGACGGGAGCGGCACAATTCAGAAAAAGTGCTCAGCTCGCCGAGAAAATGCGATTTAAGCAATAAAATTAAAAATGCTTATAAAACATAAACCAAACGTTGGAGGTGGTCATTTCTTCATGCGCAGTGATAAACTCGGCACTCTAGAGCACCCGAGAGCGTTTTTTTCGATGCCAACCTAACCAGAGTGACGGGAGCGGCACAATTCAGAAAAAGCGCTCAGCTCGCCGAGAAAATGCGATTTAAGCAATAAAATTAAAAATGCTTATAAAACATAAACCAAACGTTGGAGGTCATTTCTTCATGCGCAGTGATAAACTCGGCACTCTAAAGCACCCGAGAGCGTTTTTTTCGATGCCAACCTAACCAGAGTGACGGGAGCGGCACAATTCAGAAAAAGTGCTCAGCTCGCCGAGAAAATGCGATTCAAGCAATAAAATTAAAAATGCTTATTAAACATAAACCAAACGTTGGAGGTGGTCATTTCTTCATGCGCAGTGAATAACTCGGCACTCTAAAGCACCCGAGAGCGTTTTTTTCGATGCCAACCTAACCAGAGTGACGGGAGCGGCACAATTCAGAAAAGGTGCTCAGCTCGCCGAGAAAATGTGATTTAAGCAATAAAATTAAAAATGCTTATAAAACATAAACCAAACGTTGGAGGTGGTCATTTCTTAATGCGCAGTAATAAACTCGGCACTCTAAAGCACCCGAGAGCGTTTTTTTCGATGCCAACCTAACCAGAGTGACGGGAGCGGCACAATTCAGAAAAAGCGCTCAGCTCGCCGAGAAAATGCGATTTAAGCAATAAAATTAAAAATGCTTATAAAACATAAACCAAACGTTGGAGGTGGTCATTTCTTCGTGCGCAGTGAATAACTCGGCACTCTAAAGCACCCGAGAGCGTTTTTTTCGATGCCAACCTAACCAGAGTGACGGGAGCGGCACAATTCAGAAAAAGTGCTCAGCTCGCCGAGAAAATGCGATTTAAGCAATAAAATTAAAAATGCTTATTAAACATAAACCAAACGTTGGAGGTGGTCATTTCTTCATGCGCAGTGAATAACTCGGCACTCTAAAGCACCCGATAGCGTTTTTTTCGATGCCAACCTAACCAGAGTGACGGGAGCGGCACAATTCAGAAAAAGTGCTCAGCTCGCCGAGAAAATGCGATTTAAGCAATAAAATTAAAAATGCTTATTAAACATAAACCAAACGGTGGAGGTGGTCATTTCTTCATGCGCAGTGAATAACTCGGCACTCTAAAGCACCCGAGAGCGTTTTTTTCGATGCCAACCTAACCAGAGTGACGGGAGCGGCACAATTCAGAAAAAGCGCTCAGCTCGCCGAGAAAATGCGATTTAAGCAATAAAATTAAAAATGCTTATTAAACATAAACCAAACGTTGGAGGTGGTCATTTCTTCATGCGCAGTGAATAACTCGGCACTCTAAAGCACCCGAGAGCGTTTTTTTCGATGCCAACCTAACCAGAGTGACGGGAGCGGCACAATTCAGAAAAAGCGCTCAGCTCGCCGAGAAAATGCGATTTAAGCAATAAAATTAAAAATGCTTATAAAACATAAACCAAACGTTGGAGGTGGTCATTTCTTCATGCGCAGTGATAAACTCGGCACTCTAAAGCACCCGAGAGCGTTTTTTTCGATGCCAACCTAACCAGAGTGACGGGAGCGGCACAATTCAGAAAAAGTGCTCAGCTCGCCGAGAAAATGCGATTTAAGCAATAAAATTAAAAATGCTTACAAAACATAAACCAAACGTTGGAGGTGGTCATTTCTTCATGCGCAGTGAATAACTCGGCACTCTAAAGCACCCGAGAGCATTTTTTTCGATGCCAACCTAACCAGAGTGACGGGAGCGGCACAATTCAGAAAAGGTGCTCAGCTCGCCGAGAAAATGCGATTTAAGCAATAAAATTAAAAATGCTTATAAAACATAAACCAAACGTTGGAGGTGGTCATTTCTTAATGCGCAGTAATAAACTCGGCACTCTAGAGCACCCGAGAGCGTTTTTTTCGATGCCAACCTAACCAGAGTGACGGGAGCGGCACAATTCAGAAAAAGTGCTCAGCTCGCCGAGAAAATGCGATTTAAGCAATAAAATTAAAAATGCTTATAAAACATAAACCAAACGTTGGAAGTGGTCATTTCTTCATGCGCAGTGATAAACTCGGCACTCTAAAGCACCCGAGAGCGTTTTTTTCGATGCCAACCTAACCAGAGTTACGGGAGCGGCACAATTCAGAAAAAGAGCTCAGCTCGCCGAGAAAATGCGATTTAAGCAATAAAATTAAAAATGCTTATGAAACATAAACCAAACGTTGGTCATTTCTTCATGCGCAGTGATAAACTCGGCACTCTAAAGCACCCGAGAGCGTTTGTTTCGATGCCAACCTAACCAGAGTTACGGGAGCGGCACAATTCAGAAAAAGCGCTCAGCTCGCCGAGAAAATGCGATTTAAGCAATAAAATTAAAAATGCTTATTAAACATAAACCAAACGTTGGAGGTGGTCATTTCTTCATGCGCAGTGAATAACTCGGCACTCTAAAGCACCCGAGAGCGTTTTTTTCGATGCCAACCTAACCAGAGTGACGGGAGCGGCACAATTCAGAAAAAGCGCTCAGCTCGCCGAGAAAATGCGATTTAAGCAATAAAATTAAAAATGCTTATAAAACATAAACCAAACGTTGGAGGTGGTCATTTCTTCATGCGCAGTGATAAACTCGGCACTCTAAAGCACCCGAGAGCGTTTTTTTCGATGCCAACCTAACCAGAGTGACGGGAGCGGCACAATTCAGAAAAAGTGCTCAGCTCGCCGAGAAAATGCGATTTAAGCAATAAAATTAAAAATGCTTATAAAACATAAACCAAACGTTGGAGGTGGTCATTTCTTCATGCGCAGTGAATAACTCGGCACTCTAAAGCACCCGAGAGCGTTTTTTTCGATGCCAACCTAACCAGAGTGACGGGAGCGGCACATTTCAGAAAAAGTGCTCAGCTCGCCGAGAAAATGCGATTCAAGCAATAAAATTAAAAATGCTTATAAAACATAAACCAAACGTTGGAGGTGGTCATTTCTTAATGCGCAGTAATAAACTCGGCACTCTAGAGCACCCGAGAGCGTTTTTTTCGATGCCAACCTAACCAGAGTGACGGGAGCGGCACAATTCAGAAAAAGTGCTCAGCTCGCCGAGAAAATGCGATTTAAGCAATAAAATTAAAAATGCTTATAAAACATAAACCAAACGTTGGAGGTGGTCATTTCTTCATGCGCAGTGATAAACTCGGCACTCTAAAGCACCCGAGAGCGTTTTTTTCGATGCCAACCTAACCAGAGTGACGGGAGCGGCACAATTCAGAAAAAGTGCTCAGCTCGCCGAGAAAATGCGATTCAAGCAATAAAATTAAAAATGCTTATTAAACATAAACCAAACGTTGGAGGTGGTCATTTCTTCATGCGCAGTGAATAACTCGGCACTCTAAAGCACCCGAGAGCGTTTTTTTCGATGCCAACCTAACCAGAGTGACGGGAGCGGCACAATTCAGAAAAAGTGCTCAGCTCGCCGAGAAAATGCGATTTAAGCAATAAAATTAAAAATGCTTATAAAACATAAACCAAACGTTGGAGGTGGTCATTTCTTAATGCGCAGTAATAAACTCGGCACTCTAAAGCACCCGAGAGCGTTTTTTTCGATGCCAACCTAACCAGAGTGACGGGAGCGGCACAATTCAGAAAAAGTGCTCAGCTCGCCGAGAAAATGCGATTTAAGCAATAAAATTAAAAATGCTTATAAAACATAAACCAAACGTTGGAGGTGGTCATTTCTTAATGCGCAGTAATAAACTCGGCACTCTAAAGCACCCGAGAGCGTTTTTTTCGATGCCAACCTAACCAGAGTGACGGGAGCGGCACAATTCAGAAAAAGTGCTCAGCTCGCCGAGAAAATGCGATTTAAGCAATAAAATTAAAAATGCTTATAAAACATAAACCAAACGTTGGAGGTGGTCATTTCTTAATGCGCAGTAATAAACTCGGCACTCTAAAGCACCCGAGAGCGTTTTTTTCGATGCCAACCTAACCAGAGTGACGGGAGCGGCACAATTCAGAAAAAGCGCTCAGCTCGCCGAGAAAATGCGATTTAAGCAATAAAATTAAAAATGCTTATAAAACATAAACCAAACGTTGGAGGTGGTCATTTCCTAATGCGCAGTAATAAACTCGGCACTCTAAAGCACCCGAGAGCGTTTTTTTCGATGCCAACCTAACCAGAGTGACGGGAGCGGCACAATTCAGAAAAAGTGCTCAGCTCGCCGAGAAAATGCGATTTAAGCAATAAAATTAAAAATGCTTATAAAACATAAACCAAACGTTGGAGGTGGTCATTTCTTAATGCGCAGTAATAAACTCGGCACTCTAGAGCACCCGAGAGCGTTTTTTTCGATGCCAACCTAACCAGAGTGACGGGAGCGGCACAATTCAGAAAAAGTGCTCAGCTCGCCGAGAAAATGCGATTTAAGCAATAAAATTAAAAATGCTTATAAAACATAAACCAAACGTTGGAGGTGGTCATTTCTCAATGCGCAGTAATAAACTCGGCACTCTAAAGCACCCGAGAGCGTTTTTTTCGATGCCAACCTAACCAGAGTGACGGGAGCGGCACAATTCAGAAAAAGTGCTCAGCTCGCCGAGAAAATGCGATTCAAGCAATAAAATTAAAAATGCTTATAAAACATAAACCAAACGTTGGAGGTGGTCATTTCTTAATGCGCAGTAATAAACTCGGCACTCTAAAGCACCCGAGAGCGTTTTTTTCGATGCCAACCTAACCAGAGTGACGGGAGCGGCACAATTCAGAAAAAGCGCTCAGCTCGCCGAGAAAATGCGATTTAAGCAATAAAATTAAAAATGCTTATAAAACATAAACCAAACGTTGGAGGTGGTCATTTCTTCATGCGCAGTGATAAACTCGGCACTCTAAAGCACCCGAGAGCGTTTTTTTCGATGCCAACCTAACCAGAGTGACGGGAGCGGCACAATTCAGAAAAAGTGCTCAGCTCGCCGAGAAAATGCGATTCAAGCAATAAAATTAAAAATGCTTATTAAACATAAACCAAACGTTGGAGGTGGTCATTTCTTCATGCGCAGTGAATAACTCGGCACTCTAAAGCACCCGAGAGCGTTTTTTTCGATGCCAACCTAACCAGAGTGACGGGAGCGGCACAATTCAGAAAAAGTGCTCAGCTCGCCGAGAAAATGCAATTTAAGCAATAAAATTAAAAATGCTTATAAAACATAAACCAAACGTTGGAGGTGGTCATTTCTTAATGCGCAGTAATAAACTCGGCACTCTAAAGCACCCGAGAGCGTTTTTTTCGATGCCTACCTACAGAGTGACGGGAGCGGCACAATTCAGAAAAAGTGCTCAGCTCGCCGAGAAAATGCGATTTAAGCAATAAAATTAAAAATGCTTATTAAACATAAACCAAACGTTGGAGGTGGTCATTTCTTAATGCGCAGTGAATAACTCGGCACTCTAAAGCACCCGAGAGCGTTTTTTTCGATGCCAACCTAACCAGAGTGACGGGAGCGGCACAATTCAGAAAAAGCGCTCAGCTCGCCGAGAAAATGCGATTTAAGCAATAAAATTAAAAATGCTTATTAAACATAAACCAAACATTGGAGGTGGTCATTTCTTCATGCGCAGTGAATAACTCGGCACTCTAAAGCACCCGAGAGCGTTTTTTTCGATGCCAACCTAACCAGAGTGACGGGAGCGGCACAATTCAGAAAAAGCGCTCAGCTCGCCGAGAAAATGCGATTTAAGCAATAAAATTAAAAATGCTTATAAAACATAAACCAAACGTTGGAGGTGGTCATTTCTTCATGCGCAGTGATAAACTCGGCACTCTAAAGCACCCGAGAGCGTTTTTTTCGATGCCAACCTAACCAGAGTGACGGGAGCGGCACAATTCAGAAAAAGTGCTCAGCTCGCCGAGAAAATGCGATTTAAGCAATAAAATTAAAAATGCTTATAAAACATAAACCAAACGTTGGAGGTGGTCATTTCTTCATGCGCAGTGAATAACTCGGCACTCTAAAGCACCCGAGAGCGTTTGTTTCGATGCCAACCTAACCAGAGTTACGGGAGCGGCACAATTCAGAAAAAGCGCTCAGCTCGCCGAGAAAATGCGATTTAAGCAATAAAATTAAAAATGCTTATTAAACATAAACCAAACGTTGGAGGTTGTCATTTCTTCATGCGCAGTGAATAACTCGGCACTCTAAAGCACCCGAGAGCGTTTTTTTCGATGCCAACCTAACCAGAGTGACGGGAGCGGCACAATTCAGAAAAAGTGCTCAGCTCGCCGAGAAAATGCGATTCAAGCAATAAAATTAAAAATGCTTATAAAACATAAACCAAACGTTGGAGGTGGTCATTTCTTAATGCGCAGTAATAAACTCGGCACTCTAAAGCACCCGAGAGCGTTTTTTTCGATGCCAACCTAACCAGAGTGACGGGAGCGGCACAATTCAGAAAAAGTGCTCAGCTCGCCGAGAAAATGCGATTTAAGCAATAAAATTAAAAATGCTTATAAAACATAAACCAAACGTTGGAGGTGGTCATTTCTTAATGCGCAGTAATAAACTCGGCACTCTAAAGCACCCGAGAGCGTTTTTTTCGATGCCAACCTAACCAGAGTGACGGGAGCGGCACAATTCAGAAAAAGTGCTCAGCTCGCCGAGAAAATGCGATTTAAGCAATAAAATTAAAAATGCTTATAAAACATAAACCAAACGTTGGAGGTGGTCATTTCTTAATGCGCAGTAATAAACTCGGCACTCTAAAGCACCCGAGAGCGTTTTTTTCGATGCCAACCTAACCAGAGTGACGGGAGCGGCACAATTCAGAAAAAGCGCTCAGCTCGCCGAGAAAATGCGATTTAAGCAATAAAATTAAAAATGCTTATTAAACATAAACCAAACATTGGAGGTGGTCATTTCTTCATGCGCAGTGAATAACTCGGCACTCTAAAGCACCCGAGAGCGTTTTTTTCGATGCCAACCTAACCAGAGTGACGGGAGCGGCACAATTCAGAAAAAGCGCTCAGCTCGCCGAGAAAATGCGATTTAAGCAATAAAATTAAAAATGCTTATAAAACATAAACCAAACGTTGGAGGTGGTCATTTCTTCATGCGCAGTGATAAACTCGGCACTCTATAAAGCACCCGAGAGCGTTTTTTTCGATGCCAACCTAACCAGAGTGACGGGAGCGGCACAATTCAGAAAAAGTGCTCAGCTCGCCGAGAAAATGCGATTGAAGCAATAAAATTAAAAATGCTTATAAAACATAAACCAAACGTTGGAGGTGGTCATTTCTTCATGCGCAGTGAATAACTCGGCACTCTAAAGCACCCGAGAGCGTTTTTTTCGATGCCAACCTAACCAGAGTGACGGGAGCGGCTCAATTCAGAAAAAGTGCTCAGCTCGCCGAGAAAATGCGATTTAAGCAATAAAATTAAAAATGCTTATAAAACATAAACCAAACGTTGGAGGTGGTCATTTCTTAATGCGCAGTAATAAACTCGGCACTCTAAAGCACCCGAGAGCGTTTTTTTCGATGCCAACCTAACCAGAGTGACGGGAGCGGCACAATTCAGAAAAAGTGCTCAGCTCGCCGAGAAAATGCGATTTAAGCAATAAAATTAAAAATGCTTATAAAACATAAACCAAACGTTGGAAGTGGTCATTTCTTCATGCGCAGTGATAAACTCGGCACTCTAAAGCACCCGAGAGCGTTTTTTTCGATGCCAACCTAACCAGAGTGACGGGAGCGGCACAATTCAGAAAAAGTGCTCAGCTCGCCGAGAAAATGCGATTTAAGCAATAAAATTAAAAATGCTTATTAAACATAAACCAAACGTTGGAGGTTGTCATTTCTTCATGCGCAGTGATAAACTCGGCACTCTAAAGCACCCGAGAGCGTTTTTTTCGATGCCAACCTAACCAGAGTGACGTGAGCGGCACAATACAGAAAAAGTGCTCAGCTCGCCGAGAAAATGCGATTTAAGCAATAAAATTAAAAATGCTCATAAAACATAAACCAAACGTTGGAGGTGGTCATTTCTTCATGCGCAGTGATAAACTCGGCACTCTAAAGCACCCGAGAGCGTTTTTTTCGATGCCAACCTAACCAGAGTGACGGGAGCGGCACAATTCAGAAAAAGTGCTCAGCTCGCCGAGAAAATGCAATTTAGGCAATAAAATTAAAAATGCTTATAAAACATAAACCAAACGTTGGAGGTGGTCATTTCTTAATGCGCAGTAATAAACTCGGCACTCTAAAGCACCCGAGAGCGTTTTTTTCGATGCCAACCTAACCAGAGTGACGGGAGCGGCACAATTCAGAAAAAGCGCTCAGCTCGCCGAGAAAATGCGATTTAAGCAATAAAATTAAAAATGCTTATAAAACATAAACCAAACGTTGGAGGTGGTCATTTCTTCATGCGCAGTGAATAACTCGGCACTCTAAAGCACCCGAGAGCGTTTTTTTCGATGCCAAGTGACGGGAGCGGCACAATTCAGAAAAAGTGCTCAGCTCGCCGAGAAAATGCGATTTAAGCAATAAAATTAAAAATGCTTATAAAACATAAACCAAACGTTGGAGGTGGTCATTTCTTAATGCGCAGTAATAAACTCGGCACTCTAAAGCACCCGAGAGCCTTTTTTTCGATGCCAACCTAACCAGAGTGACGGGAGCGGCACAATTCAGAAAAAGTGCTCAGCTCGCCGAGAAAATGCGATTTAAGCAATAAAATTAAAAATGCTTATAAAACATAAACCAAACGTTGGAGGTGGTCATTTCTTAATGCGCAGTAATAAACTCGGCACTCTAAAGCACCCGAGAGCGTTTTTTTCGATGCCAACCTAACCAGAGTGACGGGAGCGGCACAATTCAGAAAAAGTGCTCAGCTCGCCGAGAAAATGCGATTTAAGCAATAAAATTAAAAATGCTTATTAAACATAAACCAAACGTTGGAGGTGGTCATTTCTTCATGCGCAGTGAATAACTCGGCACTCTAAAGCACCCGATAGCGTTTTTTTCGATGCCAACCTAACCAGAGTGACGGGAGCGGCACAATTCAGAAAAAGTGCTCAGCTCGCCGAGAAAATGCGATTTAAGCAATAAAATTAAAAATGCTTATAAAACATAAACCAAACGTTGGAGGTGGTCATTTCTTAATGCGCAGTAATAAACTCGGCACTCTAAAGCACCCGAGAGCGTTTTTTTCGATGCCAACCTAACCAGAGTGACGGGAGCGGCACAATTCAGAAAAAGTGCTCAGCTCGCCGAGAAAATGCGATTTAAGCAATAAAATTAAAAATGCTTATAAAACATAAACCAAACGTTGGAGGTGGTCATTTCTTAATGCGAAGTAATAAACTCGGCACTCTAGAGCACCCGAGAGCGTTTTTTTCGATGCCAACCTAACCAGAGTGACGGGAGCGGCACAATTCAGAAAAAGTGCTCAGCTCGCCGAGAAAATGCGATTTAAGCAATAAAATTAAAAATGCTTATAAAACATAAACCAAACGTTGGAAGTGGTCATTTCTTCATGCGCAGTGATAAACTCGGCACTCTAAAGCACCCGAGAGCGTTTTTTTCGATGCCAACCTAACCAGAGTTACGGGAGCGGCACAATTCAGAAAAAGCGCTCAGCTCGCCGAGAAAATGCGATTTAACCAATAAAATTAAAAATGCTTATAAAACATAAACCAAACGTTGGAGGTGGTCATTTCTTCATGCGCAGTGATAAACTCGGCACTCTAAAGCACCCGAGAGCGTTTTTTTCGATGCCAACCTAACCAGAGTGACGGGAGCGGCACAATTCAGAAAAAGCGCTCAGCTCGCCGAGAAAATGCGATTCAAGCAATAAAATTAAAAATGCTTATAAAACATAAACCAAACGTTGGAGGTGGTCATTTCTTCATGCGCAGTGATAAACTCGGCACTCTAAAGCACCCGAGAGCGTTTTTTTCGATGCCAACCTAACCAGAGTTACGGGAGCGGCACAATTCAGAAAAAGCGCTCAGCTCGCCGAGAAAATGCGATTTAAGCAATAAAATTAAAAATGCTTATAAAACATAAACCAAACGTTGGAGGTGGTCATTTCTTCATGCGCAGTGAATAACTCGGCACTCTAAAGCACCCGAGAGCGTTTTTTTCGATGCCAACCTAACCAGAGTGACGGGAGCGGCACAATTCAGAAAAAGTGCTCAGCTCGCCGAGAAAATGCGATTTAAGCAATAAAATTAAAAATGCTTATAAAACATAAACCAAACGTTGGAGGTGGTCATTTCTTAATGCGCAGTAATAAACTCGGCACTCTAAAGCACCCGTGAGCGTTTTTTTCGATGCCAACCTAACCAGAGTGACGGGAGCGGCACAATTCAGAAAAAGTGCTCAGCTCGCCGAGAAAATGCGATTTAAGCAATAAAATTAAAAATGCTTATAAAACATAAACCAAACGTTGGAGGTGGTCATTTCTTAATGCGCAGTAATAAACTCGGCACTCTAAAGCACCCGAGAGCGTTTTTTTCGATGCCAACCTAACCAGAGTGACGGGAGCGGCACAATTCAGAAAAAGCGCTCAGCTCGCCGAGAAAATGCGATTTAAGCAATAAAATTAAAAATGCTTATAAAACATAAACCAAACGTTGGAGGTGGTCATTTCCTAATGCGCAGTAATAAACTCGGCACTCTAAAGCACCCGAGAGCGTTTTTTTCGATGCCAACCTAACCAGAGTGACGGGAGCGGCACAATTCAGAAAAAGTGCTCAGCTCGCCGAGAAAATGCGATTTAAGCAATAAAATTAAAAATGCTTATAAAACATAAACCAAACGTTGGAGGTGGTCATTTCTTAATGCGCAGTAATAAACTCGGCACTCTAGAGCACCCGAGAGCGTTTTTTTCGATGCCAACCTAACCAGAGTGACGGGAGCGGCACAATTCAGAAAAAGTGCTCAGCTCGCCGAGAAAATGCGATTTAAGCAATAAAATTAAAAATGCTTATAAAACATAAACCAAACGTTGGAGGTGGTCATTTCTCAATGCGCAGTAATAAACTCGGCACTCTAAAGCACCCGAGAGCGTTTTTTTCGATGCCAACCTAACCAGAGTGACGGGAGCGGCACAATTCAGAAAAAGTGCTCAGCTCGCCGAGAAAATGCGATTTAAGCAATAAAATTAAAAATGCTTATAAAACATAAACCAAACGTTGGAGGTTGTCATTTCTTCATGCGCAGTAATAAAGTCGGCACTCTAAAGCACCCGAGAGCGTTTTTTTCGATGCCAACCTAACCAGAGTGACGGGAGTGGCACAATTCAGAAAAAGCGCTCAGCTCGCCGAGAAAATGCTATTTAAGCAATAAAATTAAAAATGCTTATTAAACATAAACCAAACGTTGGAGGTGGTCATTTCTTAATGCGCAGTAATAAACTCGGCACTCTAAAGCACCCGTGAGCGTTTTTTTCGATGCCAACCTAACCAGAGTGACGGGAGCGGCACAATTCAGAAAAAGTGCTCAGCTCGCCGAGAAAATGCGATTTAAGCAATAAAATTAAAAATGCTTATAAAACATAAACCAAACGTTGGAGGTGGTCATTTCTTCATGCGCAGTGATAAAGTCGGCACTCTAAAGCACCCGAGAGCGTTTTTTTCGATGCCAACCTAACCAGAGTGACGGGAGCGGCACAATTCAGAAAAAGTGCTCAGCTCGCCGAGAAAATGCGATTTAAGCAATAAAATTAAAAATGCTTATTAAACATAAACCAAACGTTGGAGGTTGTCATTTCTTCATGCGCAGTGATAAACTCGGCACTCTAAAGCACCCGAGAGCGTTTTTTTCGATGCCAACCTAACCAGAGTGACGTGAGCGGCACAATTCAGAAAAAGTGCTCAGCTCGCCGAGAAAATGCGATTTAAGCAATAAAATTAAAAATGCTCATAAAACATAAACCAAACGTTGGAGGTGGTCATTTCTTCATGCGCAGTGATAAACTCGGCACTCTAAAGCACCCGAGAGCGTTTTTTTCGATGCCAACCTAACCAGAGTGACGGGAGCGGCACAATTCAGAAAAAGTGCTCAGCTCGCCGAGAAAATGCAATTTAGGCAATAAAATTAAAAATGCTTATAAAACATAAACCAAACGTTGGAGGTGGTCATTTCTTAATGCGCAGTAATAAACTCGGCACTCTAAAGCACCCGAGAGCGTTTTTTTCGATGCCAACCTAACCAGAGTGACGGGAGCGGCACAATTCAGAAAAAGCGCTCAGCTCGCCGAGAAAATGCGATTTAAGCAATAAAATTAAAAATGCTTATAAAACATAAACCAAACGTTGGAGGTGGTCATTTCTTCATGCGCAGTGAATAACTCGGCACTCTAAAGCACCCGAGAGCGTTTTTTTCGATGCCAAGTGACGGGAGCGGCACAATTCAGAAAAAGTGCTCAGCTCGCCGAGAAAATGCGATTTAAGCAATAAAATTAAAAATCCTTATAAAACATAAACCAAACGTTGGAGGTGGTCATTTCTTAATGCGCAGTAATAAACTCGGCACTCTAAAGCACCCGAGAGCGTTTTTTTCGATGCCAACCTAACCAGAGTGACGGGAGCGGCACAATTCAGAAAAAGTGCTCAGCTCGCCGAGAAAATGCGATTTAAGCAATAAAATTAAAAATGCTTATAAAACATAAACCAAACGTTGGAGGTTGTCATTTCTTCATGCGCAGTAATAAACTCGGCACTCTAAAGCACCCGAGAGCGTTTTTTTCGATGCCAACCTAACCAGAGTGACGGGAGTGGCACAATTCAGAAAAAGCGCTCAGCTCGCCGAGAAAATGCTATTTAAGCAATAAAATTAAAAATGCTTATTAAACATAAACCAAACGTTGGAGGTGGTCATTTCTTAATGCGCAGTAATAAACTCGGCACTCTAAAGCACCCGTGAGCGTTTTTTTCGATGCCAACCTAACCAGAGTGACGGGAGCGGCACAATTCAGAAAAAGTGCTCAGCTCGCCGAGAAAATGCGATTTAAGCAATAAAATTAAAAATGCTTATAAAACATAAACCAAACGTTGGAGGTGGTCATTTCTTCATGCGCAGTGATAAAGTCGGCACTCTAAAGCACCCGAGAGCGTTTTTTTCGATGCCAACCTAACCAGAGTGACGGGAGCGGCACAATTCAGAAAAAGTGCTCAGCTCGCCGAGAAAATGCGATTTAAGCAATAAAATTAAAAATGCTTATTAAACATAAACCAAACGTTGGAGGTTGTCATTTCTTCATGCGCAGTGATAAACTCGGCACTCTAAAGCACCCGAGAGCGTTTTTTTCGATGCCAACCTAACCAGAGTGACGTGAGCGGCACAATTCAGAAAAAGTGCTCAGCTCGCCGAGAAAATGCGATTTAAGCAATAAAATTAAAAATGCTCATAAAACATAAACCAAACGTTGGAGGTGGTCATTTCTTCATGCGCAGTGATAAACTCGGCACTCTAAAGCACCCGAGAGCGTTTTTTTCGATGCCAACCTAACCAGAGTGACGGGAGCGGCACAATTCAGAAAAAGTGCTCAGCTCGCCGAGAAAATGCAATTTAGGCAATAAAATTAAAAATGCTTATAAAACATAAACCAAACGTTGGAGGTGGTCATTTCTTAATGCGCAGTAATAAACTCGGCACTCTAAAGCACCCGAGAGCGTTTTTTTCGATGCCAACCTAACCAGAGTGACGGGAGCGGCACAATTCAGAAAAAGCGCTCAGCTCGCCGAGAAAATGCGATTTAAGCAATAAAATTAAAAATGCTTATAAAACATAAACCAAACGTTGGAGGTGGTCATTTCTTCATGCGCAGTGAATAACTCGGCACTCTAAAGCACCCGAGAGCGTTTTTTTCGATGCCAAGTGACGGGAGCGGCACAATTCAGAAAAAGTGCTCAGCTCGCCGAGAAAATGCGATTTAAGCAATAAAATTAAAAATCCTTATAAAACATAAACCAAACGTTGGAGGTGGTCATTTCTTAATGCGCAGTAATAAACTCGGCACTCTAAAGCAGCCGAGAGCGTTTTTTTCGATGCCAACCTAACCAGAGTGACGGGAGCGGCACAATTCAGAAAAAGTGCTCAGCTCGCCGAGAAAATGCGATTTAAGCAATAAAATTAAAAATGCTTATAAAACATAAACCAAACGTTGGAGGTGGTCATTTCTTAATGCGCAGTAATAAACTCGGCACTCTAAAGCACCCGAGAGCGTTTTTTTCGATGCCAACCTAACCAGAGTGACGGGAGCGGCACAATTCAGAAAAAGTGCTCAGCTCGCCGAGAAAATGCGATTTAAGCAATAAAATTAAAAATGCTTATTAAACATAAACCAAACGTTGGAGGTGGTCATTTCTTCATGCGCAGTGAATAACTCGGCACTCTAAAGCACCCGATAGCGTTTTTTTCGATGCCAACCTAACCAGAGTGACGGGAGCGGCACAATTCAGAAAAAGTGCTCAGCTCGCCGAGAAAATGCGATTTAAGCAATAAAATTAAAAATGCTTATAAAACATAAACCAAACGTTGGAGGTGGTCATTTCTTAATGCGCAGTAATAAACTCGGCACTCTAAAGCACCCGAGAGCGTTTTTTTCGATGCCAACCTAACCAGAGTGACGGGAGCGGCACAATTCAGAAAAAGTGCTCAGCTCGCCGAGAAAATGCGATTTAAGCAATAAAATTAAAAATGCTTATAAAACATAAACCAAACGTTGGGGGGTGGTCATTTCTTAATGCGCAGTAATAAACTCGGCACTCTAGAGCACCCGAGAGCGTTTTTTTCGATGCCAACCTAACCAGAGTGACGGGAGCGGCACAATTCAGAAAAAGTGCTCAGCTCGCCGAGAAAATGCGATTTAAGCAATAAAATTAAAAATGCTTATAAAACATAAACCAAACGTTGGAGGTGGTCATTTCTTAATGCGCAGTAATAAACTCGGCACTCTAAAGCACCCGTGAGCGTTTTTTTCGATGCCAACCTAACCAGAGTGACGGGAGCGGCACAATTCAGAAAAAGTGCTCAGCTCGCCGAGAAAATGCGATTTAAGCAATAAAATTAAAAATGCTTATAAAACATAAACCAAACGTTGGAGGTGGTCATTTCTTCATGCGCAGTGATAAAGTCGGCACTCTAAAGCACCCGAGAGCGTTTTTTTCGATGCCAACCTAACCAGAGTGACGGGAGCGGCACAATTCAGAAAAAGTGCTCAGCTCGCCGAGAAAATGCGATTTAAGCAATAAAATTAAAAATGCTTATTAAACATAAACCAAACGTTGGAGGTTGTCATTTCTTCATGCGCAGTGATAAACTCGGCACTCTAAAGCACCCGAGAGCGTTTTTTTCGATGCCAACCTAACCAGAGTGACGTGAGCGGCACAATTCAGAAAAAGTGCTCAGCTCGCCGAGAAAATGCGATTTAAGCAATAAAATTAAAAATGCTCATAAAACATAAACCAAACGTTGGAGGTGGTCATTTCTTCATGCGCAGTGATAAACTCGGCACTCTAAAGCACCCGAGAGCGTTTTTTTCGATGCCAACCTAACCAGAGTGACGGGAGCGGCACAATTCAGAAAAAGTGCTCAGCTCGCCGAGAAAATGCAATTTAGGCAATAAAATTAAAAATGCTTATAAAACATAAACCAAACGTTGGAGGTGGTCATTTCTTAATGCGCAGTAATAAACTCGGCACTCTAAAGCACCCGAGAGCGTTTTTTTCGATGCCAACCTAACCAGAGTGACGGGAGCGGCACAATTCAGAAAAAGCGCTCAGCTCGCCGAGAAAATGCGATTTAAGCAATAAAATTAAAAATGCTTATAAAACATAAACCAAACGTTGGAGGTGGTCATTTCTTCATGCGCAGTGAATAACTCGGCACTCTAAAGCACCCGAGAGCGTTTTTTTCGATGCCAAGTGACGGGAGCGGCACAATTCAGAAAAAGTGCTCAGCTCGCCGAGAAAATGCGATTTAAGCAATAAAATTAAAAATCCTTATAAAACATAAACCAAACGTTGGAGGTGGTCATTTCTTAATGCGCAGTAATAAACTCGGCACTCTAAAGCAGCCGAGAGCGTTTTTTTCGATGCCAACCTAACCAGAGTGACGGGAGCGGCACAATTCAGAAAAAGTGCTCAGCTCGCCGAGAAAATGCGATTTAAGCAATAAAATTAAAAATGCTTATAAAACATAAACCAAACGTTGGAGGTGGTCATTTCTTAATGCGCAGTAATAAACTCGGCACTCTAAAGCACCCGAGAGCGTTTTTTTCGATGCCAACCTAACCAGAGTGACGGGAGCGGCACAATTCAGAAAAAGTGCTCAGCTCGCCGAGAAAATGCGATTTAAGCAATAAAATTAAAAATGCTTATTAAACATAAACCAAACGTTGGAGGTGGTCATTTCTTCATGCGCAGTGAATAACTCGGCACTCTAAAGCACCCGATAGCGTTTTTTTCGATGCCAACCTAACCAGAGTGACGGGAGCGGCACAATTCAGAAAAAGTGCTCAGCTCGCCGAGAAAATGCGATTTAAGCAATAAAATTAAAAATGCTTATAAAACATAAACCAAACGTTGGAGGTGGTCATTTCTTAATGCGCAGTAATAAACTCGGCACTCTAAAGCACCCGAGAGCGTTTTTTTCGATGCCAACCTAACCAGAGTGACGGGAGCGGCACAATTCAGAAAAAGTGCTCAGCTCGCCGAGAAAATGCGATTTAAGCAATAAAATTAAAAATGCTTATAAAACATAAACCAAACGTTGGGGGGTGGTCATTTCTTAATGCGCAGTAATAAACTCGGCACTCTAGAGCACCCGAGAGCGTTTTTTTCGATGCCAACCTAACCAGAGTGACGGGAGCGGCACAATTCAGAAAAAGTGCTCAGCTCGCCGAGAAAATGCGATTTAAGCAATAAAATTAAAAATGCTTATAAAACATAAACCAAACGTTGGAAGTGGTCATTTCTTCATGCGCAGTGATAAACTCGGCACTCTAAAGCACCCGAGAGCGTTTTTTTCGATGCCAACCTAACCAGAGTTACGGGAGCGGCACAATTCAGAAAAAGCGCTCAGCTCGCCGAGAAAATGCGATTTAAGCAATAAAATTAAAAATGCTTATAAAACATAAACCAAACGTTGGAGGTGGTCATTTCTTCATGCGCAGTGATAAATTCGGCACTCTAAAGCACCCGAGAGCGTTTTTTTCGATGCCAACCTAACCAGAGTGACGGGAGCGGCACAATTCAGAAAAAGCGCTCAGCTCGCCGAGAAAATGCGATTCAAGCAATAAAATTAAAAATGCTTATAAAACATAAACCAAACGTTGGAGGTGGTCATTTCTTCATGCGCAGTGATAAACTCGGCACTCTAAAGCACCCGAGAGCGTTTTTTTCGATGCCAACCTAACCAGAGTTACGGGAGCGGCACAATTCAGAAAAAGCGCTCAGCTCGCCGAGAAAATGCGATTTAAGCAATAAAATTAAAAATGCTTATAAAACATAAACCAAACGTTGGAGGTGGTCATTTCTTCATGCGCAGTGAATAACTCGGCACTCTAAAGCACCCGAGAGCGTTTTTTTCGATGCCAACCTAACCAGAGTGACGGGAGCGGCACAATTCAGAAAAAGTGCTCAGCTCGCCGAGAAAATGCGATTTAAGCAATAAAATTAAAAATGCTTATAAAACATAAACCAAACGTTGGAGGTGGTCATTTCTTAATGCGCAGTAATAAACTCGGCACTCTAAAGCACCCGTGAGCGTTTTTTTCGATGCCAACCTAACCAGAGTGACGGGAGCGGCACAATTCAGAAAAAGTGCTCAGCTCGCCGAGAAAATGCGATTTAAGCAATAAAATTAAAAATGCTTATAAAACATAAACCAAACGTTGGAGGTGGTCATTTCTTAATGCGCAGTAATAAACTCGGCACTCTAGAGCACCCGAGAGCGTTTTTTTCGATGCCAACCTAACCAGAGTGACGGGAGCGGCACAATTCAGAAAAAGTGCTCAGCTCGCCGAGAAAATGCGATTTAAGCAATAAAATTAAAAATGCTTATAAAACATAAACCAAACGTTGGAAGTGGTCATTTCTTCATGCGCAGTGATAAACTCGGCACTCTAAAGCACCCGAGAGCGTTTTTTTCGATGCCAACCTAACCAGAGTTACGGGAGCGGCACAATTCAGAAAAAGCGCTCAGCTCGCCGAGAAAATGCGATTTAAGCAATAAAATTAAAAATGCTTATAAAACATAAACCAAAGTGGAGGTGGTCATTTCTTCATGCGCAGTGATAAACTCGGCACTCTAAAGCACCCGAGAGCGTTTTTTTCGATGCCAACCTAACCAGAGTGACGGGAGCGGCACAATTCAGAAAAAGCGCTCAGCTCGCCGAGAAAATGCGATTCAAGCAATAAAATTAAAAATGCTTATAAAACATAAACCAAACGTTGGAGGTGGTCATTTCTTCATGCGCAGTGATAAACTCGGCACTCTAAAGCACCCGAGAGCGTTTTTTTCGATGCCAACCTAACCAGAGTGACGGGAGCGGCACAATTCAGAAAAAGTGCTCAGCTCGCCGAGAAAATGCGATTTAAGCAATAAAATTAAAAATGCTTATAAAACATAAACCAAACGTTGGAGGTGGTCATTTCTCCATGCGCAGTGAATAACTCGGCACTCTAAATCACCCGAGAGCGTTTTTTTCGATGCCAACCTAACCAGAGTGACGGGAGCGGCACAATTCAGAAAAAGTGCTCAGCTCGCCGAGAAAATGCGATTTAAGCAATAAAATTAAAAATGCTTATAAAACATAAACCAAACGTTGGAGGTGGTCATTTCTTAATGCGCAGTAATAAACTCGGCCCTCTAAAGCACCCGTGAGCGTTTTTTTCGATGCCAACCTAACCAGAGTGACGGGAGCGGCACAATTCAGAAAAAGTGCTCAGCTCGCCGAGAAAATGCGATTTAAGCAATAAAATTAAAAATGCTTATAAAACATAAACCAAACGTTGGAGGTGGTCATTTCTTAATGCGCAGTAATAAACTCGGCACTCTAAAGCACCCGAGAGCGTTTTTTTCGATGCCAACCTAACCAGAGTGACGGGAGCGGCACAATTCAGAAAAAGCGCTCAGCTCGCCGAGAAAATGCGATTTAAGCAATAAAATTAAAAATGCTTATAAAACATAAACCAAACGTTGGAGGTGGTCATTTCTTAATGCGCAGTAATAAACTCGGCACTCTAAAGCACCCGAGAGCGTTTTTTTTTATGCCAACCTAACCAGAGTGACGGGAGCGGCACAATTCAGAAAAAGTGCTCAGCTCGCCGAGAAAATGGGGTTTAAGCAATAAAATTAAAAATGCTTATTAAACATAAACCAAACGTTGGGGGGTGGTCATTTCTTAATGCGCAGTAATAAACTCGGCACTCTAAAGCACCCGAGAGCGTTTTTTTCGATGCCAACCTAACCAGAGTGACGGGAGCGGCACAATTCAGAAAAAGCGCTCAGCTCGCCGAGAAAATGCGATTTAAGCAATAAAATTAAAAATGCTTATAAAACATAAACCAAACGTTGGAGGTGGTCATTTCTTCATGCGCAGTGAATAACTCGGCACTCTAAAGCACCCGAGAGCGTTTTTTTCGATGCCAAGTGACGGGAGCGGCACAATTCAGAAAAAGTGCTCAGCTCGCCGAGAAAATGCGATTTAAGCAATAAAATTAAAAATCCTTATAAAACATAAACCAAACGTTGGAGGTGGTCATTTCTTAATGCGCAGTAATAAACTCGGCACTCTAAAGCACCCGAGAGCGTTTTTTTCGATGCCAACCTAACCAGAGTGACGGGAGCGGCACAATTCAGAAAAAGTGCTCAGCTCGCCGAGAAAATGCGATTTAAGCAATAAAATTAAAAATGCTTATAAAACATAAACCAAACGTTGGAGGTTGTCATTTCTTCATGCGCAGTAATAAACTCGGCACTCTAAAGCACCCGAGAGCGTTTTTTTCGATGCCAACCTAACCAGAGTGACGGGAGTGGCACAATTCAGAAAAAGCGCTCAGCTCGCCGAGAAAATGCGATTTAAGCAATAAAATTAAAAATGCTTATTAAACATAAACCAAACGTTGGAGGTTGTCATTTCTTCATGCGCAGTGATAAACTCGGCACTCTAAAGCACCCGAGAGCGTTTTTTTCGATGCCAACCTAACCAGAGTGACGTGAGCGGCACAATTCAGAAAAAGTGCTCAGCTCGCCGAGAAAATGCGATTTAAGCAATAAAATTAAAAATGCTCATAAAACATAAACCAAACGTTGGAGGTGGTCATTTCTTCATGCGCAGTGATAAACTCGGCACTCTAAAGCACCCGAGAGCGTTTTTTTCGATGCCAACCTAACCAGAGTGACGGGAGCGGCACAATTCAGAAAAAGTGCTCAGCTCGCCGAGAAAATGCAATTTAGGCAATAAAATTAAAAATGCTTATAAAACATAAACCAAACGTTGGAGGTGGTCATTTCTTAATGCGCAGTAATAAACTCGGCACTCTAAAGCACCCGAGAGCGTTTTTTTCGATGCCAACCTAACCAGAGTGACGGGAGCGGCACAATTCAGAAAAAGCGCTCAGCTCGCCGAGAAAATGCGATTTAAGCAATAAAATTAAAAATGCTTATAAAACATAAACCAAACGTTGGAGGTGGTCATTTCTTCATGCGCAGTGAATAACTCGGCACTCTAAAGCACCCGAGAGCGTTTTTTTCGATGCCAAGTGACGGGAGCGGCACAATTCAGAAAAAGTGCTCAGCTCGCCGAGAAAATGCGATTTAAGCAATAAAATTAAAAATCCTTATAAAACATAAACCAAACGTTGGAGGTGGTCATTTCTTAATGCGCAGTAATAAACTCGGCACTCTAAAGCAGCCGAGAGCGTTTTTTTCGATGCCAACCTAACCAGAGTGACGGGAGCGGCACAATTCAGAAAAAGTGCTCAGCTCGCCGAGAAAATGCGATTTAAGCAATAAAATTAAAAATGCTTATAAAACATAAACCAAACGTTGGAGGTGGTCATTTCTTAATGCGCAGTAATAAACTCGGCACTCTAAAGCACCCGAGAGCGTTTTTTTCGATGCCAACCTAACCAGAGTGACGGGAGCGGCACAATTCAGAAAAAGTGCTCAGCTCGCCGAGAAAATGCGATTTAAGCAATAAAATTAAAAATGCTTATTAAACATAAACCAAACGTTGGAGGTGGTCATTTCTTCATGCGCAGTGAATAACTCGGCACTCTAAAGCACCCGATAGCGTTTTTTTCGATGCCAACCTAACCAGAGTGACGGGAGCGGCACAATTCAGAAAAAGTGCTCAGCTCGCCGAGAAAATGCGATTTAAGCAATAAAATTAAAAATGCTTATAAAACATAAACCAAACGTTGGAGGTGGTCATTTCTTAATGCGCAGTAATAAACTCGGCACTCTAAAGCACCCGAGAGCGTTTTTTTCGATGCCAACCTAACCAGAGTGACGGGAGCGGCACAATTCAGAAAAAGTGCTCAGCTCGCCGAGAAAATGCGATTTAAGCAATAAAATTAAAAATGCTTATAAAACATAAACCAAACGTTGGGGGGTGGTCATTTCTTAATGCGCAGTAATAAACTCGGCACTCTAGAGCACCCGAGAGCGTTTTTTTCGATGCCAACCTAACCAGAGTGACGGGAGCGGCACAATTCAGAAAAAGTGCTCAGCTCGCCGAGAAAATGCGATTTAAGCAATAAAATTAAAAATGCTTATAAAACATAAACCAAACGTTGGAAGTGGTCATTTCTTCATGCGCAGTGATAAACTCGGCACTCTAAAGCACCCGAGAGCGTTTTTTTCGATGCCAACCTAACCAGAGTTACGGGAGCGGCACAATTCAGAAAAAGCGCTCAGCTCGCCGAGAAAATGCGATTTAAGCAATAAAATTAAAAATGCTTATAAAACATAAACCAAACGTTGGAGGTGGTCATTTCTTCATGCGCAGTGATAAATTCGGCACTCTAAAGCACCCGAGAGCGTTTTTTTCGATGCCAACCTAACCAGAGTGACGGGAGCGGCACAATTCAGAAAAAGCGCTCAGCTCGCCGAGAAAATGCGATTCAAGCAATAAAATTAAAAATGCTTATAAAACATAAACCAAACGTTGGAGGTGGTCATTTCTTCATGCGCAGTGATAAACTCGGCACTCTAAAGCACCCGAGAGCGTTTTTTTCGATGCCAACCTAACCAGAGTTACGGGAGCGGCACAATTCAGAAAAAGCGCTCAGCTCGCCGAGAAAATGCGATTTAAGCAATAAAATTAAAAATGCTTATAAAACATAAACCAAACGTTGGAGGTGGTCATTTCTTCATGCGCAGTGAATAACTCGGCACTCTAAAGCACCCGAGAGCGTTTTTTTCGATGCCAACCTAACCAGAGTGACGGGAGCGGCACAATTCAGAAAAAGTGCTCAGCTCGCCGAGAAAATGCGATTTAAGCAATAAAATTAAAAATGCTTATAAAACATAAACCAAACGTTGGAGGTGGT
This sequence comes from Syngnathus typhle, assembly GCF_033458585.1. Taxonomy (NCBI): domain Eukaryota; kingdom Metazoa; phylum Chordata; class Actinopteri; order Syngnathiformes; family Syngnathidae; genus Syngnathus; species Syngnathus typhle. Next base: position 505,827 of record NW_026871931.1, on the reverse strand, counting down.
CATTTCTTAATGCGCAGTAATAAACTCGGCACTCTAAAGCACCCGTGAGCGTTTTTTTCGATGCCAACCTAACCAGAGTGACGGGAGCGGCACAATTCAGAAAAAGTGCTCAGCTCGCCGAGAAAATGCGATTTAAGCAATAAAATTAAAAATGCTTATAAAACATAAACCAAACGTTGGAGGTGGTCATTTCTTAATGCGCAGTAATAAACTCGGCACTCTAGAGCACCCGAGAGCGTTTTTTTCGATGCCAACCTAACCAGAGTGACGGGAGCGGCACAATTCAGAAAAAGTGCTCAGCTCGCCGAGAAAATGCGATTTAAGCAATAAAATTAAAAATGCTTATAAAACATAAACCAAACGTTGGAAGTGGTCATTTCTTCATGCGCAGTGATAAACTCGGCACTCTAAAGCACCCGAGAGCGTTTTTTTCGATGCCAACCTAACCAGAGTTACGGGAGCGGCACAATTCAGAAAAAGCGCTCAGCTCGCCGAGAAAATGCGATTTAAGCAATAAAATTAAAAATGCTTATAAAACATAAACCAAAGTGGAGGTGGTCATTTCTTCATGCGCAGTGATAAACTCGGCACTCTAAAGCACCCGAGAGCGTTTTTTTCGATGCCAACCTAACCAGAGTGACGGGAGCGGCACAATTCAGAAAAAGCGCTCAGCTCGCCGAGAAAATGCGATTCAAGCAATAAAATTAAAAATGCTTATAAAACATAAACCAAACGTTGGAGGTGGTCATTTCTTCATGCGCAGTGATAAACTCGGCACTCTAAAGCACCCGAGAGCGTTTTTTTCGATGCCAACCTAACCAGAGTGACGGGAGCGGCACAATTCAGAAAAAGTGCTCAGCTCGCCGAGAAAATGCGATTTAAGCAATAAAATTAAAAATGCTTATAAAACATAAACCAAACGTTGGAGGTGGTCATTTCTCCATGCGCAGTGAATAACTCGGCACTCTAAATCACCCGAGAGCGTTTTTTTCGATGCCAACCTAACCAGAGTGACGGGAGCGGCACAATTCAGAAAAAGTGCTCAGCTCGCCGAGAAAATGCGATTTAAGCAATAAAATTAAAAATGCTTATAAAACATAAACCAAACGTTGGAGGTGGTCATTTCTTAATGCGCAGTAATAAACTCGGCCCTCTAAAGCACCCGTGAGCGTTTTTTTCGATGCCAACCTAACCAGAGTGACGGGAGCGGCACAATTCAGAAAAAGTGCTCAGCTCGCCGAGAAAATGCGATTTAAGCAATAAAATTAAAAATGCTTATAAAACATAAACCAAACGTTGGAGGTGGTCATTTCTTAATGCGCAGTAATAAACTCGGCACTCTAAAGCACCCGAGAGCGTTTTTTTCGATGCCAACCTAACCAGAGTGACGGGAGCGGCACAATTCAGAAAAAGCGCTCAGCTCGCCGAGAAAATGCGATTTAAGCAATAAAATTAAAAATGCTTATAAAACATAAACCAAACGTTGGAGGTGGTCATTTCTTAATGCGCAGTAATAAACTCGGCACTCTAAAGCACCCGAGAGCGTTTTTTTTTATGCCAACCTAACCAGAGTGACGGGAGCGGCACAATTCAGAAAAAGTGCTCAGCTCGCCGAGAAAATGGGGTTTAAGCAATAAAATTAAAAATGCTTATTAAACATAAACCAAACGTTGGAGGTTGTCATTTCTTCATGCGCAGTGAATAACTCGGCACTCTAAAGCACCCGAGAGCGTTTTTTTCGATGCCAACCTAACCAGAGTGACGGGAGCGGCACAATTCAGAAAAAGCGCTCAGCTCGCCGAGAAAATGCGATTTAAGCAATAAAATTAAAAATGCTTATTAAACATAAACCAAACGTTGGAGGTGGTCATTTCTTCATGCGCAGTGAATAACTCGGCACTCTAAAGCACCCGAGAGCGTTTTTTTCGATGCCAACCTAACCAGAGTGACGGGACAGGCACAATTCAGAAAAAGCGCTCAGCTCGCCGAGAAAATGCGATTTAAGCAATAAAATTAAAAATGCTTATTAAACATAAACCAAACGTTGGAGGTTGTCATTTCTTCATGCGCAGTGAATAACTCGGCACTCTAAAGCACCCGAGAGCGTTTTTTTCGATGCCAACCTAACCAGAGTGACGGGAGCGGCACAATTCAGAAAAAGTGCTCAGATCGCCGAGAAAATGCGATTTAAGCAATGAAATTAAAAATGCTTATAAAACTTAAACCAAACGTTGGAGGTGGTCATTTCTTAATGCGCAGTAATAAACTCGGCACTCTAAAGCACCCGAGAGCGTTTTTTTCGATGCCAACCTAACCAGAGTGACGGGAGCGGCACAATTCAGAAAAAGTGCTCAGCTCGCCGAGAAAATGCGATTTAAGCAATAAAATTAAAAATGCTTATAAAACATAAACCAAACGTTGGGGGGTGGTCATTTCTTAATGCGCAGTAATAAACTCGGCACTCTAGAGCACCCGAGAGCGTTTTTTTCGATGCCAACCTAACCAGAGTGACGGGAGCGGCACAATTCAGAAAAAGTGCTCAGCTCGCCGAGAAAATGCGATTTAAGCAATAAAATTAAAAATGCTTATAAAACATAAACCAAACGTTGGAAGTGGTCATTTCTTCATGCGCAGTGATAAACTCGGCACTCTAAAGCACCCGAGAGCGTTTTTTTCGATGCCAACCTAACCAGAGTTACGGGAGCGGCACAATTCAGAAAAAGCGCTCAGCTCGCCGAGAAAATGCGATTTAAGCAATAAAATTAAAAATGCTTATAAAACATAAACCAAACGTTGGAGGTGGTCATTTCTTCATGCGCAGTGATAAATTCGGCACTCTAAAGCACCCGAGAGCGTTTTTTTCGATGCCAACCTAACCAGAGTGACGGGAGCGGCACAATTCAGAAAAAGCGCTCAGCTCGCCGAGAAAATGCGATTCAAGCAATAAAATTAAAAATGCTTATAAAACATAAACCAAACGTTGGAGGTGGTCATTTCTTCATGCGCAGTGATAAACTCGGCACTCTAAAGCACCCGAGAGCGTTTTTTTCGATGCCAACCTAACCAGAGTTACGGGAGCGGCACAATTCAGAAAAAGCGCTCAGCTCGCCGAGAAAATGCGATTTAAGCAATAAAATTAAAAATGCTTATAAAACATAAACCAAACGTTGGAGGTGGTCATTTCTTCATGCGCAGTGAATAACTCGGCACTCTAAAGCACCCGAGAGCGTTTTTTTCGATGCCAACCTAACCAGAGTGACGGGAGCGGCACAATTCAGAAAAAGTGCTCAGCTCGCCGAGAAAATGCGATTTAAGCAATAAAATTAAAAATGCTTATAAAACATAAACCAAACGTTGGAGGTGGTCATTTCTTAATGCGCAGTAATAAACTCGGCACTCTAAAGCACCCGTGAGCGTTTTTTTCGATGCCAACCTAACCAGAGTGACGGGAGCGGCACAATTCAGAAAAAGTGCTCAGCTCGCCGAGAAAATGCGATTTAAGCAATAAAATTAAAAATGCTTATAAAACATAAACCAAACGTTGGAGGTGGTCATTTCTTAATGCGCAGTAATAAACTCGGCACTCTAGAGCACCCGAGAGCGTTTTTTTCGATGCCAACCTAACCAGAGTGACGGGAGCGGCACAATTCAGAAAAAGTGCTCAGCTCGCCGAGAAAATTCGATTTAAGCAATAAAATTAAAAATGCTTATAAAACATAAACCAAACGTTGGAAGTGGTCATTTCTTCATGCGCAGTGATAAACTCGGCACTCTAAAGCACCCGAGAGCGTTTTTTTCGATGCCAACCTAACCAGAGTTACGGGAGCGGCACAATTCAGAAAAAGCGCTCAGCTCGCCGAGAAAATGCGATTTAAGCAATAAAATTAAAAATGCTTATAAAACATAAACCAAAGTGGAGGTGGTCATTTCTTCATGCGCAGTGATAAACTCGGCACTCTAAAGCACCCGAGAGCGTTTTTTTCGATGCCAACCTAACCAGAGTGACGGGAGCGGCACAATTCAGAAAAAGCGCTCAGCTCGCCGAGAAAATGCGATTCAAGCAATAAAATTAAAAATGCTTATAAAACATAAACCAAACGTTGGAGGTGGTCATTTCTTCATGCGCAGTGATAAACTCGGCACTCTAAAGCACCCGAGAGCGTTTTTTTCGATGCCAACCTAACCAGAGTGACGGGAGCGGCACAATTCAGAAAAAGTGCTCAGCTCGCCGAGAAAATGCGATTTAAGCAATAAAATTAAAAATGCTTATAAAACATAAACCAAACGTTGGAGGTGGTCATTTCTCCATGCGCAGTGAATAACTCGGCACTCTAAATCACCCGAGAGCGTTTTTTTCGATGCCAACCTAACCAGAGTGACGGGAGCGGCACAATTCAGAAAAAGTGCTCAGCTCGCCGAGAAAATGCGATTTAAGCAATAAAATTAAAAATGCTTATAAAACATAAACCAAACGTTGGAGGTGGTCATTTCTTAATGCGCAGTAATAAACTCGGCCCTCTAAAGCACCCGTGAGCGTTTTTTTCGATGCCAACCTAACCAGAGTGACGGGAGCGGCACAATTCAGAAAAAGTGCTCAGCTCGCCGAGAAAATGCGATTTAAGCAATAAAATTAAAAATGCTTATAAAACATAAACCAAACGTTGGAGGTGGTCATTTCTTCATGCGCAGTGATAAACTCGGCACTCTAAAGCACCCGAGAGCGTTTTTTTCGATGCCAACCTAACCAGAGTGACGGGAGCGGCACAATTCAGAAAAAGCGCTCAGCTCGCCGAGAAAATGCGATTTAAGCAATAAAATTAAAAATGCTTATAAAACATAAACCAAACGTTGGAGGTGGTCATTTCTTCATGCGCAGTGATAAACTCGGCACTCTAAAGCACCCGAGAGCGTTTTTTTCGATGCCAACCTAACCAGAGTGACGGGAGCGGCACAATTCAGAAAAAGTGCTCAGCTCGCCGAGAAAATGCGATTTAAGCAATAAAATTAAAAATGCTTATAAAACATAAACCAAACGTTGGAGGTGGTCATTTCTTCATGCGCAGTGAATAATTCGGCACTCTAAAGCACCCGAGAGCGTTTTTTTCGATGCCAACCTAACCAGAGTGACGGGAGCGGCACAATTCAGAAAAAGTGCTCAGCTCGCCGAGAAAATGCGATTTAAGCAATAAAATTAAAAATGCTTATTAAACATAAACCAAACGTTGGAGGTGGTCATTTCTTCATGCGCAGTGAATAACTCGGCACTCTAAAGCACCCGAGAGCGTTTTTTTCGATGCCAACCTAACCAGAGTGACGGGAGCGGCACAATTCAGAAAAAGCGCTCAGCTCGCCGAGAAAATGCGATTTAAGCAATGAAATTAAAAATGCTTATAAAACATAAACCAAACGTTGGAGGTGGTCATTTCTTCGTGCGCAGTGAATAACTCGGCACTCTAAAGCACCCGAGAGCGTTTTTTTCGATGCCAACCTAACCAGAGTGACGGGAGCGGCACAATTCAGAAAAAGTGCTCAGCTCGCCGAGAAAATGCGATTTAAGCAATAAAATTAAAAATGCTTATAAAACTTAAACCAAACGTTGGAGGTGGTCATTTCTTAATGCGCAGTAATAAACTCGGCACTCTAAAGCACCCGAGAGCGTTTTTTTCGATGCCAACCTAACCAGAGTGACGGGAGCGGCACAATTCAGAAAAAGTGCTCAGCTCGCCGAGAAAATGCGATTTAAGCAATAAAATTAAAAATGCTTATTAAACATAAACCAAACGTTGGAGGTGGTCATTTCTTCATGCGCAGTGAATAACTCGGCACTCTAAAGCACCCGAGAGCGTTTTTTTCGATGCCAACCTAACCAGAGTGACGAGCGGCACAATTCAGAAAAAGCGCTCAGCTCGCCGAGAAAATGCGATTTAAGCAATAAAATTAAAAATGCTTATAAAACATAAACCAAACGTTGGAGGTGGTCATTTCTTAATGCGCAGTAATAAACTCGGCACTCTAAAGCACCCGAGAGCGTTTTTTTCGATGCCAACCTAACCAGAGTGACGGGAACGGCACAATTCAGAAAAAGTGCTCAGCTCGCCGAGAAAATGCGATTTAAGCAATAAAATTAAAAATGCTTATTAAACATAAACCAAACGTTGGAGGTGGTCATTTCTTCATGCGCAGTGAATAACTCGGCACTCTAAAGCACCCGATAGCGTTTTTTTCGATGCCAACCTAACCAGAGTGACGGGAGCGGCACAATTCAGAAAAAGTGCTCAGCTCGCCGAGAAAATGCGATTTAAGCAATACAATTAAAAATGCTTATAAAACATAAACCAAACGTTGGAGGTGGTCATTTCTTAATGCGCAGTAATAAACTCGGCACTCTAAAGCACCCGAGAGCGTTTTTTTCGATGCCAACCTAACCAGAGTGACGGGAGCGGCACAATTCAGAAAAAGTGCTCAGCTCGCCGAGAAAATGCGATTTAAGCAATAAAATTAAAAATGCTTATAAAACATAAACCAAACGTTGGAGGTGGTCATTAGTAATAAACTCGGCACTCTAAAGCACCCGAGAGCGTTTTTTTCGATGCCAACCTAACCAGAGTGACGGGAGCGGCACAATTCAGAAAAAGCGCTCAGCTCGCCGAGAAAATGCGATTTAAGCAATAAAATTAAAAATGCTTATAAAACATAAACCAAACGTTGGAGGTGGTCATTTCTTCATGCGCAGTGATAAACTCGGCACTCTAAAGCACCCGATAGCGTTTTTTTCGATGCCAACCTAACCAGAGTGACGGGAGCGGCACAATTCAGAAAAAGTGCTCAGCTCGCCGAGAAAATGCGATTTAAGCAATAAAATTAAAAATGCTTATTAAACATAAACCAAACGTTGGAGGTGGTCATTTCTTCATGCGCAGTGAATAACTCGGCACTCTAAAGCACCCGATAGCGTTTTTTTCGATGCCAACCTAACCAGAGTGACGGGAGCGGCACAATTCAGAAAAAGTGCTCAGCTCGCCGAGAAAATGCGATTTAAGCAATAAAATTAAAAATGCTTATAAAACATAAACCAAACGTTGGAGGTGGTCATTTCTTAATGCGCAGTAATAAACTCGGCACTCTAAAGCACCCGAGAGCGTTTTTTTTCGATGCCAACCTAACCAGAGTGACGGGAGCGGCACAATTCAGAAAAAGTGCTCAGCTCGCCGAGAAAATGCGATTTAAGCAATAAAATTAAAAATGCTTATAAAACATAAACCAAACGTTGGAGGTGGTCATTTCTTAATGCGCAGTAATAAACTCGGCACTGCACCCGAGAGCGTTTTTTTCGATGCCAACCTAACCAGAGTGACGGGAGCGGCACAATTCAGAAAAAGCGCTCAGCTCGCCGAGAAAATGCGATTTAAGCAATAAAATTAAAAATGCTTATAAAACATAAACCAAACGTTGGAGGTGGTCATTTCTTAATGCGCAGTAATAAACTCGGCACTGCACCCGAGAGCGTTTTTTTCGATGCCAACCTAACCAGAGTGACGGGAGCGGCACAATTCAGAAAAAGCGCTCAGCTCGCCGAGAAAATGCGATTTAAGCAATAAAATTAAAAATGCTTATAAAACATAAACCAAACGTTGGAGGTGGTCATTTCTTCGTGCGCAGTGAATAACTCGGCACTCTAAAGCACCCGAGAGCGTTTTTTTCGATGCCAACCTAACCAGAGTGACGGGAGCGGCACAATTCAGAAAAAGTGCTCAGCTCGCCGAGAAAATGTGATTTAAGCAATAAAATTAAAAATGCTTATAAAACATAAACCAAACGTTGGAGGTGGTCATTTCTTAATGCGCAGTAATAAACTCGGCACTCTAAAGCACCCGAGAGCGTTTTTTTCGATGCCAACCTAACCAGAGTGACGGGAGCGGCACAATTCAGAAAAAGTGCTCAGCTCGCCGAGAAAATGCGATTCAAGCAATAAAATTAAAAATGCTTATTAAACATAAACCAAACGTTGGAGGTGGTCATTTCTTCATGCGCAGTGAATAACTCGGCACTCTAAAGCACCCGAGAGCGTTTTTTTCGATGCCAACCTAACCAGAGTGACAGGAGCGGCACAATTCAGAAAAAGCGCTCAGCTCGCCGAGAAAATGCGATTTAAGCAATAAAATTAAAAATGCTTATTAAACATAAACCAAACGTTGGAGGTGGTCATTTCTTCATGCGCAGTGAATAACTCGGCACTCTAAAGCACCCGAGAGCGTTTTTTTCGATGCCAACCTAACCAGAGTGACGGGAGCGGCACAATTCAGAAAAAGTGCTCAGCTCGCCGAGAAAATGCGATTTAAGCAATAAAATTAAAAATGCTTATAAAACATAAACCAAACGTTGGAGGTGGTCATTTCTTAATGCGCAGTAATAAACTCGGCACTCTAAAGCACCCGAGAGCGTTTTTTTCGATGCCAACCTAACCAGAGTGACGGGAGCGGCACAATTCAGAAAAAGTGCTCAGCTCGCCGAGAAAATGCGATTTAAGCAATAAAATTAAAAATGCTTATTAAACATAAACCAAACGTTGGAGGTGGTCATTTCTTAATGCGCAGTGAATAACTCGGCACTCTAAAGCACCCGAGAGCGTTTTTTTCGATGCCAACCTAACCAGAGTGACGGGAGCGGCACAATTCAGAAAAAGCGCTCAGCTCGCCGAGAAAATGCGATTTAAGCAATAAAATTAAAAATGCTTATAAAACATAAACCAAACGTTGGAGGTGGTCATTTCTTAATGCGCAGTAATAAACTCGGCACTCTAAAGCACCCGAGAGCGTTTTTTTCGATGCCAACCTAACCAGAGTGACGGGAGCGGCACAATTCAGAAAAAGTGCTCAGCTCGCCGAGAAAATGCGATTTAAGCAATAAAATTAAAAATGCTTATTAAACATAAACCAAACGTTGGAGGTGGTCATTTCTTCATGCGCAGTGAATAACTCGGCACTCTAAAGCACCCGAGAGCGTTTTTTTCGATGCCAACCTAACCAGAGTGACGGGAGCGGCACAATTCAGAAAAAGCGCTCAGCTCGCCGAGAAAATGCGATTTAAGCAATAAAATTAAAAATGCTTATAAAACATAAACCAAACGTTGGAGGTGGTCATTTCTTAATGCGCAGTAATAAACTCGGCACTCTAAAGCACCCGAGAGCGTTTTTTTCGATGCCAACCTAACCAGAGTGACGGGAGCGGCACAATTCAGAAAAAGTGCTCAGCTCGCCGAGAAAATGCGATTTAAGCAATAAAATTAAAAATGCTTATTAAACATAAACCAAACGTTGGAGGTGGTCATTTCTTCATGCGCAGTGAATAACTCGGCACTCTAAAGCACCCGAGAGCGTTTTTTTCGATGCCAACCTAACCAGAGTGACGGGAGCGGCACAATTCAGAAAAAGCGCTCAGCTCGCCGAGAAAATGCGATTTAAGCATTAAAATTAAAAATGCTTATAAAACATAAACCAAACGTTGGAGGTGGTCATTTCTTCATGCGCAGTGAATAACTCGGCACTCTAAAGCACCCGAGAGCGTTTTTTTCGATGCCAACCTAACCAGAGTGACGGGAGCGGCACAATTCAGAAAAAGTGCTCAGCTCGCCGAGAAAATGCGATTTAAGCAATAAAATTAAAAATGCTTATAAAACATAAACCAAACGTTGGAGGTGGTCATTTCTTAATGCGCAGTAATAAACTCGGCACTCTAAAGCACCCGAGAGCGTTTTTTTCGATGCCAACCTAACCAGAGTGACGGGAGCGGCACAATTCAGAAAAAGTGCTCAGCTCGCCGAGAAAATGCGATTTAAGCAATAAAATTAAAAATGCTTAGAAAACATAAACCAAACGTTGGAAGTGGTCATTTCTTCATGCGCAGTGATAAACTCGGCACTCTAAAGCACCCGAGAGCGTTTTTTTCGATGCCAACCAAACCAGAGTTACGGGAGCGGCACAATTCAGAAAAAGCGCTCAGCTCGCCGAGAAAATGCGATTTAAGCAATAAAATTAAAAATGCTTATAAAACATAAACCAAACGTTGGAGGTGGTCATTTCTTCATGTGCAGTGATAAACTCGGCACTCTAAAGCACCCGAGAGCGTTTTTTTCGATGCCAACCTAACCAGAGTGACGGGAGCGGCACAATTCAGAAAAAGCGCTCAGCTCGCCGAGAAAATGCGATTTAAGCAATAAAATTAAAAATGCTTATAAAACATAAACCAAACGTTGGAGGTGGTCATTTCTTCATGCGCAGTGATAAACTCGGCACTCTAAAGCACCCGAGAGCGTTTTTTTCGATGCCAACCTAACCAGAGTGACGGGAGCGGCACAATTCAGAAAAAGCGCTCAGCTCGCCGAGAAAATGCGATTTAAGCAATGAAATTAAAAATGCTTATAAAACATAAACCAAACGTTGGAGGTGGTCATTTCTTCGTGCGCAGTGAATAACTCGGCACTCTAAAGCACCCGAGAGCGTTTTTTTCGATGCCAACCTAACCAGAGTGACGGGAGCGGCACAATTCAGAAAAAGTGCTCAGCTCGCCGAGAAAATGCGATTTAAGCAATAAAATTAAAAATGCTTATAAAACTTAAACCAAACGTTGGAGGTGGTCATTTCTTAATGCGCAGTAATAAACTCGGCACTCTAAAGCACCCGAGAGCGTTTTTTTCGATGCCAACCTAACCAGAGTGACGGGAGCGGCACAATTCAGAAAAAGTGCTCAGCTCGCCGAGAAAATGCGATTTAAGCAATAAAATTAAAAATGCTTATTAAACATAAACCAAACGTTGGAGGTGGTCATTTCTTCATGCGCAGTGAATAACTCGGCACTCTAAAGCACCCGAGAGCGTTTTTTTCGATGCCAACCTAACCAGAGTGACGAGCGGCACAATTCAGAAAAAGCGCTCAGCTCGCCGAGAAAATGCGATTTAAGCAATAAAATTAAAAATGCTTATAAAACATAAACCAAACGTTGGAGGTGGTCATTTCTTAATGCGCAGTAATAAACTCGGCACTCTAAAGCACCCGAGAGCGTTTTTTTCGATGCCAACCTAACCAGAGTGACGGGAACGGCACAATTCAGAAAAAGTGCTCAGCTCGCCGAGAAAATGCGATTTAAGCAATAAAATTAAAAATGCTTATTAAACATAAACCAAACGTTGGAGGTGGTCATTTCTTCATGCGCAGTGAATAACTCGGCACTCTAAAGCACCCGATAGCGTTTTTTTCGATGCCAACCTAACCAGAGTGACGGGAGCGGCACAATTCAGAAAAAGTGCTCAGCTCGCCGAGAAAATGCGATTTAAGCAATACAATTAAAAATGCTTATAAAACATAAACCAAACGTTGGAGGTGGTCATTTCTTAATGCGCAGTAATAAACTCGGCACTCTAAAGCACCCGAGAGCGTTTTTTTCGATGCCAACCTAACCAGAGTGACGGGAGCGGCACAATTCAGAAAAAGTGCTCAGCTCGCCGAGAAAATGCGATTTAAGCAATAAAATTAAAAATGCTTATAAAACATAAACCAAACGTTGGAGGTGGTCATTTCTTAATGCGCAGTAATAAACTCGGCACTCTAAAGCACCCGAGAGCGTTTTTTTCGATGCCAACCTAACCAGAGTGACGGGAGCGGCACAATTCAGAAAAAGCGCTCAGCTCGCCGAGAAAATGCGATTTAAGCAATAAAATTAAAAATGCTTATAAAACATAAACCAAACGTTGGAGGTGGTCATTTCTTCATGCGCAGTGATAAACTCGGCACTCTAAAGCACCCGATAGCGTTTTTTTCGATGCCAACCTAACCAGAGTGACGGGAGCGGCACAATTCAGAAAAAGTGCTCAGCTCGCCGAGAAAATGCGATTTAAGCAATAAAATTAAAAATGCTTATTAAACATAAACCAAACGTTGGAGGTGGTCATTTCTTCATGCGCAGTGAATAACTCGGCACTCTAAAGCACCCGATAGCGTTTTTTTCGATGCCAACCTAACCAGAGTGACGGGAGCGGCACAATTCAGAAAAAGTGCTCAGCTCGCCGAGAAAATGCGATTTAAGCAATAAAATTAAAAATGCTTATAAAACATAAACCAAACGTTGGAGGTGGTCATTTCTTAATGCGCAGTAATAAACTCGGCACTCTAAAGCACCCGAGAGCGTTTTTTTTCGATGCCAACCTAACCAGAGTGACGGGAGCGGCACAATTCAGAAAAAGTGCTCAGCTCGCCGAGAAAATGCGATTTAAGCAATAAAATTAAAAATGCTTATAAAACATAAACCAAACGTTGGAGGTGGTAATTTCTTAATGCGCAGTAATAAACTCGGCACTGCACCCGAGAGCGTTTTTTTCGATGCCAACCTAACCAGAGTGACGGGAGCGGCACAATTCAGAAAAAGCGCTCAGCTCGCCGAGAAAATGCGATTTAAGCAATAAAATTAAAAATGCTTATAAAACATAAACCAAACGTTGGAGGTGGTCATTTCTTAATGCGCAGTAATAAACTCGGCACTGCACCCGAGAGCGTTTTTTTCGATGCCAACCTAACCAGAGTGACGGGAGCGGCACAATTCAGAAAAAGCGCTCAGCTCGCCGAGAAAATGCGATTTAAGCAATAAAATTAAAAATGCTTATAAAACATAAACCAAACGTTGGAGGTGGTCATTTCTTCGTGCGCAGTGAATAACTCGGCACTCTAAAGCACCCGAGAGCGTTTTTTTCGATGCCAACCTAACCAGAGTGACGGGAGCGGCACAATTCAGAAAAAGTGCTCAGCTCGCCGAGAAAATGTGATTTAAGCAATAAAATTAAAAATGCTTATAAAACATAAACCAAACGTTGGAGGTGGTCATTTCTTAATGCGCAGTAATAAACTCGGCACTCTAAAGCACCCGAGAGCGTTTTTTTCGATGCCAACCTAACCAGAGTGACGGGAGCGGCACAATTCAGAAAAAGTGCTCAGCTCGCCGAGAAAATGCGATTCAAGCAATAAAATTAAAAATGCTTATTAAACATAAACCAAACGTTGGAGGTGGTCATTTCTTCATGCGCAGTGAATAACTCGGCACTCTAAAGCACCCGAGAGCGTTTTTTTCGATGCCAACCTAACCAGAGTGACGGGAGCGGCACAATTCAGAAAAGCGCTCAGCTCGCCGAGAAAATGCGATTTAAGCAATAAAATTAAAAATGCTTATTAAACATAAACCAAACATTGGAGGTGGTCATTTCTTCATGCGCAGTGAATAACTCGGCACTCTAAAGCACCCGAGAGCGTTTTTTTCGATGCCAACCTAACCAGAGTGACGGGAGCGGCACAATTCAGAAAAAGCGCTCAGCTCGCCGAGAAAATGCGATTTAAGCAATACAATTAAAAATGCTTATAAAACATAAACCAAACGTTGGAGGTGGTCATTTCTTCATGCGCAGTGATAAACTCGGCACTCTAAAGCACCCGAGAGCGTTTTTTTCGATGCCAACCTAACCAGAGTGACGGGAGCGGCACAATTCAGAAAAAGTGCTCAGCTCGCCGAGAAAATGCGATTTAAGCAATAAAATTAAAAATGCTTATAAAACATAAACCAAACGTTGGAGGTGGTCATTTCTTCATGCGCAGTGAATAACTCGGCACTCTAAAGCACCCGAGAGCGTTTTTTTCGATGCCAACCTAACCAGAGTGACGGGAGCGGCACAATTCAGAAAAAGTGCTCAGCTCGCCGAGAAAATGCGATTTAAGCAATAAAATTAAAAATGCTTATAAAACATAAACCAAACGTTGGAGGTGGTCATTTCTTAATGCGCAGTAATAAACTCGGCACTCTAAAGCACCCGTGAGCGTTTTTTTCGATGCCAACCTAACCAGAGTGACGGGAGCGGCACAATTCAGAAAAAGTGCTCAGCTCGCCGAGAAAATGCGATTTAAGCAATAAAATTAAAAATGCTTATAAAACATAAACCAAACGTTGGAGGTGATCATTTCTTCATGCGCAGTGATAAAGTCGGCACTCTAAAGCACCCGAGAGCGTTTTTTTCGATGCCAACCTAACCAGAGTGACGGGAGCGGCACAATTCAGAAAAAGTGCTCAGCTCGCCGAGAAAATGCGATTTAAGCAATAAAATTGAAAATGCTTATTAAACATAAACCAAACGTTGGAGGTGGTCATTTCTTCATGCGCAGTGATAAACTCGGCACTCTAAAGCACCCGAGAGCGTTTTTTTCGATGCCAACCTAACCAGAGTGACGGGAGCGGCACAATTCAGAAAAAGTGCTCAGCTCGCCGAGAAAATGCGATTTAAGCAATAAAATTAAAAATGCTTATAAAACATAAACCAAACGTTGGAGGTGGTCATTTCTTAATGCGCAGTAATAAACTCGGCACTCTAAAGCACCCGAGAGCGTTTTTTTCGATGCCAACCTAACCAGAGTGACGGGAGCGGCACAATTCAGAAAAAGTGCTCAGCTCGCCGAGAAAATGCGATTTAAGCAATAAAATTAAAAATGCTTATAAAACATAAACCAAACGTTGGAAGTGGTCATTTCTTCATGCGCAGTGATAAACTCGGCACTCTAAAGCACCCGAGAGCGTTTTTTTCGATGCCAACCTAACCAGAGTTACGGGAGCGGCACAATTCAGAAAAAGCGCTCAGCTCGCCGAGAAAATGCGATTTAAGCAATAAAATTAAAAATGCTTATAAAACATAAACCAAACGTTGGAGGTGGTCATTTCTTCATGTGCAGTGATAAACTCGGCACTCTAAAGCACCCGAGAGCGTTTTTTTCGATGCCAACCTAACCAGAGTGACGGGAGCGGCACAATTCAGAAAAAGCGCTCAGCTCGCCGAGAAAATGCGATTTAAGCAATAAAATTAAAAATGCTTATAAAACATAAACCAAACGTTGGAGGTGGTCATTTCTTCATGCGCAGTGATAAACTCGGCACTCTAAAGCACCCGAGAGCGTTTTTTTCGATGCCAACCTAACCAGAGTGACGGGAGCGGCACAATTCAGAAAAAGCGCTCAGCTCGCCGAGAAAATGCGATTTAAGCAATGAAATTAAAAATGCTTATAAAACATAAACCAAACGTTGGAGGTGGTCATTTCTTCGTGCGCAGTGAATAACTCGGCACTCTAAAGCACCCGAGAGCGTTTTTTTTCGATGCCAACCTAACCAGAGTGACGGGAGCGGCACAATTCAGAAAAAGTGCTCAGCTCGCCGAGAAAATGCGATTTAAGCAATAAAATTAAAAATGCTTATAAAACTTAAACCAAACGTTGGAGGTGGTCATTTCTTAATGCGCAGTAATAAACTCGGCACTCTAAAGCACCCGAGAGCGTTTTTTTCGATGCCAACCTAACCAGAGTGACGGGAGCGGCACAATTCAGAAAAAGTGCTCAGCTCGCCGAGAAAATGCGATTTAAGCAATAAAATTAAAAATGCTTATTAAACATAAACCAAACGTTGGAGGTGGTCATTTCTTCATGCGCAGTGAATAACTCGGCACTCTAAAGCACCCGAGAGCGTTTTTTTCGATGCCAACCTAACCAGAGTGACGAGCGGCACAATTCAGAAAAAGCGCTCAGCTCGCCGAGAAAATGCGATTTAAGCAATAAAATTAAAAATGCTTATAAAACATAAACCAAACGTTGGAGGTGGTCATTTCTTAATGCGCAGTAATAAACTCGGCACTCTAAAGCACCCGAGAGCGTTTTTTTCGATGCCAACCTAACCAGAGTGACGGGAACGGCACAATTCAGAAAAAGTGCTCAGCTCGCCGAGAAAATGCGATTTAAGCAATAAAATTAAAAATGCTTATTAAACATAAACCAAACGTTGGAGGTGGTCATTTCTTCATGCGCAGTGAATAACTCGGCACTCTAAAGCACCCGATAGCGTTTTTTTCGATGCCAACCTAACCAGAGTGACGGGAGCGGCACAATTCAGAAAAAGTGCTCAGCTCGCCGAGAAAATGCGATTTAAGCAATACAATTAAAAATGCTTATAAAACATAAACCAAACGTTGGAGGTGGTCATTTCTTAATGCGCAGTAATAAACTCGGCACTCTAAAGCACCCGAGAGCGTTTTTTTCGATGCCAACCTAACCAGAGTGACGGGAGCGGCACAATTCAGAAAAAGTGCTCAGCTCGCCGAGAAAATGCGATTTAAGCAATAAAATTAAAAATGCTTATAAAACATAAACCAAACGTTGGAGGTGGTCATTTCTTAATGCGCAGTAATAAACTCGGCACTCTAAAGCACCCGAGAGCGTTTTTTTCGATGCCAACCTAACCAGAGTGACGGGAGCGGCACAATTCAGAAAAAGCGCTCAGCTCGCCGAGAAAATGCGATTTAAGCAATAAAATTAAAAATGCTTATAAAACATAAACCAAACGTTGGAGGTGGTCATTTCTTCATGCGCAGTGATAAACTCGGCACTCTAAAGCACCCGATAGCGTTTTTTTCGATGCCAACCTAACCAGAGTGACGGGAGCGGCACAATTCAGAAAAAGTGCTCAGCTCGCCGAGAAAATGCGATTTAAGCAATACAATTAAAAATGCTTATAAAACATAAACCAAACGTTGGAGGTGGTCATTTCTTAATGCGCAGTAATAAACTCGGCACTCTAAAGCACCCGAGAGCGTTTTTTTCGATGCCAACCTAACCAGAGTGACGGGAGCGGCAAAATTCAGAAAAAGTGCTCAGCTCGCCGAGAAAATGCGATTTAAGCAATAAAATTAAAAATGCTTATAAAACATAAACCAAACGTTGGAGGTGGTCATTTCTTAATGCGCAGTAATAAACTCGGCACTCTAAAGCACCCGAGAGCGTTTTTTTCGATGCCAACCTAACCAGAGTGACGGGAGCGGCACAATTCAGAAAAAGCGCTCAGCTCGCCGAGAAAATGCGATTTAAGCAATAAAATTAAAAATGCTTATAAAACATAAACCAAACGTTGGAGGTGGTCATTTCTCAATGCGCAGTAATAAACTCGGCACTCTAAAGCACCCGAGAGCGTTTTTTTCGATGCCAACCTAACCAGAGTGACGGGAGCGGCACAATTCAGAAAAAGTGCTCAGCTCGCCGAGAAAATGCGATTTAAGCAATAAAATTAAAAATGGTTATAAAACATAAACCAAACGTTGGAGGTGGTCATTTCTTAATGCGCAGTAATAAACTCGGCACTCTAAAGCACCCGAGAGCGTTTGTTTCGATGCCAACCTAACCAGAGTGACGGGAGCGGCACAATTCAGAAAAAGCGCTCAGCTCGCCGAGAAAATGCGATTTAAGCAATAAAATTAAAAATGCTTATAAAACATAAACCAAACGTTGGAGGTGGTCATTTCCTAATGCGCAGTAATAAACTCGGCACTCTAAAGCACCCGAGAGCGTTTTTTTCGATGCCAACCTAACCAGAGTGACGGGAGCGGCACAATTCAGAAAAAGTGCTCAGCTCGCCGAGAAAATGCGATTTAAGCAATAAAATTAAAAATGCTTATTAAACATAAACCAAACGTTGGAGGTGGTCATTTCTTCATGCGCAGTGAATAACTCGGCACTCTAAAGCACCCGAGAGCGTTTTTTTCGATGCCAACCTAACCAGAGTGACGGGAGCGGCACAATTCAGAAAAAGTGCTCAGCTCGCCGAGAAAATGCGATTTAAGCAATAAAATTAAAAATGCTTATAAAACATAAACCAAACGTTGGAGGTGGTCATTTCTTAATGCGCAGTAATAAACTCGGCACTCTAAAGCACCCGTGAGCGTTTTTTTCGATGCCAACCTAACCAGAGTGACGGGAGCGGCACAATTCAGAAAAAGTGCTCAGCTCGCCGAGAAAATGCGATTTAAGCAATAAAATTAAAAATGCTTATAAAACATAAACCAAACGTTGGAGGTGATCATTTCTTCATGCGCAGTGATAAAGTCGGCACTCTAAAGCACCCGAGAGCGTTTTTTTCGATGCCAACCTAACCAGAGTGACGGGAGCGGCACAATTCAGAAAAAGTGCTCAGCTCGCCGAGAAAATGCGATTTAAGCAATAAAATTGAAAATGCTTATTAAACATAAACCAAACGTTGGAGGTGGTCATTTCTTCATGCGCAGTGATAAACTCGGCACTCTAAAGCACCCGAAAGCGTTTTTTTCGATGCCAACCACACACAAATTAAGTATGCACTTATCCATTGGTTTCAATGTTATGCAAATGAGCTGGCTGCACAGTATGCACTTATCCATTGGTTTCAATGTTATAAAATGAGGGGTGCAGTGTCACTAAGATAACACTAGATGGCGACATTTGGACATGATTTTATTGTTATGCAAATGAAGTGCAGGTACCACGAAGGGAGGGGCTGTAAGTGTCAAGGGGGAAGAGGGTGCAGGTGTTTTAGGGGGAGGGGCTGCAGTGTCACTAAGATAACACTAGATGGCGACATTTGGACATGATTTTATTGTTATGCAAATAAAGTGCAGGTACTACGAAGGGAGGGGCTGTAAGTGTCAAGGGGGAAGAGGGTGCAGGTGTTTTAGGGGGAGGGGCTGGAGTGTCACTAAGATAACACGAGATGGCGACATTCGCACAGGAAAAAAATTGACAGGAAAAAAATTGAGATGGAGAGGTGTAGTGTTGGGGGATGTCTATAGGTGTTTTTTAGAGAGGAGGGTGGACTTAATGTTAGTGTATTTAAGGTGGGGCTATTGATTGTTTTTTGAGAAGACACGCTAGCAGATGAGCTCTGAACGGAGAAGTTGGAGAGCGTCCAAAGTTAGAGAGCGTCAAAAAGTTGTTTCGAGATGGTTAAAGGTAAGCCGTGTTATTAATTATACTGTTATAATAATAATAATAATACACTGAGGTTATCATATAAACATGATGTAATGTGTATGTAATGTCATGCAGATATAACTGTGTTTGCTGACGTGCACGCAGTATTTGACGACGACTTTAGCGGAGTTTATTTAACACAATCAGACTACGGTAAGGCAACTGTTCATTTACGTTAGTTAATAAAATGCTATTAGTTGGTGATTTTTTTTTGTTTTTTATGTGTGTAACAGATCTCGTGGCGGCTGCTACTAGGCTAAAAAATCCACTGATACAGACTGGTTTGGAGGCAGAACCGAGTGATTTCGGTCAAATCATACCCCCTTCCGGCCGACAGGAGGTTGTCACGAGCTCTACACGTCGTTTTGAAGCAACGAAAACAGCAGAGTTATCAGAGCTACGTGATAGCAGTCAAAACACACACCCCTCCGGCCAGCAGGCGGCTGTCACGAGCATAGAGACGGAAGAGGGAGCATCCACAGACATAGAATTGGCGGACGCTTTATCTGCTTACGAAGACCTTCCTCAAGAATCGATAAACAAAGTCAGAGGTATTTCTTATTTTTATTCTATGTCATTATTTAAATGTTTTTTTTTGATGGTATTATGACGATTTAACTGTTTTTTAATATCTACTTCTAGTTAAGCGTTGTGGAACGGGGCTGCTTCAAAGAGTGAGAAAGAGCAGACGTGCAGCCTTCTACTCAACTACTAAAAGGCCTGAATCGACAAACGAGAGCCATCACCATAAGACAAGGCGTGCTATAAAGTGCAGTGGTAACTGTGTTTACAAAAAACGGCTACAAGAATGTTTTAAGGTAATACGTATTTTGACAGATTTAGCTCAATCAAGATAGGTCTGATTTTTTTTGTGTTGTTTATATTGTAATTTCTATCAAAAAGAAATACAATGGATCAGGCTAACCTTACGTCAGCAGAGTCGGATTTCTTAACAAACATTGACGAATTAGATTTACAGCTACTTTGTGATACACCTGAGCTTGATTTGTCAAACATTAACAATGATTTGCCGTCAACCAGTGCTTCTACAAGCCAAATACCAGATTTGGTCAACATTGTGAACAATGCCATGCAGGAAGGGAGAGACACAGACAGTCCTGATATTCAGGCCCACTTACAAGCTGTCGTAAACGAGCTAAACAGTCAAAACTGGAATGATGGTAGCCAAAGTCCTACACTAATACCTTCACAACTGCTAAACATGATAGCAGAATTAAACAACCAAGCTAACAGTAACAGCGGGCGCAACAGTCCAGATATTCCTGCTCAACTGTTACACATGATCCAAAATCTAAATACGCAGCCTCTGATTGACCGAATGACCGTTAACCCTATAGATCATGAGATAGATGCTTCTGTAATAACTGGTAACATGCCACCATCATTTCAGCCTAACAACTGCTCTGTTATAATCGATCACGAAATAGATGTTATTGACAACAACGCACCAGCGTTTCAAGACATAGCCCACCAATCTAACAACAATGCTTCTGTAATAACTAATCAGCGCGGCGGCTCTGTTGTAGTAAATAGACCGCATTTCAATAATATTGA
This sequence comes from Syngnathus typhle, assembly GCF_033458585.1. Taxonomy (NCBI): domain Eukaryota; kingdom Metazoa; phylum Chordata; class Actinopteri; order Syngnathiformes; family Syngnathidae; genus Syngnathus; species Syngnathus typhle. Next base: position 485,413 of record NW_026871931.1, on the reverse strand, counting down.
GATAAGGCGGCATTTGAATATACCATCACAAGCAAACAGCAATGATTTTGCAACCTTTTACCTACAGATTGAGGATAGAATAGATGAAGTCTTGCGAGAGGTTGATATGCAAACACAGAGAGGTGACGTGATTCAAATCGAGTTAGTGGCTGGAAATGATAGGGCTCACGTTTACTCGCAAAAAAGCGACATAAACACTGTCCGTGATAATGTATCAGATCTGCTTGAACGTCTAGCTCAATCAAATGTAGAGCTTCTAGCTGATGAGAATTTAGAGCTTATTGTCGAAATAGTCAAACCGATCCGTGGTGGAATGCGCCGTCGACTGATGAACACTACCAACAAAGAGATTTTGACGCGTAAAAAACGACATCTGTACATACCTCGTAATAAGGACAACAATCTATGCTTTGCTCTTTCACTAACCTATCTGCTAAATGACACGCTAACATCAAAACAAGCCGTAAGACAAGCCAGACTTTTGCATCAGAGTGTGGGTTTAGATTGTCAAACACCTGTGAGTTTGGGGGATGTACATAAATTTGAAAAAGTTCTCAGACGGAAAATAACTGTCATGTATCGAAAAGAAGACAGCCGCCCCATGACTTTCTTCGACACACATTACCCTAAAACAGACGAAGACACTTTATTTGTTTTGCACCTCGAGAATCATTACTACGGTGTGAAAACGATAGAGGCATTCGTGGGGTATGCATATTTTTGCAGATATTGTTACAGAGGGCATGAAAATTGGCAACGCCATCAATGTGAGGGACACTGTAACATTTGTCTCGATCCTCGTTGTAAACAACGACGATTTAAACATGTTATCTGCCCTGATTGTAACAAATCTTGTCGTAATGAAGAATGCTTTGCGAAACATAAAGAGTTCCGAGCGACGAATCGTGTGAGCAACTGCACCACATACAAAAAATGCTTGCAATGCGGGCTCCAATATTATGTGAAAGCTGATGGTACCGGGGCTAAACATAGGTGCCCCGTAAAAAGATGCGCCGTGTGTAGTGAGATCTTAAACCAAAATGACGATGTCTTACTAAACCCTCACTTGTGTTACATGCAGCCCATCAAGCCTCAACCACCTTGCAAAAATGTAGTCTACTATGATTTTGAAACTTATGTAGATGCAGATGGTTTACACAACCCCTTTCTTATCTGTTGTAAATCAAATAGACTGACGAAACACTGGTTTGGGACAGACTGTGTTGACAAATTCCTCACATTTTTCCGAAACCCCCGGTTTAAACAAACGACATTTGTTGCACATAATGCGAGAGGTTTTGATTCCTACATCTTGATAAAGAGAATGCTTGAATTAGGTATCAAACTTGACATTCTGATGCAAGGGAGTAAGGTTCTTTCATTCGTCGATTTAGACACAAAATCTCGTTATATCGACTCATTGTCATTCTTAACGATGCCGCTAAGTGCGATGCCTAAGGCCCTGGGGCTTGAAGACAAATCAAAGGGGTGTTTCCCACATAAATTTAGCTCTTTAGAACATTTACACTACGTAGGATGTCACCCTGAGCCTACATACTACAATGTCGAACAAATGTCACCTTCGCAACGTGCAAAGTTTGATGAATGGTATGCCAAACAAGCTAACGATGTGTTTGATTTTGCGAAACAGGCGCTAACCTACTGTGAGAATGATGTTGATTTGCTAATGCAAGGATGTGAGAAATTCAGGAGCGAGTATTTTGAGGCTACAAGAACAGACCCTTTCAACGCCGTCACAATAGCCTCGGCTTGCATGAAAGTTTTTCGTACTAATTTCCTAACTCCTGAAACACTAGCTATTACACCTTCAGACAACTACATGCGACAGTACAAAGCTTTCTCACACGATTCTATTCAATACTTGCAATGGGTCATGCATAGTCAAAATATCCACATTAGACACGCGTTGAACGGGGGAGAAGTTAAGATCGATAACTACACTATAGACGGGTATTCTGAAATTGGGGGAGTGAAAATAGTTTTTGAGTATTTTGGTTGTTATCACCATGGCTGCCCAGAATGCTACAACCTCTCTAATATATGTCCAACAACAAAACGTCCCTTTCAGGAAAGGTTTGACAACACCCAAAAGAAAATTCAGGAACTGCAGCTTAAACAAGATGTGCACCTTGTAATTATGTGGGAGCACGAATGGTTGCAAATGAAAAAATTGAACACAGAGGTTAAGGAATTCCTGAAAAAAGCCAAATTTCCTACACCTCTCAAACCAAGGCAGGCTCTTTTCGGAGGTCGAACAAACACGTTTGTTTTAAGATACACGGCAGAAGCTAACGAGAAGGTGTTGTACGTCGATGTCACATCATTATATCCTTTCATTAATAGTACAGGCATCTACCCTATTGGTCATCCAACGATTATCCACGGTGATTTTAAAGACCCAAGACTGTATTTCGGCTTCATAAGCGCTACCGTCAATCCACCTCGTGGTTTGTATTTTCCTGTTTTACCTTTCAAAACAGCTAAAGGTAAACTTGTCTTCACACTGTGTCGTACATGCGCTGAGCATAACAACCAGCAGACAGCTTGTACGCATAATGATGAGCAGAGATCGTTAACAGGTGTTTGGACAACTCCTGAATTTGTTAAGGCACTTGACCTTGGCTACACTGTTGCAGATATTACCGAAGTATGGCATTACACAAGAGCGAGCGACACAATTTTCCGTGATTACATGCGAACATTTCTAAAAGGTAAACAGGAATCTTCAGGCTATCCAGCGCATGCGGTCAATCAAGCTGATAGAGAAAATTACATACAGAGCTACGCGATTCATCAGGGTATCCAACTGGACCCTTCCAAAATTGCTGTAAATCATGGGAAACGTCAGGTTTCGAAACTTTGTCTAAACAATCTATGGGGAAAACTAGCCCAGCGTGAGAACATGACAAACACAAAAATTGTGACAAAATCTGAGGAGTTTTTTGATCTTCTGTTTTCCGGTTTGTACGATGTGAAATTTTTCCACTTTATCAGCGAAAAGCTTTCGGTTGTACAATATTGTTTCAACGTAAACAATGAGATACCAGCCTCAAAAACATCAAACGTGGCGGCTGCGTGTTTCACAACCGCTTATGCACGTCTAAAAATGTACAACTATCTAGAAATTTTACAGACGCGCGTTCTTTACACTGACACAGACAGTCTCGTGTACACGGTCAAACCTGGTGAAACTGTCCTTCCGCTAGGGGATTATCTGGGTGATTTGACAGATGAGCTTTCGAACGACAGCATTTCAGAATTTGTCTCAGCAGGGCCGAAAACTTACGCTTACAAGACAAGGGGGACAAACCGCACCGTCATGAAGGTAAAGGGTATCACACAGACTCACGAAAGCGGTCAGAGCATCAATCTTGACAGCATGCTCGATTTGGTTCAGGGGTACATCGACACAGCAGGTGCAGTCTCAGACGTGCTTTACGCACCCCAACATGGCATTGTTCGCAATAAGAGAGGGTTTCATCTCAGAAACACATCATTTTCCAAACGGCTTCGTGTAGTCTACGACAAAAGAAGATTGCTCAATCAAGGCCGCACTGAACCATTTGGTTATTGAAAATGGCTTTTAACCAGATTGAATTTGACCCTAGATTAGAACTCCCTTTCTCATCGTTAATAGCGGGGCCTTCAGGTTGTGGGAAGACGTTTTTTGTTAAAAATGTTATAGGAAATCTTGAACATGTTATGAGAAAAAAACCTGATAATATTGTCTGGGTTTATACTTCATATCAACCAATGTACGATGAGCTCAAAAACATGAATAAAGACATCGTTTTTATCAAGGGGCTGCCTGAATCTTTTGATGACGAGAAGCTGTTCCCGCCGCAGCAGCACCACCTACTGGTTCTGGACGACATCATCTTCCAAGCTTCGGATAATCAGGAAGTGGTTCGAATATTCACGCAATATAGACATCATAAAAATTTAAGCGTTATAATGCTAACACAGAATGTATTCCATCAAGGGAAATTCAGTCGTACTATCAGTTTAAACAGTAATTATCTGATTCTGTTCAAAAATCCCCGTGATAAAATGCAAGTGAATGTTTTGGCGAATCAAATCTGCCCCAGCAACCGGAAGTTCTTCTTGGAATCTTTTGAGGATGCAACAAAAGAGCCGCATGGGTATTTACTGATTGATCTGACACCTTCATGCCCAGAACAATATAGACTACGTACAGGTGTACTACCTAGCCAGTGGCCTGTAGTTTATATCCCCAAACAATAAAACGATGACAAAGCTTTTAAAAACAAATGCGTTGTTACTCAAGTCTCTGTTTACATCGAAGCCGGCCAAACGTAAACATTTACTCCTCAAAAGTCCTGCTAGTTTAGTGAAGGCATTGTGCGAGATTGCTCTGAATCTTTTAAAAGGACATCTACCCTTAAAATCAAAACTTTATAAAAAACTAAAAAAGCAGAAGAAAAATATCCGCTTTCTAGCTGATAAAAAAAATACTCTGAAAAAGAAAAGAGCTGTGTTAGTTCAGAAAGGTGGTTTCATATTGCCTTTATTAGCGGCATTCGCACCTGTTCTGGGGAGCGTTATTACTGGTTTTATGAACAAATAATAAAATGAGTTTGAAAACGGCGCAGAAAATGTTCCTGATCTCCCCTTACCAGCTCGAGAGGCTCAATAAGCCAGCCCCTACTATTCGGGACACCGCCGAGTATTCTCTGGATGAGGAGATGAAACAGGTTTTGGATAATAAAAATTTAAATCAATATGAAAAGATCAAAATTTATCAATCCCTGATGCAGCGTTATATGGGTTTGATCAAACAAAGAGATTCTGAGCAGATTCCTGTTACGATTCGTAATGAAGAGAGGGTTGTTGAAGAGGGAGGGAAAGCGCCCCCAAAAGTGACAGATGAAGATTGGGCTGATATTTTGGACACCATGGGGCCGCGTTATCGTCGCAGCGCCTCCTATGTGTTAAAGAAATTATCGGCCGAAGATGTAAGATGGACGCCGCTAAGCGAATTTATTTTTAGAGGGAAAACTGTCAAGGGCTCACACATGAGTGATTTGATAAAACATTTAATTGTAGCCGGTAAGAAACTAGCCGCTCAACCGGCTGGCTGGACAGAATTTCTGCGTACATTAGCACAGCTAAACCTGCCTGAATCAAGCATTTCCAACCCCTCTGCTCGTGCTGATTTCAAACGCTTGAAATACGCTAGGGATGAAGATGATGATGTTTCTCACGCAAAACATGTAAGCGTAAAAGAGAGAAAAAGGAAAAACAGATCACCGGTAGTAAAGTGGGTTAGTTATTAAAATGTTAGATACGCTAATGCTGTTACTGGAAAAAAAACAAATGACTCTGTAACTCTCTTTAACAATGTTTATTGAATAAAAGAGATTTTATAAAACATTAACACGGTTTCAGACAATGACATTCTTTAAATTTGTGTAATGAACATGATATTTGCCCGCCACACAGCCGATCCGGTCTTCGACATTTCTTGACAAAATCGATAACCATCGAGTCATTATCCAGAGGGTCGGGATGATAATGCTTCATGACGTCATTGTAGGTCAGCCCCCAACCCCGTTGCGACAAGTAGTACACACAATGTTGACCACAGGTGTCATTCAATTCATGTTGGAGTTGTCCGTTATGGTATTCCAAACGATTAGAATACTTTTTTAGAAATCTGTATATACTTGATGGGTAATAAGGACTGTCTGGTGGCAGACCAAAAGGATCAAAGAATGTGGCCGAACCATCAGATTCTAAAGTCAAAGCGAGCCAATGTTCGCCTGGCATGTGGCGTGGGTGGGTGTTAACAATATAATATCTGGGGGGCTTGTCTTTGACGTCAGCTAGCTCGTCTGACGCGTAAACCCCACCAAACAACGCCCTTTGCATCCGGGTCATAATCAAATCCAATTCGCGACCGTTCATATTTTTTAATAATAGTCCATCAACACTTCCCTTTTGGCATTAATCTCAATAAGGGAATCATAAACTGCGTAAATAATAAGCGTGGCTGTATGTGGGAGAGGCACACGAAATCGCAAATCTAATCTTAAAACACCATTATTCACGGGCGATAAAGCCCCAGAATCATCTGCTTGACTTAAATTAAAGACAAAAAGTGAATAGCCTTGACTAAAATCTTGTTGATCGATACAGAGAGGTAAATCTTTTAAAAAACGCCCCGTAGCTGTGTATAGATTATGAAATTCACGTGTATATAATCCAGCGTCGAAATTAGGTTGAAAAGCTTTAGCCGGTATTTGGCGACCTTCATGGCTAAGCGCCAGATACTCAATGTTGTGATGTAAAAAATTAAACGGGTTTAAATCTCTTCGCCCCATAAAACTGTTATGATTCACCATAGCTAGTACAATTTGTTTAGGAATATGGCCGAGGAAGAGGTTATCTTGGTGGCAAATCCGTGAGTTTTGAGGGATAGAAAAGGTCTTTATATTGACTCTACTGAGAGGGTACAACGCTTTCTCATCGTTAATAGCGGGGCCTTCAGGTTGTGGGAAGACGTTTTTTGTTAAAAATGTTATAGGAAATCTTGAACATGTTATGAGAAAAAAACCTGATAATATTGTCTGGGTTTATACTTCATATCAACCAATGTACGATGAGCTCAAAAACATGAATAAAGACATCGTTTTTATCAAGGGGCTGCCTGAATCTTTTGATGACGAGAAGCTGTTCCCGCCGCAGCAGCACCACCTACTGGTTCTGGACGACATCATCTTCCAAGCTTCGGATAATCAGGAAGTGGTTCGAATATTCACGCAATATAGACATCATAAAAATTTAAGCGTTATAATGCTAACACAGAATGTATTCCATCAAGGGAAATTCAGTCGTACTATCAGTTTAAACAGTAATTATCTGATTCTGTTCAAAAATCCCCGTGATAAAATGCAAGTGAATGTTTTGGCGAATCAAATCTGCCCCAGCAACCGGAAGTTCTTCTTGGAATCTTTTGAGGATGCAACAAAAGAGCCGCATGGGTATTTACTGATTGATCTGACACCTTCATGCCCAGAACAATATAGACTACGTACAGGTGTACTACCTAGCCAGTGGCCTGTAGTTTATATCCCCAAACAATAAAACGATGACAAAGCTTTTAAAAACAAATGCGTTGTTACTCAAGTCTCTGTTTACATCGAAGCCGGCCAAACGTAAACATTTACTCCTCAAAAGTCCTGCTAGTTTAGTGAAGGCATTGTGCGAGATTGCTCTGAATCTTTTAAAAGGACATCTACCCTTAAAATCAAAACTTTATAAAAAACTAAAAAAGCAGAAGAAAAATATCCGCTTTCTAGCTGATAAAAAAAATACTCTGAAAAAGAAAAGAGCTGTGTTAGTTCAGAAAGGTGGTTTCATATTGCCTTTATTAGCGGCATTCGCACCTGTTCTGGGGAGCGTTATTACTGGTTTTATGAACAAATAATAAAATGAGTTTGAAAACGGCGCAGAAAATGTTCCTGATCTCCCCTTACCAGCTCGAGAGGCTCAATAAGCCAGCCCCTACTATTCGGGACACCGCCGAGTATTCTCTGGATGAGGAGATGAAACAGGTTTTGGATAATAAAAATTTAAATCAATATGAAAAGATCAAAATTTATCAATCCCTGATGCAGCGTTATATGGGTTTGATCAAACAAAGAGATTCTGAGCAGATTCCTGTTACGATTCGTAATGAAGAGAGGGTTGTTGAAGAGGGAGGGAAAGCGCCCCCAAAAGTGACAGATGAAGATTGGGCTGATATTTTGGACACCATGGGGCCGCGTTATCGTCGCAGCGCCTCCTATGTGTTAAAGAAATTATCGGCCGAAGATGTAAGATGGACGCCGCTAAGCGAATTTATTTTTAGAGGGAAAACTGTCAAGGGCTCACACATGAGTGATTTGATAAAACATTTAATTGTAGCCGGTAAGAAACTAGCCGCTCAACCGGCTGGCTGGACAGAATTTCTGCGTACATTAGCACAGCTAAACCTGCCTGAATCAAGCATTTCCAACCCCTCTGCTCGTGCTGATTTCAAACGCTTGAAATACGCTAGGGATGAAGATGATGATGTTTCTCACGCAAAACATGTAAGCGTAAAAGAGAGAAAAAGGAAAAACAGATCACCGGTAGTAAAGTGGGTTAGTTATTAAAATGTTAGATACGCTAATGCTGTTACTGGAAAAAAAACAAATGACTCTGTAACTCTCTTTAACAATGTTTATTGAATAAAAGAGATTTTATAAAACATTAACACGGTTTCAGACAATGACATTCTTTAAATTTGTGTAATGAACATGATATTTGCCCGCCACACAGCCGATCCGGTCTTCGACATTTCTTGACAAAATCGATAACCATCGAGTCATTATCCAGAGGGTCGGGATGATAATGCTTCATGACGTCATTGTAGGTCAGCCCCCAACCCCGTTGCGACAAGTAGTACACACAATGTTGACCACAGGTGTCATTCAATTCATGTTGGAGTTGTCCGTTATGGTATTCCAAACGATTAGAATACTTTTTTAGAAATCTGTATATACTTGATGGGTAATAAGGACTGTCTGGTGGCAGACCAAAAGGATCAAAGAATGTGGCCGAACCATCAGATTCTAAAGTCAAAGCGAGCCAATGTTCGCCTGGCATGTGGCGTGGGTGGGTGTTAACAATATAATATCTGGGGGGCTTGTCTTTGACGTCAGCTAGCTCGTCTGACGCGTAAACCCCACCAAACAACGCCCTTTGCATCCGGGTCATAATCAAATCCAATTCGCGACCGTTCATATTTTTTAATAATAGTCCATCAACACTTCCCTTTTGGCATTAATCTCAATAAGGGAATCATAAACTGCGTAAATAATAAGCGTGGCTGTATGTGGGAGAGGCACACGAAATCGCAAATCTAATCTTAAAACACCATTATTCACGGGCGATAAAGCCCCAGAATCATCTGCTTGACTTAAATTAAAGACAAAAAGTGAATAGCCTTGACTAAAATCTTGTTGATCGATACAGAGAGGTAAATCTTTTAAAAAACGCCCCGTAGCTGTGTATAGATTATGAAATTCACGTGTATATAATCCAGCGTCGAAATTAGGTTGAAAAGCTTTAGCCGGTATTTGGCGACCTTCATGGCTAAGCGCCAGATACTCAATGTTGTGATGTAAAAAATTAAACGGGTTTAAATCTCTTCGCCCCATAAAACTGTTATGATTCACCATAGCTAGTACAATTTGTTTAGGAATATGGCCGAGGAAGAGGTTATCTTGGTGGCAAATCCGTGAGTTTTGAGGGATAGAAAAGGTCTTTATATTGACTCTACTGAGAGGGTACAACGCGTTACCATTATGTAAAGCTGCTTCATGGCCTATTGAAACAGCTGGTGAAACTGATACTTTTTTCACATACAGTGAAGCGCCTAATATCTTGAGACACGAATCGCTGTCTAGAGCGCTCATGAGGCAAAAATCATCAGGAGCTCTAGTTAACTTTAGGCGTAGATCCACATTATTCAATAGATGGCGCTCGGAAAAGAAAATGTCACCGTGTAGCGGTCCTGTAACATGAAACTCGCGTGAGCCCCCCATCAGCTGAGCACGACGAACCAGCCCCTCGTTGGCTGCAGGACCTTCAAATATAATAGAGTCCATACGACCTCTAGTGTCTTTTGCGAACATCCCTGCTGTGAATTGGGATTCCAAAGAATCGTTTGAAAAGTTTAACAATAACTCAATGATGGATCTATATGCGTGCGTTGCACTAGATTGTGATATTAATCTCCCGCCCAGTGAGATATCTAATTGACTAAAAATTGTGTTTATAGGGAAATTCACAATGCCTACTTGCTCTTGCGGTGGTAAATTGCTCCCATCTCTACGTGTTATTTTTAAACGCAAGTGTAGTAGTGTATCAGATAAATCTAAATATTTCGAGCCATCCCCGGGTATAAAAAATTCAATTGGCCCCTGGTCCACAATGGCCGATAACGGTAAGAATTCTACATAGGAGCTGTCTTCGATGGATAGTTGTGTTAAAGGACATGAAAACAAATCGAGACTTGACAAAACACATTCTTGCGATTTAAAATGTAGAAGGGCCATTTTAAGAGAAGATATCTGCCCTCTGTCTCCTTCGCCTTTTCTTAGCTGATCTGAGATCGGCAGAGCGTTTTTTTCTTTTAATAGTCTTTTTTCTCCGCCCACCAGGTTGCAACCCCCTGCGTGATAAAACTGCAAGTCCGGAACCTTCTTGAGTGGTCGCCGTTTTGCGGTGAATTCTCTCTATGACACGTCCAGCGACATCCGTTGCTATGCTTTTAGCAGCAGTCTGAAGATGTGGTTTAGCCAAGTTAAAGCCGCTTTTGAACATAGGCATGACAAAGCGAAACAGTTTAGCAAAAACTGAACCCAGGCCACGCCCATATTGGACTGGGGCTCCTTGAAAACCTTGAATTGATCCTCCCACTTGCGTTTCGTAATAATCGACAAATCGATACAAATCGGGATGTATGGTTGATGACACCATTGTTTTTATTATCTCGATCTAAAATGCAAAATGAGGATAACTTTCCCGTATACAAAGCTGACAGGTGTGTTTTGATCTGTTCGAAGACTAACTGAAATGGTCTCGATATGAGATCTGCACACGTTTAAATAGTACACAGGATTAAAGCTCTTATTTATAACGTCCTCAAAGTTTCCTTCGATGGGGAGAGCTCGCAGCATCGGCGCGTAAGCGTCACCGACGGTCTGATGTTGAACAATGTCTGTGTAAACAAATAGAAAATATAAACCGGCTTTTTTATCAGCCGGATGTTGTCCATAGACGCCTTCCGGTTTGAGCTGGAGCCAATGTTCCGGATTCATTCCAACGATATACGCTAGGGGGCTCTTGAACATAATTTTTGAATTTTCTTCGCCTGCAAACAAATATCTTCGTATATGGTGATCAAACTGAATAGCAACCTTTTTCATACTAGCTTTAGTTAATAGAGTTTGAATTTCAGAAGCTAACGAGTCATGATTGTTGTAAACACCCCCTTGAATTTTCAGCGTATGTTGAACCTCGGAATAACCTTGTAAAGTCTCATCTCGCGAGATAAGGGGTTTTGGCTGTTTGTGATAGATATTCCGACCACCTTCCCGATTTTTTACCATATATTTAATTTCAGAATCACCTTGTAAAGATTCAACTTTACTAAGAGGTTTCGACTGTTTGAAATAGAAATCCCGTTTTTTCTCAGGAATGTCAAAAATTGAGTTGATGTATGAAATCTCACATAAGCCAACCTCCCATGATCCTTTTAAATCGATATGTTGCGCTAATTCCACTTTAAATTCTGAAAGCGTGTTGTCAGGAAAGATGTGCATGCTAGCATTCGAGGCTAATGTTACGTAGAATTCTTTTTGTACATCACCCATCTCGAGATTTTAACAGAATGACTATCCTATCAGTTTTTAAATGTCTTTAACGCTATTTGCAGGCACCCAGCTGTCAAATTTGGTTGGCCAGCCGACCCAGTGGACGAGTAGCTCCTTCTTGCCTGACACAGTGCGTGATTTAAGAATTTTCTGTATCCGGAAAATCTTATTTTTTTTTATTTTTACTTTTTGTAATTCTGCTTCGTAAAAAGTGCCTTCTATAAGCACACCGTCCAAGTCTGATATTTTGTAGACAGGAGGGACACGGTGGAGTCGTTGTGTTATCTTGAATATTTCATCCGTGAAACTCTGCAAGTAACCTTTCTCAAAGGTGCCTCTGAGTTTGGAGAGACGGACCGTGTTGCCTGGAGCGAACCGGAACTTGATTCCTCGTCGGAAGGGGTTTTTGCCATACAAGTTAGTAAAAACAACGTTGCGATTTTCCTCATTGACAGCGTTAGGTGTCATTTTTATACTGCTGTGAACACTGTTATTATAGCTGGTGATAAATTCCTGAATTACGTCTATGTACTGTTGTGTGTTTTTTGAAGTGAAATAACGCCACATTCGTGTTTTGAGTGTCTTGTTAAAGCGTTCAACCGTTTGCGCTTTTGTATCGGAAGACGTGGCAAAATGTAAAATATTATTCTGTCTCATTAATTTCTGGAAATGTTTGTTAAAAAATTCTTTCCCCTTATCTGTCTGCAATCTTGACGGTACCCCGCTAACTGTTAGCACTTCTTCAAACGCCCGAGAGACATGCGGAGCTGATTTGGTCTTCAGAACTCGTACAAATGCGCGTTTCGAAAACACATCAATTACAGTCAGTAAATATTTGAATCCGTCATTGTAGCGTGACAGTGACTGTAAGTCACATAAGTCTGCCTGAAACTGCTTCATAGGACCTCGAACAAAAACTTTATTTCTAGGAAAAGTTATTCTGGCTGGTTTATGTAAAGTATATGTGTCTTGGTCTGCTAGGAACGCTTTCACTTTTTTAATACTAGTGTTTTTACAGCGACCAGTAGCTCCTTTGTGCAAACGTGCTTCTCCTCCAAAACTGGCGGGGTCTACGGCGTTGTAGTAGATTTTTTTCAGAGAACTGTTACGAGCCATTGTGAAATGCAGATTGAAGGAAAACAGAGTGTGGCACAGGTAATAAAGTATACAGGTATGTTTTAATAGAAAACACACAGAAAACAATCACTTTTGTTGGTCACAGTTTATTACAAAAAAATTCAGAATAAAGCACACAGTAAAACATAATAAAAAAAATGAAAAAAAAAAAAAAAAGTTTTTTCTAAGTTTGACCACAGCGTATAAATGAAAATAGCATTGGCCATTTTGTTTCGATCAATGTTTTAAGACCTCTTAACCATGTAATAACATCAGCAAGCAGATGAGTTTTAAAATAATCCAAAAACAACGCGAGATCGACAGCCAGCTGGGCCCATGTGCTTCTTACAGAATCGCCCATTCTGTCTTCCCGAAAGTCCTGAATAATAAGCCGATCACGCTCTTGTCCAACACCGCAACAGTGCTAGATTCTTGTTTTACGGAGCGCAACCTAGCAAAGATCCTGTTCTCGTGCGCGAAGTCGTGCAAAATGGCTGTAGCTGTGTCGCGCAAGGTTTTAAGAGGAACCGATGTGTTGAAAAAAAAAAGCATAGTTGATAACGTACGGAGGAAATTATCGTTACATAGCGCTGCCATCACACTCTCGTAGTTTACGTAGAAATAAAAGCAGCTATCCTCAATAGTTAAACACGTGTGATGAAGCTGGCTGAAGTCATCGAGCACACATCCATCACACATCATCCTAGCATGTTGTAATAACGCGTCATACAACATATAGGATATCATTAGTTTCACCTTTACGTAATCCTCAACCGTCAAAGATGTAAATAGTTCAATGTTCATACTGTAGATGTCCTGGTGAACATCGACGTGTGCAGGTGTGGATGTCAGCGGCGGGATGTCAGCTTCGTCGAGAGGAAAGTCTGCCACAATAGTGTTGTCCAGCATCGGGAAATCGGCATAGCTTCCATCAGCCATAGCTAGCGATTCAGGAGCGAGAATGTGGGCAATGTCAGAGTTTGATAAGAAGGGCAAATCGAGACTCGCACTAGTGTCGTCGAGCAGACGCAGGGGCTGACGCTCCGCCTCTTCTAGCAGGTAGGTCTCACCCCCCGCCGGCCCCGCAGATGGCGCTGATGGACCCGCAGATGTCGATGGTAGATTTTCTACCAGCTCGAAGGTTTCTTCATTCTCCGAACCGGTAGATGGCGTTACCTCGAAGATTAACGGGGGTCCGAAGAGGCGATCGAATTGCTGTCTGTAGCTAGGCGGTGAGGAGCGTTGCGGCGTAGAGAGGAAGGCGATGTCTGCAAAGTTTGTCGGAGGAGTAGAATCTCTGAAGACAGACCATACATCTGCCGGCTGTGGCTCCGTCCCATACGGAGGAAGGACTTCAAAGTTCGTTGATGGCGTTTGAACCGCTACCTCAGCCGTCGCGTTTGTTTGCGTAAATCTGCTGATGTCTCTATCTGTAGGAGTTTCATCAGGGGTAGACCAGAGAGTGAGCAGACAATCTGGAACAGTCTGAACACCTCTGGAAAGTTTCTCTCCTGGGCCCTTCTCCATCGGTGCAAAGCTTGGTAGGAGACGTCGGGCAGATCTTTGGGCCATGTTGTTGTTGATCTCTTGTCTGGATTCAGGTACGAGTTGGTTTCAAGTCTGAGAGAGCTCAGTACTTATACAGAAAGTCTAGGGGCGTAAACATTCCCCATGTCTAAAGTTATGCTAATGGTTACATGTGTACGTGCAGGTAGATGTGCGTGTGCGCGTGCATGTAAGTGTGCGCGTGCGTGTAAGTGTGCGCGTGCGTGTAAGTGTGCGCATGCATGTACGCGTGCGTGTGTGTGTGTGTGTGTGTGTGTGTGTGTGTGGTGTAAAGAGTTGAAGAGTTTAAAAGTTATTTTTTAGTAAGGCTAATCTAAAGTTAATTTACGTTTCGCTCCAATGATATTTGTCCAGACACGGCTTGCAACAAAGAGCCTTGAAATACTATCACTAGAGGCTTGCATCTTTTCTTGCCATTCAGTTAAAGGCACATCAAGTAATGTTTGAAAAACCCCACATTCGTTATTGAACGCTTCTAATGTTAAATAAAGCAAATCGACTACCTCGCCATCTTCTTGGCCCTCAATAGTTTGTGGATAAACTTTAACCCGCAAAAAACATTTTCCGCTTGCCGTAATTCTTGAAATCCAAGTCATGTTCAGTACACCTTGTACACCGTAATCGTTTAAAAAATCAGTCAAAACCCGGGGCAGGAGCTGATTTAGCACACCCCAGTCGTTCGAAGAAAATAAGCCAAAAGTATTGTTACCGGCTGAATCTCCTCGGCTTTTCATGAAGAAAAATAGCTCCCCGACTTCATAAAAAAATTTAAACCCCCATCGAGTCTCTGTTGTCAAGTCCCAGCTCTGTTCAAGTTTCTCCGTAGAAGGCTGCTGCATACGCTTGAGGTACATATGTTTTTTCCTAGGAGCATTTAACAATCCGTCGTCACCTTTATGAGATAAATGAATAGTAACAGGCGTTTCAGCGATCATGATTTAAGCTTCAAGTATAGCAGCGTCGCTTTAAGCTCAGCGCTACCAACCCTGATCTTAAATATACTTGCGTAGGTCCACCCACCGTCTCCTTAAAACCACACCTTTGTCACGTGTTTTACTCAAGATGTTAGACTACTCCTAAAACTATCTAAGCAAAATCTAATATGTTAAAAGTACACCAAATATACTAAAATATAAAGCCTTCAACTGTTTTTCTCAACAATGACCTCTGACACAGCGCAGCACCTCTGAGTCCAGTAAAAAACCAGTATTTTCTAGTCAGCAGAGTCGTTGCCTTTGTGAATAGTTCAGAATCGTACAGAGTCGTTACCCCAAATTGTCCTTCCATTGTTCCAAATTCTCCTTCCATTGATCGGACACCCACACCTGCCCACATTCTTTAGAGTCGTTGGCCCTAATTTTTCTTCTTTTGTCATAACATCTCTCTAAAAACTTACAGCTGCCCACATTCTTTAGAGTCGTTGACTCAAGTTTTCTTCCTTTGTCATAACATCTCTCTCTCTAAAAAGCTACATTTCTTACAGTTTTTCTCCCCTTTTGTAAATGCTTCAAATCTTAAAATACTAATTTCAAACATGTCCCAACATAACACCTTTCTTCAGACATTTTGTTTCCAAAAAAAACCCTATAATCTGCAAGTTCAGAGTCGCTGCCTTTGTAAATAGTTCAACTTAAATCTAAATGTCCCCCTTTACTTTAACTTAAATCTTAGACAAACTTTATTGTCATTTTGTAAACACACGCTGCACACAAAAACGAAATTACGTTATTTCAACTAAATAAAAAGTGATATTTCTATATAAATGTAAAATAAGATAAAAAGTTAAATAAGATACTAATTTCAAACATGTCCCAACATAACACCTTTCTTCAAACATTTTGTTTCCAAAAAAAAACCTTATAATCTGCAAGTTCAGAGTCGCTACCTTTGTAAATAGTTCAACTTAAATCTAAATGTCCCCCTTTACTTCAACTTAAATCTCCTTTCTTCAGACATTCTGTCTCACAAAATAAAAAAACCCAAAAACAAAAAAACACCTAAACCTCCCACCCATTTCTCCCCCTTACAAATGTCGCCATCTAGTGTTATCTTAGTGACACTGCACCCCCTCCCCCTAAAACACCTGCACCCTCTTCCCCCTTGACACTTACAGCCCCTCCCTTCGTGGTACCTGCACTTCATTTGCATAACAATAAAATCATGTCCAAATGTCGCCATCTAGTGTTATCTTAGTGACACTGCACCCCTCATTTTATAACATTGAAACCAATGGATAAGTGCATACTGTGCAGCCAGCTCATTTGCATAACATTGAAACCAATGGATAAGTGCATACTTAATTTGTGTGTCCAACCTAACCAGAGTGACGGGAGCGGCACAATTCAGAAAAAGCGCTCAGCTCGCCGAGAAAATGCGATTTAAGCAATAAAATTAAAAATGCTTATAAAACATAAACCAAACGTTGGAGGTGGTCATTTCTTAATGCGCAGTAATAAACTCGGCACTCTAAAGCACCCGAGAGCGTTTTTTTCGATGCCAACCTAACCAGAGTGACGGGAGCGGCACAATTCAGAAAAAGTGCTCAGCTCGCCGAGAAAATGCGATTTAAGCAATAAAATTAAAAATGCTTATTAAACATAAACCAAACGTTGGAGGTGGTCATTTCTTCATGCGCAGTGAATAACTCGGCACTCTAAAGCACCCGAGAGCGTTTTTTTCGATGCCAACCTAACCAGAGTGACGGGAGCGGCACAATTCAGAAAAAGCGCTCAGCTCGCCGAGAAAATGCGATTTAAGCAATAAAATTAAAAATGCTTATAAAACATAAACCAAACGTTGGAGGTGGTCATTTCTTAATGCGCAGTAATAAACTCGGCACTCTAAAGCACCCGAGAGCGTTTTTTTCGATGCCAACCTAACCAGAGTGACGGGAGCGGCACAATTCAGAAAAAGTGCTCAGCTCGCCGAGAAAATGCGATTTAAGCATTAAAATTAAAAATGCTTATAAAATATAAACAAAACGTTGGAGGTGGTCATTTCTTAATGCGCAGTAATAAACTCGGCACTCTAAAGCACCCGAGAGCGTTTTTTTCGATGCCAACCTAACCAGAGTGACGGGAGCGGCACAATTCAGAAAAAGTGCTCAGCTCGCCGAGAAAATGCGATTTAAGCAATAAAATTAAAAATGCTTATTAAACATAAACCAAACGTTGGAGGTGGTCATTTCTTCATGCGCAGTGATAAACTCGGCACTCTAAAGCACCCGAGAGCGTTTTTTTCGATGCCAACCTAACCAGAGTGACGGGAGCGGCACAATTCAGAAAAAGTGCTCAGCTCGCCGAGAAAATGCGATTTAAGCAATAAAATTAAAAATGCTTATAAAACATAAACCAAACGTTGGAGGTGGTCATTTCTTAATGCGCAGTAATAAACTCGGCACTCTAAAGCACCCGAGAGCGTTTTTTTCGATGCCAACCTAACCAGAGTGACGGGAGCGGCACAATTCAGAAAAAGTGCTCAGCTCGCCGAGAAAATGCGATTTAAGCAATAAAATTAAAAATGCTTATAAAACATAAACCAAACGTTGGAGGTGATCATTTCTTCATGCGCAGTGATAAAGTCGGCACTCTAAAGCACCCGAGAGCGTTTTTTTCGATGCCAACCTAACCAGAGTGACGGGAGCGGCACAATTCAGAAAAAGTGCTCAGCTCGCCGAGAAAATGCGATTTAAGCAATAAAATTAAAAATGCTTATTAAACATAAACCAAACGTTGGAGGTGGTCATTTCTTCATGCGCAGTGATAAACTCGGCACTCTAAAGCACCCGAGAGCGTTTTTTTCGATGCCAACCTAACCAGAGTGACGGGAGCGGCACAATTCAGAAAAAGTGCTCAGCTCGCCGAGAAAATGCGATTTAAGCAATAAAATTAAAAATGCTTATAAAACATAAACCAAACGTTGGAGGTGGTCATTTCTTAATGCGCAGTAATAAACTCGGCACTCTAAAGCACCCGAGAGCGTTTTTTTCGATGCCAACCTAACCAGAGTGACGGGAGCGGCACAATTCAGAAAAAGTGCTCAGCTCGCCGAGAAAATGCGATTTAAGCAATAAAATTAAAAATGCTTATTAAACATAAACCAAACGTTGGAGGTGGTCATTTCTTCATGCGCAGTGAATAACTCGGCACTCTAAAGCACCCGAAAGCGTTTTTTTCGATGCCAACCTAACCAGAGTGACGGGAGCGGCACAATTCAGAAAAAGCGCTCAGCTCGCCGAGAAAATGCGATTTAAGCAATAAAATTAAAAATGCTTATAAAACATAAACCAAACGTTGGAGGTGGTCATTTCTTAATGCGCAGTAATAAACTCGGCACTCTAAAGCACCCGAGAGCGTTTTTTTCGATGCCAACCTAACCAGAGTGACGGGAGCGGCACAATTCAGAAAAAGTGCTCAGCTCGCCGAGAAAATGCGATTTAAGCAATAAAATTAAAAATGCTTATAAAACATAAACCAAACGTTGGAGGTGGTCATTTCTTAATGCGCAGTAATAAACTCGGCACTCTAAAGCACCCGAGAGCGTTTTTTTCGATGCCAACCTAACCAGAGTGACGGGAGCGGCACAATTCAGAAAAAGTGCTCAGCTCGCCGAGAAAATGCGATTTAAGCAATAAAATTAAAAATGCTTATAAAACATAAACCAAACGTTGGGGGGTGGTCATTTCTTAATGCGCAGTAATAAACTCGGCACTCTAGAGCACCCGAGAGCGTTTTTTTCGATGCCAACCTAACCAGAGTGACGGGAGCGGCACAATTCAGAAAAAGTGCTCAGCTCGCCGAGAAAATGCGATTTAAGCAATAAAATTAAAAATGCTTATAAAACATAAACCAAACGTTGGAAGTGGTCATTTCTTCATGCGCAGTGATAAACTCGGCACTCTAAAGCACCCGAGAGCGTTTTTTTCGATGCCAACCTAACCAGAGTTACGGGAGCGGCACAATTCAGAAAAAGCGCTCAGCTCGCCGAGAAAATGCGATTTAAGCAATAAAATTAAAAATGCTTATAAAACATAAACCAAACGTTGGAGGTGGTCATTTCTTCATGCGCAGTGATAAATTCGGCACTCTAAAGCACCCGAGAGCGTTTTTTTCGATGCCAACCTAACCAGAGTGACGGGAGCGGCACAATTCAGAAAAAGCGCTCAGCTCGCCGAGAAAATGCGATTCAAGCAATAAAATTAAAAATGCTTATAAAACATAAACCAAACGTTGGAGGTGGTCATTTCTTCATGCGCAGTGATAAACTCGGCACTCTAAAGCACCCGAGAGCGTTTTTTTCGATGCCAACCTAACCAGAGTTACGGGAGCGGCACAATTCAGAAAAAGCGCTCAGCTCGCCGAGAAAATGCGATTTAAGCAATAAAATTAAAAATGCTTATAAAACATAAACCAAACGTTGGAGGTGGTCATTTCTTCATGCGCAGTGAATAACTCGGCACTCTAAAGCACCCGAGAGCGTTTTTTTCGATGCCAACCTAACCAGAGTGACGGGAGCGGCACAATTCAGAAAAAGTGCTCAGCTCGCCGAGAAAATGCGATTTAAGCAATAAAATTAAAAATGCTTATAAAACATAAACCAAACGTTGGAGGTGGTCATTTCTTAATGCGCAGTAATAAACTCGGCACTCTAAAGCACCCGTGAGCGTTTTTTTCGATGCCAACCTAACCAGAGTGACGGGAGCGGCACAATTCAGAAAAAGTGCTCAGCTCGCCGAGAAAATGCGATTTAAGCAATAAAATTAAAAATGCTTATAAAACATAAACCAAACGTTGGAGGTGGTCATTTCTTAATGCGCAGTAATAAACTCGGCACTCTAGAGCACCCGAGAGCGTTTTTTTCGATGCCAACCTAACCAGAGTGACGGGAGCGGCACAATTCAGAAAAAGTGCTCAGCTCGCCGAGAAAATTCGATTTAAGCAATAAAATTAAAAATGCTTATAAAACATAAACCAAACGTTGGAAGTGGTCATTTCTTCATGCGCAGTGATAAACTCGGCACTCTAAAGCACCCGAGAGCGTTTTTTTCGATGCCAACCTAACCAGAGTTACGGGAGCGGCACAATTCAGAAAAAGCGCTCAGCTCGCCGAGAAAATGCGATTTAAGCAATAAAATTAAAAATGCTTATAAAACATAAACCAAAGTGGAGGTGGTCATTTCTTCATGCGCAGTGATAAACTCGGCACTCTAAAGCACCCGAGAGCGTTTTTTTCGATGCCAACCTAACCAGAGTGACGGGAGCGGCACAATTCAGAAAAAGTGCTCAGCTCGCCGAGAAAATGCGATTTAAGCAATAAAATTAAAAATGCTTATTAAACATAAACCAAACGTTGGAGGTGGTCATTTCTTCATGCGCAGTGAATAACTCGGCACTCTAAAGCACCCGAGAGCGTTTTTTTCGATGCCAACCTAACCAGAGTGACGAGCGGCACAATTCAGAAAAAGCGCTCAGCTCGCCGAGAAAATGCGATTTAAGCAATAAAATTAAAAATGCTTATAAAACATAAACCAAACGTTGGAGGTGGTCATTTCTTAATGCGCAGTAATAAACTCGGCACTCTAAAGCACCCGAGAGCGTTTTTTTCGATGCCAACCTAACCAGAGTGACGGGAACGGCACAATTCAGAAAAAGTGCTCAGCTCGCCGAGAAAATGCGATTTAAGCAATAAAATTAAAAATGCTTATTAAACATAAACCAAACGTTGGAGGTGGTCATTTCTTCATGCGCAGTGAATAACTCGGCACTCTAAAGCACCCGATAGCGTTTTTTTCGATGCCAACCTAACCAGAGTGACGGGAGCGGCACAATTCAGAAAAAGTGCTCAGCTCGCCGAGAAAATGCGATTTAAGCAATACAATTAAAAATGCTTATAAAACATAAACCAAACGTTGGAGGTGGTCATTTCTTAATGCGCAGTAATAAACTCGGCACTCTAAAGCACCCGAGAGCGTTTTTTTCGATGCCAACCTAACCAGAGTGACGGGAGCGGCACAATTCAGAAAAAGTGCTCAGCTCGCCGAGAAAATGCGATTTAAGCAATAAAATTAAAAATGCTTATAAAACATAAACCAAACGTTGGAGGTGGTCATTTCTTAATGCGCAGTAATAAACTCGGCACTCTAAAGCACCCGAGAGCGTTTTTTTCGATGCCAACCTAACCAGAGTGACGGGAGCGGCACAATTCAGAAAAAGCGCTCAGCTCGCCGAGAAAATGCGATTTAAGCAATAAAATTAAAAATGCTTATAAAACATAAACCAAACGTTGGAGGTGGTCATTTCTTCATGCGCAGTGATAAACTCGGCACTCTAAAGCACCCGATAGCGTTTTTTTCGATGCCAACCTAACCAGAGTGACGGGAGCGGCACAATTCAGAAAAAGTGCTCAGCTCGCCGAGAAAATGCGATTTAAGCAATAAAATTAAAAATGCTTATTAAACATAAACCAAACGTTGGAGGTGGTCATTTCTTCATGCGCAGTGAATAACTCGGCACTCTAAAGCACCCGATAGCGTTTTTTTCGATGCCAACCTAACCAGAGTGACGGGAGCGGCACAATTCAGAAAAAGTGCTCAGCTCGCCGAGAAAATGCGATTTAAGCAATAAAATTAAAAATGCTTATAAAACATAAACCAAACGTTGGAGGTGGTCATTTCTTAATGCGCAGTAATAAACTCGGCACTCTAAAGCACCCGAGAGCCTTTTTTTTCGATGCCAACCTAACCAGAGTGACGGGAGCGGCACAATTCAGAAAAAGTGCTCAGCTCGCCGAGAAAATGCGATTTAAGCAATAAAATTAAAAATGCTTATAAAACATACACCAAACGTTGGAGGTGGTCATTTCTTAATGCGCAGTAATAAACTCGGCACTGCACCCGAGAGCGTTTTTTTCGATGCCAACCTAACCAGAGTGACGGGAGCGGCACAATTCAGAAAAAGCGCTCAGCTCGCCGAGAAAATGCGATTTAAGCAATAAAATTAAAAATGCTTATAAAACATAAACCAAACGTTGGAGGTGGTCATTTCTTAATGCGCAGTAATAAACTCGGCACTGCACCCGAGAGCGTTTTTTTCGATGCCAACCTAACCAGAGTGACGGGAGCGGCACAATTCAGAAAAAGCGCTCAGCTCGCCGAGAAAATGCGATTTAAGCAATAAAATTAAAAATGCTTATAAAACATAAACCAAACGTTGGAGGTGGTCATTTCTTCGTGCGCAGTGAATAACTCGGCACTCTAAAGCACCCGAGAGCGTTTTTTTCGATGCCAACCTAACCAGAGTGACGGGAGCGGCACAATTCAGAAAAAGTGCTCAGCTCGCCGAGAAAATGTGATTTAAGCAATAAAATTAAAAATGCTTATAAAACATAAACCAAACGTTGGAGGTGGTCATTTCTTAATGCGCAGTAATAAACTCGGCACTCTAAAGCACCCGAGAGCGTTTTTTTCGATGCCAACCTAACCAGAGTGACGGGAGCGGCACAATTCAGAAAAAGTGCTCAGCTCGCCGAGAAAATGCGATTCAAGCAATAAAATTAAAAATGCTTATTAAACATAAACCAAACGTTGGAGGTGGTCATTTCTTCATGCGCAGTGAATAACTCGGCACTCTAAAGCACCCGAGAGCGTTTTTTTCGATGCCAACCTAACCAGAGTGACAGGAGCGGCACAATTCAGAAAAAGCGCTCAGCTCGCCGAGAAAATGCGATTTAAGCAATAAAATTAAAAATGCTTATTAAACATAAACCAAACGTTGGAGGTGGTCATTTCTTCATGCGCAGTGAATAACTCGGCACTCTAAAGCACCCGAGAGCGTTTTTTTCGATGCCAACCTAACCAGAGTGACGGGAGCGGCACAATTCAGAAAAAGTGCTCAGCTCGCCGAGAAAATGCGATTTAAGCAATAAAATTAAAAATGCTTATAAAACATAAACCAAACGTTGGAGGTGGTCATTTCTTAATGCGCAGTAATAAACTCGGCACTCTAAAGCACCCGAGAGCGTTTTTTTCGATGCCAACCTAACCAGAGTGACGGGAGCGGCACAATTCAGAAAAAGTGCTCAGCTCGCCGAGAAAATGCGATTTAAGCAATAAAATTAAAAATGCTTATTAAACATAAACCAAACGTTGGAGGTGGTCATTTCTTCATGCGCAGTGAATAACTCGGCACTCTAAAGCACCCGAGAGCGTTTTTTTCGATGCCAACCTAACCAGAGTGACGGGAGCGGCACAATTCAGAAAAAGCGCTCAGCTCGCCGAGAAAATGCGATTTAAGCAATAAAATTAAAAATGCTTATAAAACATAAACCAAACGTTGGAGGTGGTCATTTCTTAATGCGCAGTAATAAACTCGGCACTCTAAAGCACCCGAGAGCGTTTTTTTCGATGCCAACCTAACCAGAGTGACGGGAGCGGCACAATTCAGAAAAAGTGCTCAGCTCGCCGAGAAAATGCGATTTAAGCAATAAAATTAAAAATGCTTATTAAACATAAACCAAACGTTGGAGGTGGTCATTTCTTCATGCGCAGTGAATAACTCGGCACTCTAAAGCACCCGAGAGCGTTTTTTTCGATGCCAACCTAACCAGAGTGACGGGAGCGGCACAATTCAGAAAAAGCGCTCAGCTCGCCGAGAAAATGCGATTTAAGCATTAAAATTAAAAATGCTTATAAAACATAAACCAAACGTTGGAGGTGGTCATTTCTTCATGCGCAGTGAATAACTCGGCACTCTAAAGCACCCGAGAGCGTTTTTTTCGATGCCAACCTAACCAGAGTGACGGGAGCGGCACAATTCAGAAAAAGTGCTCAGCTCGCCGAGAAAATGCGATTTAAGCAATAAAATTAAAAATGCTTATAAAACATAAACCAAACGTTGGAGGTGGTCATTTCTTAATGCGCAGTAATAAACTCGGCACTCTAAAGCACCCGAGAGCGTTTTTTTCGATGCCAACCTAACCAGAGTGACGGGAGCGGCACAATTCAGAAAAAGTGCTCAGCTCGCCGAGAAAATGCGATTTAAGCAATAAAATTAAAAATGCTTATAAAACATAAACCAAACGTTGGAAGTGGTCATTTCTTCATGCGCAGTGATAAACTCGGCACTCTAAAGCACCCGAGAGCGTTTTTTTCGATGCCAACCTAACCAGAGTTACGGGAGCGGCACAATTCAGAAAAAGCGCTCAGCTCGCCGAGAAAATGCGATTTAAGCAATAAAATTAAAAATGCTTATAAAACATAAACCAAACGTTGGAGGTGGTCATTTCTTCATGTGCAGTGATAAACTCGGCACTCTAAAGCACCCGAGAGCGTTTTTTTCGATGCCAACCTAACCAGAGTGACGGGAGCGGCACAATTCAGAAAAAGCGCTCAGCTCGCCGAGAAAATGCGATTTAAGCAATAAAATTAAAAATGCTTATAAAACATAAACCAAACGTTGGAGGTGGTCATTTCTTCATGCGCAGTGATAAACTCGGCACTCTAAAGCACCCGAGAGCGTTTTTTTCGATGCCAACCTAACCAGAGTGACGGGAGCGGCACAATTCAGAAAAAGCGCTCAGCTCGCCGAGAAAATGCGATTTAAGCAATGAAATTAAAAATGCTTATAAAACATAAACCAAACGTTGGAGGTGGTCATTTCTTCGTGCGCAGTGAATAACTCGGCACTCTAAAGCACCCGAGAGCGTTTTTTTCGATGCCAACCTAACCAGAGTGACGGGAGCGGCACAATTCAGAAAAAGTGCTCAGCTCGCCGAGAAAATGCGATTTAAGCAATAAAATTAAAAATGCTTATAAAACTTAAACCAAACGTTGGAGGTGGTCATTTCTTCATGCGCAGTGAATAACTCGGCACTCTAAAGCACCCGAGAGCGTTTTTTTCGATGCCAACCTAACCAGAGTGACGAGCGGCACAATTCAGAAAAAGCGCTCAGCTCGCCGAGAAAATGCGATTTAAGCAATAAAATTAAAAATGCTTATAAAACATAAACCAAACGTTGGAGGTGGTCATTTCTTAATGCGCAGTAATAAACTCGGCACTCTAAAGCACCCGAGAGCGTTTTTTTCGATGCCAACCTAACCAGAGTGACGGGAACGGCACAATTCAGAAAAAGTGCTCAGCTCGCCGAGAAAATGCGATTTAAGCAATAAAATTAAAAATGCTTATTAAACATAAACCAAACGTTGGAGGTGGTCATTTCTTCATGCGCAGTGAATAACTCGGCACTCTAAAGCACCCGATAGCGTTTTTTTCGATGCCAACCTAACCAGAGTGACGGGAGCGGCACAATTCAGAAAAAGTGCTCAGCTCGCCGAGAAAATGCGATTTAAGCAATACAATTAAAAATGCTTATAAAACATAAACCAAACGTTGGAGGTGGTCATTTCTTAATGCGCAGTAATAAACTCGGCACTCTAAAGCACCCGAGAGCGTTTTTTTCGATGCCAACCTAACCAGAGTGACGGGAGCGGCACAATTCAGAAAAAGTGCTCAGCTCGCCGAGAAAATGCGATTTAAGCAATAAAATTAAAAATGCTTATAAAACATAAACCAAACGTTGGAGGTGGTCATTTCTTAATGCGCAGTAATAAACTCGGCACTCTAAAGCACCCGAGAGCGTTTTTTTCGATGCCAACCTAACCAGAGTGACGGGAGCGGCACAATTCAGAAAAAGCGCTCAGCTCGCCGAGAAA
This sequence comes from Syngnathus typhle, assembly GCF_033458585.1. Classification (NCBI taxonomy): domain Eukaryota; kingdom Metazoa; phylum Chordata; class Actinopteri; order Syngnathiformes; family Syngnathidae; genus Syngnathus; species Syngnathus typhle. The sequence continues at coordinate 459,577 of NW_026871931.1, read as the reverse complement.
ATGCGATTTAAGCAATAAAATTAAAAATGCTTATAAAACATAAACCAAACGTTGGAGGTGGTCATTTCTTCATGCGCAGTGATAAACTCGGCACTCTAAAGCACCCGATAGCGTTTTTTTCGATGCCAACCTAACCAGAGTGACGGGAGCGGCACAATTCAGAAAAAGTGCTCAGCTCGCCGAGAAAATGCGATTTAAGCAATACAATTAAAAATGCTTATAAAACATAAACCAAACGTTGGAGGTGGTCATTTCTTAATGCGCAGTAATAAACTCGGCACTCTAAAGCACCCGAGAGCGTTTTTTTCGATGCCAACCTAACCAGAGTGACGGGAGCGGCACAATTCAGAAAAAGTGCTCAGCTCGCCGAGAAAATGCGATTTAAGCAATAAAATTAAAAATGCTTATAAAACATAAACCAAACGTTGGAGGTGGTCATTTCTTAATGCGCAGTAATAAACTCGGCACTCTAAAGCACCCGAGAGCGTTTTTTTCGATGCCAACCTAACCAGAGTGACGGGAGCGGCACAATTCAGAAAAAGCGCTCAGCTCGCCGAGAAAATGCGATTTAAGCAATAAAATTAAAAATGCTTATAAAACATAAACCAAACGTTGGAGGTGGTCATTTCTCAATGCGCAGTAATAAACTCGGCACTCTAAAGCACCCGAGAGCGTTTTTTTCGATGCCAACCTAACCAGAGTGACGGGAGCGGCACAATTCAGAAAAAGTGCTCAGCTCGCCGAAAAAATGCGATTTAAGCAATAAAATTAAAAATGGTTATAAAACATAAACCAAACGTTGGAGGTGGTCATTTCTTAATGCGCAGTAATAAACTCGGCACTCTAAAGCACCCGAGAGCGTTTGTTTCGATGCCAACCTAACCAGAGTGACGGGAGCGGCACAATTCAGAAAAAGCGCTCAGCTCGCCGAGAAAATGCGATTTAAGCAATAAAATTAAAAATGCTTATAAAACATAAACCAAACGTTGGAGGTGGTCATTTCTTAATGCGCAGTAATAAACTCGGCACTCTAAAGCACCCGAGAGCGTTTTTTTCGATGCCAACCTAACCAGAGTGACGGGAGCGGCACAATTCAGAAAAAGTGCTCAGCTCGCCGAGAAAATGCGATTTAAGCAATAAAATTAAAAATGCTTATTAAACATAAACCAAACGTTGGAGGTGGTCATTTCTTCATGCGCAGTGAATAACTCGGCACTCTAAAGCACCCGAGAGCGTTTTTTTCGATGCCAACCTAACCAGAGTGACGGGAGCGGCACAATTCAGAAAAAGCGCTCAGCTCGCCGAGAAAATGCGATTTAAGCAATAAAATTAAAAATGCTTATTAAACATAAACCAAACATTGGAGGTGGTCATTTCTTCATGCGCAGTGAATAACTCGGCACTCTAAAGCACCCGAGAGCGTTTTTTTCGATGCCAACCTAACCAGAGTGACGGGAGCGGCACAATTCAGAAAAAGCGCTCAGCTCGCCGAGAAAATGCGATTTAAGCAATAAAATTAAAAATGCTTATAAAACATAAACCAAACGTTGGAGGTGGTCATTTCTTCATGCGCAGTGATAAACTCGGCACTCTAAAGCACCCGAGAGCGTTTTTTTCGATGCCAACCTAACCAGAGTGACGGGAGCGGCACAATTCAGAAAAAGTGCTCAGCTCGCCGAGAAAATGCGATTTAAGCAATAAAATTAAAAATGCTTATAAAACATAAACCAAACGTTGGAGGTGGTCATTTCTTCATGCGCAGTGAATAACTCGGCACTCTAAAGCACCCGAGAGCGTTTTTTTCGATGCCAAGTGACGGGAGCGGCACAATTCAGAAAAAGTGCTCAGCTCGCCGAGAAAATGCGATTTAAGCAATAAAATTAAAAATGCTTATAAAACATAAACCAAACGTTGGAGGTGGTCATTTCTTAATGCGCAGTAATAAACTCGGCACTCTAAAGCACCCGAGAGCGTTTTTTTCGATGCCAACCTAACCAGAGTGACGGGAGCGGCACAATTCAGAAAAAGTGCTCAGCTCGCCGAGAAAATGCGATTTAAGCAATAAAATTAAAAATGCTTATAAAACATAAACCAAACGTTGGAGGTGGTCATTTCTTAATGCGCAGTAATAAACTCGGCACTCTAAAGCACCCGAGAGCGTTTTTTTCGATGCCAACCTAACCAGAGTGACGGGAGCGGCACAATTCAGAAAAAGCGCTCAGCTCGCCGAGAAAATGCGATTTAAGCAATAAAATTAAAAATGCTTATAAAACATAAACCAAACGTTGGAGGTGGTCATTTCTTCGTGTGCAGTGAATAACTCGGCACTCTAAAGCACCCGAGAGCGTTTTTTTCGATGCCAACCTAACCAGAGTGACGGGAGCGGCACAATTCAGAAAAAGTGCTCAGCTCGCCGAGAAAATGCGATTTAAGCAATAAAATTAAAAATGCGTATAAAACATAAACCAAACGTTGGAGGTGGTCATTTCTTAATGCGCAGTAATAAACTCGGCACTCTAAAGCACCCGAGAGCGTTTTTTTCGATGCCAACCTAACCAGAGTGACGGGAGCGGCACAATTCAGAAAAAGTGCTCAGCTCGCCGAGAAAATGCGATTTAAGCAATAAAATTAGAAATGCTTATTAAACATAAACCAAACGTTGGAGGTGGTCATTTCTTCATGCGCTGTGAATAACTCGGCACTCTAAAGCACCCGAGAGCGTTTTTTTCGATGCCAACCTAACCAGAGTGACGGGAGCGGCACAATTCAGAAAAGCGCTCAGCTCGCCGAGAAAATGCGATTTAAGCAATAAAATTAAAAATGCTTATTAAACATAAACCAAACATTGGAGGTGGTCATTTCTTCATGCGCAGTGAATAACTCGGCACTCTAAAGCACCCGAGAGCGTTTTTTTCGATGCCAACCTAACCAGAGTGACGGGAGCGGCACAATTCAGAAAAAGCGCTCAGCTCGCCGAGAAAATGCGATTTAAGCAATACAATTAAAAATGCTTATAAAACATAAACCAAACGTTGGAGGTGGTCATTTCTTCATGCGCAGTGATAAACTCGGCACTCTAAAGCACCCGAGAGCGTTTTTTTCGATGCCAACCTAACCAGAGTGACGGGAGCGGCACAATTCAGAAAAAGTGCTCAGCTCGCCGAGAAAATGCGATTTAAGCAATAAAATTAAAAATGCTTATAAAACATAAACCAAACGTTGGAGGTGGTCATTTCTTCATGCGCAGTGAATAACTCGGCACTCTAAAGCACCCGAGAGCGTTTTTTTCGATGCCAACCTAACCAGAGTGACGGGAGCGGCACAATTCAGAAAAAGTGCTCAGCTCGCCGAGAAAATGCGATTTAAGCAATAAAATTAAAAATGCTTATAAAACATAAACCAAACGTTGGAGGTGGTCATTTCTTAATGCGCAGTAATAAACTCGGCACTCTAAAGCACCCGTGAGCGTTTTTTTCGATGCCAACCTAACCAGAGTGACGGGAGCGGCACAATTCAGAAAAAGTGCTCAGCTCGCCGAGAAAATGCGATTTAAGCAATAAAATTAAAAATGCTTATAAAACATAAACCAAACGTTGGAGGTGATCATTTCTTCATGCGCAGTGATAAAGTCGGCACTCTAAAGCACCCGAGAGCGTTTTTTCCGATGCCAACCTAACCAGAGTGACGGGAGCGGCACAATTCAGAAAAAGTGCTCAGCTCGCCGAGAAAATGCGATTTAAGCAATAAAATTGAAAATGCTTATTAAACATAAACCAAACGTTGGAGGTGGTCATTTCTTCATGCGCAGTGATAAACTCGGCACTCTAAAGCACCCGAGAGCGTTTTTTTCGATGCCAACCTAACCAGAGTGACGGGAGCGGCACAATTCAGAAAAAGTGCTCAGCTCGCCGAGAAAATGCGATTTAAGCAATAAAATTAAAAATGCTTATAAAACATAAACCAAACGTTGGAGGTGGTCATTTCTTAATGCGCAGTAATAAACTCGGCACTCTAAAGCACCCATGAGCGTTTTTTTCGATGCCAACCTAACCAGAGTGACGGGAGCGGCACAATTCAGAAAAAGTGCTCAGCTCGCCGAGAAAATGCGATTTAAGCAATAAAATTAAAAATGCTTATAAAACATAAACCAAACGTTGGAGGTGATCATTTCTTCATGCGCAGTGATAAAGTCGGCACTCTAAAGCACCCGAGAGCGTTTTTTTCGATGCCAACCTAACCAGAGTGACGGGAGCGGCACAATTCAGAAAAAGTGCTCAGCTCGCCGAGAAAATGCGATTTAAGCAATAAAATTAAAAATGCTTATTAAACATAAACCAAACGTTGGAGGTGGTCATTTCTTCATGCGCAGTGATAAACTCGGCACTCTAAAGCACCCGAGAGCGTTTTTTTCGATGCCAACCTAACCAGAGTGACGGGAGCGGCACAATTCAGAAAAAGTGCTCAGCTCGCTGAGAAAATGCGATTTAAGCAATAAAATTAAAAATGCTTATAAAACATAAACCAAACGTTGGAGGTGGTCATTTCTTAATGCGCAGTAATAAACTCGGCACTCTAAAGCACCCGAGAGCGTTTTTTTCGATGCCAACCTAACCAGAGTGACGGGAGCGGCACAATTCAGAAAAAGTGCTCAGCTCGCCGAGAAAATGCGATTTAAGCAATAAAATTAAAAATGCTTATTAAACATAAACCAAACGTTGGAGGTGGTCATTTCTTCATGCGCAGTGAATAACTCGGCACTCTAAAGCACCCGAAAGCGTTTTTTTCGATGCCAACCTAACCAGAGTGACGGGAGCGGCACAATTCAGAAAAAGCGCTCAGCTCGCCGAGAAAATGCGATTTAAGCAATACAATTAAAAATGCTTATAAAACATAAACCAAACGTTGGAGGTGGTCATTTCTTCATGCGCAGTGATAAACTCGGCACTCTAAAGCACCCGAGAGCGTTTTTTTCGATGCCAACCTAACCAGAGTGACGGGAGCGGCACAATTCAGAAAAAGTGCTCAGCTCGCCGAGAAAATGCGATTTAAGCAATAAAATTAAAAATGCTTATAAAACATAAACCAAACGTTGGAGGTGGTCATTTCTTCATGCGCAGTGAATAACTCGGCACTCTAAAGCACCCGAGAGCGTTTTTTTCGATGCCAACCTAACCAGAGTGACGGGAGCGGCACAATTCAGAAAAAGTGCTCAGCTCGCCGAGAAAATGCGATTTAAGCAATAAAATTAAAAATGCTTATAAAACATAAACCAAACGTTGGAGGTGGTCATTTCTTAATGCGCAGTAATAAACTCGGCACTCTAAAGCACCCGTGAGCGTTTTTTTCGATGCCAACCTAACCAGAGTGACGGGAGCGGCACAATTCAGAAAAAGTGCTCAGCTCGCCGAGAAAATGCGATTTAAGCAATAAAATTAAAAATGCTTATAAAACATAAACCAAACGTTGGAGGTGATCATTTCTTCATGCGCAGTGATAAAGTCGGCACTCTAAAGCACCCGAGAGCGTTTTTTCCGATGCCAACCTAACCAGAGTGACGGGAGCGGCACAATTCAGAAAAAGTGCTCAGCTCGCCGAGAAAATGCGATTTAAGCAATAAAATTGAAAATGCTTATTAAACATAAACCAAACGTTGGAGGTGGTCATTTCTTCATGCGCAGTGATAAACTCGGCACTCTAAAGCACCCGAGAGCGTTTTTTTCGATGCCAACCTAACCAGAGTGACGGGAGCGGCACAATTCAGAAAAAGTGCTCAGCTCGCCGAGAAAATGCGATTTAAGCAATAAAATTAAAAATGCTTATAAAACATAAACCAAACGTTGGAGGTGGTCATTTCTTAATGCGCAGTAATAAACTCGGCACTCTAAAGCACCCATGAGCGTTTTTTTCGATGCCAACCTAACCAGAGTGACGGGAGCGGCACAATTCAGAAAAAGTGCTCAGCTCGCCGAGAAAATGCGATTTAAGCAATAAAATTAAAAATGCTTATAAAACATAAACCAAACGTTGGAGGTGATCATTTCTTCATGCGCAGTGATAAAGTCGGCACTCTAAAGCACCCGAGAGCGTTTTTTTCGATGCCAACCTAACCAGAGTGACGGGAGCGGCACAATTCAGAAAAAGTGCTCAGCTCGCCGAGAAAATGCGATTTAAGCAATAAAATTAAAAATGCTTATTAAACATAAACCAAACGTTGGAGGTGGTCATTTCTTCATGCGCAGTGATAAACTCGGCACTCTAAAGCACCCGAGAGCGTTTTTTTCGATGCCAACCTAACCAGAGTGACGGGAGCGGCACAATTCAGAAAAAGTGCTCAGCTCGCTGAGAAAATGCGATTTAAGCAATAAAATTAAAAATGCTTATAAAACATAAACCAAACGTTGGAGGTGGTCATTTCTTAATGCGCAGTAATAAACTCGGCACTCTAAAGCACCCGAGAGCGTTTTTTTCGATGCCAACCTAACCAGAGTGACGGGAGCGGCACAATTCAGAAAAAGTGCTCAGCTCGCCGAGAAAATGCGATTTAAGCAATAAAATTAAAAATGCTTATTAAACATAAACCAAACGTTGGAGGTGGTCATTTCTTCATGCGCAGTGAATAACTCGGCACTCTAAAGCACCCGAAAGCGTTTTTTTCGATGCCAACCTAACCAGAGTGACGGGAGCGGCACAATTCAGAAAAAGCGCTCAGCTCGCCGAGAAAATGCGATTTAAGCAATAAAATTAAAAATGCTTATAAAACATAAACCAAACGTTGGAGGTGGTCATTTCTTAATGCGCAGTAATAAACTCGGCACTCTAAAGCACCCGATAGCGTTTTTTTCGATGCCAACCTAACCAGAGTGACGGGAGCGGCACAATTCAGAAAAAGTGCTCAGCTCGCCGAGAAAATGCGATTTAAGCAATAAAATTAAAAATGCTTATAAAACATAAACCAAACGTTGGAGGTGGTCATTTCTTAATGCGCAGTAATAAACTCGGCACTCTAAAGCACCCGAGAGTGTTTTTTTCGATGCCAACCTAACCAGAGTGACGGGAGCGGCACAATTCAGAAAAAGTGCTCAGCTCGCCGAGAAAATGCGATTTAAGCAATAAAATTAAAAATGCTTATAAAACATAAACCAAACGTTGGAGGTGGTCATTTCTTAATGCGCAGTAATAAACTCGGCACTCTAAAGCACCCGAGAGCGTTTTTTTCGATGCCAACCTAACCAGAGTGACGGGAGCGGCACAATTCAGAAAAAGCGCTCAGCTCGCCGAGAAAATGCGATTTAAGCAATAAAATTAAAAATGCTTATAAAACATAAACCAAACGTTGGAGGTGGTCATTTCTTCGTGCGCAGTGAATAACTCGGCACTCTAAAGCACCCGAGAGCGTTTTTTTCGATGCCAACCTAACCAGAGTGACGGGAGCGGCACAATTCAGAAAAAGTGCTCAGCTCGCCGAGAAAATGCGATTTAAGCAATAAAATTAAAAATGCTTATAAAACATAAACCAAACGTTGGAGGTGGTCATTTCTTAATGCGCAGTAATAAACTCGGCACTCTAAAGCACCCGAGAGCGTTTTTTTCGATGCCAACCTAACCAGAGTGACGGGAGCGGCACAATTCAGAAAAAGTGCTCAGCTCGCCGAGAAAATGCGATTTAGGCAATAAAATTAAAAATGCTTATAAAACATAAACCAAACGTTGGAGGTGGTCATTTCTTAATGCGCAGTAATAAACTCGGCACTCTAAAGCACCCGAGAGCGTTTTTTTCGATGCCAACCTAACCAGAGTGACGGGAGCGGCACAATTCAGAAAAAGCGCTCAGCTCGCCGAGAAAATGCGATTTAAGCAATAAAATTAAAAATGCTTATAAAACATAAACCAAACGTTGGAGGTGGTCATTTCTTCATGCGCAGTGAATAACTCGGCACTCTAAAGCACCCGAGAGCGTTTTTTTCGATGCCAAGTGACGGGAGCGGCACAATTCAGAAAAAGTGCTCAGCTCGCCGAGAAAATGCGATTTAAGCAATAAAATTAAAAATGCTTATAAAACATAAACCAAACGTTGGAGGTGGTCATTTCTTAATGCGCAGTAATAAACTCGGCACTCTAAAGCACCCGAGAGCGTTTTTTTCGATGCCAACCTAACCAGAGTGACGGGAGCGGCACAATTCAGAAAAAGTGCTCAGCTCGCCGAGAAAATGCGATTTAAGCAATAAAATTAAAAATGCTTATAAAACATAAACCAAACGTTGGAGGTGGTCATTTCTTAATGCGCAGTAATAAACTCGGCACTCTAAAGCACCCGAGAGCGTTTTTTTCGATGCCAACCTAACCAGAGTGACGGGAGCGGCACAATTCAGAAAAAGCGCTCAGCTCGCCGAGAAAATGCGATTTAAGCAATAAAATTAAAAATGCTTATAAAACATAAACCAAACGTTGGAGGTGGTCATTTCTTCGTGTGCAGTGAATAACTCGGCACTCTAAAGCACCCGAGAGCGTTTTTTTCGATGCCAACCTAACCAGAGTGACGGGAGCGGCACAATTCAGAAAAAGCGCTCAGCTCGCCGAGAAAATGCGATTTAAGCAATAAAATTAATATAAAACATAAACCAAACGTTGGAGGTGGTCATTTCTTCATGCGCAGTGAATAACTCGGCACTCTAAAGCACCCGAGAGCGTTTTTTTCGATGCCAACCTAACCAGAGTGACGGGAGAGGCACAATTCAGAAAAAGCGCTCAGCTCGCCGAGAAAATGCGATTTAAGCAATAAAATTAAAAATGCTTATAAAACATAAACCAAACGTTGGAGGTGGTCATTTCTTCATGCGCAGTGATAAACTCGGCACTCTAAAGCACCCGAGAGCGTTTTTTTCGATGCCAACCTAACCAGAGTGACGGGAGCGGCACAATTCAGAAAAAGTGCTCAGCTCGCCGAGAAAATGCGATTTAAGCAATAAAATTAAAAATGCTTATAAAACATAAACCAAACGTTGGAGGTGGTCATTTCTTCATGCGCAGTGATAAACTCGGCACTCTAGAGCACCCGAGAGCGTTTTTTTCGATGCCAACCTAACCAGAGTGACGGGAGCGGCACAATTCAGAAAAAGCGCTCAGCTCGCCGAGAAAATGCGATTTAAGCAATAAAATTAAAAATGCTTATAAAACATAAACCAAACGTTGGAGGTCATTTCTTCATGCGCAGTGATAAACTCGGCACTCTAAAGCACCCGAGAGCGTTTTTTTCGATGCCAACCTAACCAGAGTGACGGGAGCGGCACAATTCAGAAAAAGTGCTCAGCTCGCCGAGAAAATGCGATTCAAGCAATAAAATTAAAAATGCTTATTAAACATAAACCAAACGTTGGAGGTGGTCATTTCTTCATGCGCAGTGAATAACTCGGCACTCTAAAGCACCCGAGAGCGTTTTTTTCGATGCCAACCTAACCAGAGTGACGGGAGCGGCACAATTCAGAAAAAGTGCTCAGCTCGCCGAGAAAATGCGATTTAAGCAATAAAATTAAAAATGCTTATAAAACATAAACCAAACGTTGGAGGTGGTCATTTCTTAATGCGCAGTAATAAACTCGGCACTCTAAAGCACCCGAGAGCGTTTTTTTCGATGCCTACCTAGAGTGTCGGGAGCGGCACAATTCTGAAAAAGTGCTCAGCTCGCCGAGAAAATGCCATTTAAGCAATAAAATTAAAAATGCTTATTAAACATAAACCAAACGTTGGAGGTGGTCATTTCTTAATGCGCAGTGAATAACTCGGCACTCTAAAGCACCCGAGAGCGTTTTTTTCGATGCCAACCTAACCAGAGTGACGGGAGCGGCACAATTCAGAAAAAGCGCTCAGCTCGCCGAGAAAATGCGATTTAAGCAATAAAATTAAAAATGCTTATTAAACATAAACCAAACATTGGAGGTGGTCATTTCTTCATGCGCAGTGAATAACTCGGCACTCTAAAGCACCCGAGAGCGTTTTTTTCGATGCCAACCTAACCAGAGTGACGGGAGCGGCACAATTCAGAAAAAGCGCTCAGCTCGCCGAGAAAATGCGATTTAAGCAATAAAATTAAAAATGCTTATAAAACATAAACCAAACGTTGGAGGTGGTCATTTCTTCATGCGCAGTGATAAACTCGGCACTCTAAAGCACCCGAGAGCGTTTTTTTCGATGCCAACCTAACCAGAGTGACGGGAGCGGCACAATTCAGAAAAAGTGCTCAGCTCGCCGAGAAAATGCGATTTAAGCAATAAAATTAAAAATGCTTATAAAACATAAACCAAACGTTGGAGGTGGTCATTTCTTCATGCGCAGTGAATAACTCGGCACTCTAAAGCACCCGAGAGCGTTTTTTTCGATGCCAACCTAACCAGAGTGACGGGAGCGGCACAATTCAGAAAAAGTGCTCAGCTCGCCGAGAAAATGCGATTCAAGCAATAAAATTAAAAATGCTTATAAAACATAAACCAAACGTTGGAGGTGGTCATTTCTTCATGCGCAGTGATAAACTCGGCACTCTAAAGCACCCGAGAGCGTTTTTTTCGATGCCAACCTAACCAGAGTGACGGGAGCGGCACAATTCAGAAAAAGTGCTCAGCTCGCCGAGAAAATGCGATTTAAGCAATAAAATTAAAAATGCTTATAAAACATAAACCAAACGTTGGAGGTGGTCATTTCTTCATGCGCAGTGAATAACTCGGCACTCTAAAGCACCCGAGAGCGTTTTTTTCGATGCCAACCTAACCAGAGTGACGGGAGCGGCACAATTCAGAAAAAGTGCTCAGCTCGCCGAGAAAATGCGATTTAAGCAATAAAATTAAAAATGCTTATAAAACATAAACCAAACGTTGGAGGTGGTCATTTCTTAATGCGCAGTAATAAACTCGGCACTCTAAAGCACCCGAGAGCGTTTTTTTCGATGCCAACCTAACCAGAGTGACGGGAGCGGCACAATTCAGAAAAAGTGCTCAGCTCGCCGAGAAAATGCGATTTAAGCAATAAAATTAAAAATGCTTATAAAACATAAACCAAACGTTGGAGGTGGTCATTTCTTAATGCGCAGTAATAAACTCGGCACTCTAAAGCACCCGAGAGCGTTTTTTTCGATGCCAACCTAACCAGAGTGACGGGAGCGGCACAATTCAGAAAAAGCGCTCAGCTCGCCGAGAAAATGCGATTTAAGCAATAAAATTAAAAATGCTTATAAAACATAAACCAAACGTTGGAGGTGGTCATTTCTTCGTGTGCAGTGAATAACTCGGCACTCTAAAGCACCCGAGAGCGTTTTTTTCGATGCCAACCTAACCAGAGTGACGGGAGCGGCACAATTCAGAAAAAGCGCTCAGCTCGCCGAGAAAATGCGATTTAAGCAATAAAATTAATATAAAACATAAACCAAACGTTGGAGGTGGTCATTTCTTCATGCGCAGTGAATAACTCGGCACTCTAAAGCACCCGAGAGCGTTTTTTTCGATGCCAACCTAACCAGAGTGACGGGAGAGGCACAATTCAGAAAAAGCGCTCAGCTCGCCGAGAAAATGCGATTTAAGCAATAAAATTAAAAATGCTTATAAAACATAAACCAAACGTTGGAGGTGGTCATTTCTTCATGCGCAGTGATAAACTCGGCACTCTAAAGCACCCGAGAGCGTTTTTTTCGATGCCAACCTAACCAGAGTGACGGGAGCGGCACAATTCAGAAAAAGTGCTCAGCTTGCCGAGAAAATGCGATTTAAGCAATAAAATTAAAAATGCTTATAAAACATAAACCAAACGTTGGAGGTGGTCATTTCTTCATGCGCAGTGATAAACTCGGCACTCTAGAGCACCCGAGAGCGTTTTTTTCGATGCCAACCTAACCAGAGTGACGGGAGCGGCACAATTCAGAAAAAGCGCTCAGCTCGCCGAGAAAATGCGATTTAAGCAATAAAATTAAAAATGCTTATAAAACATAAACCAAACGTTGGAGGTCATTTCTTCATGCGCAGTGATAAACTCGGCACTCTAAAGCACCCGAGAGCGTTTTTTTCGATGCCAACCTAACCAGAGTGACGGGAGCGGCACAATTCAGAAAAAGTGCTCAGCTCGCCGAGAAAATGCGATTCAAGCAATAAAATTAAAAATGCTTATTAAACATAAACCAAACGTTGGAGGTGGTCATTTCTTCATGCGCAGTGAATAACTCGGCACTCTAAAGCACCCGAGAGCGTTTTTTTCGATGCCAACCTAACCAGAGTGACGGGAGCGGCACAATTCAGAAAAAGTGCTCAGCTCGCCGAGAAAATGCGATTTAAGCAATAAAATTAAAAATGCTTATAAAACATAAACCAAACGTTGGAGGTGGTCATTTCTTAATGCGCAGTAATAAACTCGGCACTCTAAAGCACCCGAGAGCGTTTTTTTCGATGCCTACCTAGAGTGTCGGGAGCGGCACAATTCTGAAAAAGTGCTCAGCTCGCCGAGAAAATGCGATTTAAGCAATAAAATTAAAAATGCTTATTAAACATAAACCAAACGTTGGAGGTGGTCATTTCTTAATGCGCAGTGAATAACTCGGCACTCTAAAGCACCCGAGAGCGTTTTTTTCGATGCCAACCTAACCAGAGTGACGGGAGCGGCACAATTCAGAAAAAGCGCTCAGCTCGCCGAGAAAATGCGATTTAAGCAATAAAATTAAAAATGCTTATTAAACATAAACCAAACATTGGAGGTGGTCATTTCTTCATGCGCAGTGAATAACTCGGCACTCTAAAGCACCCGAGAGCGTTTTTTTCGATGCCAACCTAACCAGAGTGACGGGAGCGGCACAATTCAGAAAAAGCGCTCAGCTCGCCGAGAAAATGCGATTTAAGCAATAAAATTAAAAATGCTTATAAAACATAAACCAAACGTTGGAGGTGGTCATTTCTTCATGCGCAGTGATAAACTCGGCACTCTAAAGCACCCGAGAGCGTTTTTTTCGATGCCAACCTAACCAGAGTGACGGGAGCGGCACAATTCAGAAAAAGCTCAGCTCGCCGAGAAAATGCGATTTAAGCAATAAAATTAAAAATGCTTATAAAACATAAACCAAACGTTGGAGGTGGTCATTTCTTAATGCGCAGTGAATAACTCGGCACTCTAAAGCACCCGAGAGCGTTTTTTTCGATGCCAACCTAACCAGAGTGACGGGAGCGGCACAATTCAGAAAAAGTGCTCAGCTCGCCGAGAAAATGCGATTCAAGCAATAAAATTAAAAATGCTTATTAAACATAAACCAAACGTTGGAGGTGGTCATTTCTTCATGCGCAGTGAATAACTCGGCACTCTAAAGCACCCGAGAGCGTTTTTTTCGATGCCAACCTAACCAGAGTGACGGGAGCGGCACAATTCAGAAAAAGTGCTCAGCTCGCCGAGAAAATGCGATTTAAGCAATAAAATTAAAAATGCTTATAAAACATAAACCAAACGTTGGAGGTGGTCATTTCTTAATGCGCAGTAATAAACTCGGCACTCTAAAGCACCCGAGAGCGTTTTTTTCGATGCCTACCTAGAGTGTCGGGAGCGGCACAATTCTGAAAAAGTGCTCAGCTCGCCGAGAAAATGCGATTTAAGCAATAAAATTAAAAATGCTTATTAAACATAAACCAAACGTTGGAGGTGGTCATTTCTTAATGCGCAGTGAATAACTCGGCACTCTAAAGCACCCGAGAGCGTTTTTTTCGATGCCAACCTAACCAGAGTGACGGGAGCGGCACAATTCAGAAAAAGCGCTCAGCTCGCCGAGAAAATGCGATTTAAGCAATAAAATTAAAAATGCTTATTAAACATAAACCAAACATTGGAGGTGGTCATTTCTTCATGCGCAGTGAATAACTCGGCACTCTAAAGCACCCGAGAGCGTTTTTTTCGATGCCAACCTAACCAGAGTGACGGGAGCGGCACAATTCAGAAAAAGCGCTCAGCTCGCCGAGAAAATGCGATTTAAGCAATAAAATTAAAAATGCTTATAAAACATAAACCAAACGTTGGAGGTGGTCATTTCTTCATGCGCAGTGATAAACTCGGCACTCTAAAGCACCCGAGAGCGTTTTTTTCGATGCCAACCTAACCAGAGTGACGGGAGCGGCACAATTCAGAAAAAGTGCTCAGCTCGCCGAGAAAATGCGATTTAAGCAATAAAATTAAAAATGCTTATAAAACATAAACCAAACGTTGGAGGTGGTCATTTCTTCATGCGCAGTGAATAACTCGGCACTCTAAAGCACCCGAGAGCGTTTTTTTCGATGCCAACCTAACCAGAGTGACGGGAGCGGCACAATTCAGAAAAAGTGCTCAGCTCGCCGAGAAAATGCGATTCAAGCAATAAAATTAAAAATGCTTATAAAACATAAACCAAACGTTGGAGGTGGTCATTTCTTCATGCGCAGTGATAAACTCGGCACTCTAAAGCACCCGAGAGCGTTTTTTTCGATGCCAACCTAACCAGAGTGACGGGAGCGGCACAATTCAGAAAAAGTGCTCAGCTCGCCGAGAAAATGCGATTTAAGCAATAAAATTAAAAATGCTTATAAAACATAAACCAAACGTTGGAGGTGGTCATTTCTTCATGCGCAGTGAATAACTCGGCACTCTAAAGCACCCGAGAGCGTTTTTTTCGATGCCAACCTAACCAGAGTGACGGGAGCGGCACAATTCAGAAAAAGTGCTCAGCTCGCCGAGAAAATGCGATTCAAGCAATAAAATTAAAAATGCTTATAAAACATAAACCAAACGTTGGAGGTGGTCATTTCTTAATGCGCAGTAATAAACTCGGCACTCTAGAGCACCCGAGAGCGTTTTTTTCGATGCCAACCTAACCAGAGTGACGGGAGCGGCACAATTCAGAAAAAGTGCTCAGCTCGCCGAGAAAATGCGATTTAAGCAATAAAATTAAAAATGCTTATAAAACATAAACCAAACGTTGGAGGTGGTCATTTCTTCATGCGCAGTGATAAACCCGGCACTCTAAAGCACCCGAGAGCGTTTTTTTCGATGCCAACCTAACCAGAGTGACGGGAGCGGCACAATTCAGAAAAAGCGCTCAGCTCGCCGAGAAAATGCGATTTAAGCAATAAAATTAAAAATGCTTATAAAACATAAACCAAACGTTGGAGGTGGTCATTTCTTCATGCGCAGTGAATAACTCGGCACTCTAAAGCACCCGAGAGCGTTTTTTTCGATGCCAAGTGACGGGAGCGGCACAATTCAGAAAAAGTGCTCAGCTCGCCGAGAAAATGCGATTTAAGCAATAAAATTAAAAATGCTTATAAAACATAAACCAAACGTTGGAGGTGGTCATTTCTTAATGCGCAGTAATAAACTCGGCACTCTAAAGCACCCGAGAGCGTTTTTTTCGATGCCAACCTAACCAGAGTGACGGGAGCGGCACAATTCAGAAAAAGTGCTCAGCTCGCCGAGAAAATGCGATTTAAGCAATAAAATTAAAAATGCTTATAAAACATAAACCAAACGTTGGAGGTGGTCATTTCTTAATGCGCAGTAATAAACTCGGCACTCTAAAGCACCCGAGAGCGTTTTTTTCGATGCCAACCTAACCAGAGTGACGGGAGCGGCACAATTCAGAAAAAGTGCTCAGCTCGCCGAGAAAATGCGATTTAAGCAATAAAATTAAAAATGCTTATAAAACATAAACCAAACGTTGGAGGTGGTCATTTCTTAATGCGCAGTAATAAACTCGGCACTCTAAAGCACCCGAGAGCGTTTTTTTCGATGCCAACCTAACCAGAGTGACGGGAGCGGCACAATTCAGAAAAAGCGCTCAGCTCGCCGAGAAAATGCGATTTAAGCAATAAAATTAAAAATGCTTATAAAACATAAACCAAACGTTGGAGGTGGTCATTTCTTCGTGTGCAGTGAATAACTCGGCACTCTAAAGCACCCGAGAGCGTTTTTTTCGATGCCAACCTAACCAGAGTGACGGGAGCGGCACAATTCAGAAAAAGCGCTCAGCTCGCCGAGAAAATGCGATTTAAGCAATAAAATTAAAAATGCTTATAAAACATAAACCAAACGTTGGAGGTGGTCATTTCTTCATGCGCAGTGAATAACTCGGCACTCTAAAGCACCCGAGAGCGTTTTTTTCGATGCCAACCTAACCAGAGTGACGGGAGAGGCACAATTCAGAAAAAGCGCTCAGCTCGCCGAGAAAATGCGATTTAAGCAATAAAATTAAAAATGCTTATAAAACATAAACCAAACGTTGGAGGTGGTCATTTCTTCATGCGCAGTGATAAACTCGGCACTCTAAAGCACCCGAGAGCGTTTTTTTCGATGCCAACCTAACCAGAGTGACGGGAGCGGCACAATTCAGAAAAAGTGCTCAGCTCGCCGAGAAAATGCGATTTAAGCAATAAAATTAAAAATGCTTATAAAACATAAACCAAACGTTGGAGGTGGTCATTTCTTCATGCGCAGTGATAAACTCGGCACTCTAGAGCACCCGAGAGCGTTTTTTTCGATGCCAACCTAACCAGAGTGACGGGAGCGGCACAATTCAGAAAAAGCGCTCAGCTCGCCGAGAAAATGCGATTTAAGCAATAAAATTAAAAATGCTTATAAAACATAAACCAAACGTTGGAGGTCATTTCTTCATGCGCAGTGATAAACTCGGCACTCTAAAGCACCCGAGAGCGTTTTTTTCGATGCCAACCTAACCAGAGTGACGGGAGCGGCACAATTCAGAAAAAGTGCTCAGCTCGCCGAGAAAATGCGATTCAAGCAATAAAATTAAAAATGCTTATTAAACATAAACCAAACGTTGGAGGTGGTCATTTCTTCATGCGCAGTGAATAACTCGGCACTCTAAAGCACCCGAGAGCGTTTTTTTCGATGCCAACCTAACCAGAGTGACGGGAGCGGCACAATTCAGAAAAAGTGCTCAGCTCGCCGAGAAAATGCGATTTAAGCAATAAAATTAAAAATGCTTATAAAACATAAACCAAACGTTGGAGGTGGTCATTTCTTAATGCGCAGTAATAAACTCGGCACTCTAAAGCACCCGAGAGCGTTTTTTTCGATGCCTACCTAACCAGAGTGTCGGGAGCGGCACAATTCTGAAAAAGTGCTCAGCTCGCCGAGAAAATGCGATTTAAGCAATAAAATTAAAAATGCTTATTAAACATAAACCAAACGTTGGAGGTGGTCATTTCTTAATGCGCAGTGAATAACTCGGCACTCTAAAGCACCCGAGAGCGTTTTTTTCGATGCCAACCTAACCAGAGTGACGGGAGCGGCACAATTCAGAAAAAGCGCTCAGCTCGCCGAGAAAATGCGATTTAAGCAATAAAATTAAAAATGCTTATTAAACATAAACCAAACATTGGAGGTGGTCATTTCTTCATGCGCAGTGAATAACTCGGCACTCTAAAGCACCCGAGAGCGTTTTTTTCGATGCCAACCTAACCAGAGTGACGGAGCGGCACAATTCAGAAAAAGCGCTCAGCTCGCCGAGAAAATGCGATTTAAGCAATAAAATTAAAAATGCTTATAAAACATAAACCAAACGTTGGAGGTGGTCATTTCTTCATGCGCAGTGATAAACTCGGCACTCTAAAGCACCCGAGAGCGTTTTTTTCGATGCCAACCTAACCAGAGTGACGGGAGCGGCACAATTCAGAAAAAGTGCTCAGCTCGCCGAGAAAATGCGATTTAAGCAATAAAATTAAAAATGCTTATAAAACATAAACCAAACGTTGGAGGTGGTCATTTCTTCATGCGCAGTGAATAACTCGGCACTCTAAAGCACCCGAGAGCGTTTTTTTCGATGCCAACCTAACCAGAGTGACGGGAGCGGCACAATTCAGAAAAAGTGCTCAGCTCGCCGAGAAAATGCGATTCAAGCAATAAAATTAAAAATGCTTATAAAACATAAACCAAACGTTGGAGGTGGTCATTTCTTAATGCGCAGTAATAAACTCGGCACTCTAGAGCAGTGTTTCCCAACCTTTTTTGAGCAATGGCACATATTTTATGTTACAAAAATCACACGGCACACCACCAAACAAAAATGTCACAAAACGTATATATAATGAAATATAATGAACATTTATTGTCAATTCACTTACTCAGTGTGAAATTTGGCCCTGTTTGGTTGAACACAACGCTGATATTCTTGCAGGAATTGAAGAAAGACAAACACGAAGATCTTCCTCAACCGCTCTGAGTCTCGCTCTTTTCTTAGTCTTTAAAGTAGTCATGCTTGAAAAGCCCAGCTCACATAGATAGGTTGTGGAGAAAGGGAGAAGAGCTGAAATTGCTTTGTTTCCCAGAATAGGGAACTCCTTGGCAGCAGTCAGCCCAAAACTGTCCAAAGGTACATCCGAAAAGCGCAGCTTAAGACCACGATCTTGTCTCAGTTCAGTTATTTCTTCCTGTTCCTGCAAAGTTATGTCCCTTCCAACTGCAGTTGAGCTATATGGGTTCCTCACCCAGTCAAGGCAATCAGTGGAAAGTGAAGGGAAATAACATGACAACTTCTGCTCCAAACTTTGCAGATGTTTACCTATTGTCTCACACAGTGCAGCTCTGTTGACACTCTGCCATTTCTGGGTGTTTGGGAACATTTCTAGGTTGGCACTTTCCACGTGTTGTTCCCAGAGCAGCACCTTTGAACGAAACCGCTGTATTTTATCTGTACTTGTGAGCAGGTTTTCGTTTCGACCTTGCATTCGCGTGTTCAAGTCATTCAGATGTTTAAATGTATCTGCCAGATATGCCAGTCTTGCACACCACTCATCATTTGAAAGCAAGTTAGCGTCATCATGCTTCTCATTTGTCAAAAGCACTTTGAGTTCCTCCCTCAGCTCATAAACACGACTTAAAACTTTGCCACGGGAAAGCCACCGGACCTCCGTGTGGAGCAATAACACTTTATGCTCCTGCCCCATTTCCTCACACAATGATGTAAACATGCGGCTTTTTACTGGTCTCGTCTTCACAAAGTTTATCATGCGCACAACATCTTCCATTACAGGAGCTAGGTCTGCTGGTAATGTTTTGGCAACAAGTGCTTCCCGGTGCAGAAAACAATGCGTCGCGATGACTTTTGGATTTTGCTCTTTCACTCTGTTTACAAATCCTTTGGTGCGCCCGAGCATGGCAGCTGCTCCATCGGTGCAAACACTTACGCAGTCTTGCCACTTTAGTCCTCCTTGTTCAATGTACTCTGATACAACTCGAAAAATTTCTTCTCCTGTTGTTCTTCCTGGCAATTCCTTGCAAAACAGAAAGTTTTCTCTGATGGTGTCTCCGTCTACAAAGCGCACATTTGCCAGAAGCTGCGCGTGTCCACTGATATCCGTAGATTCATCAATTTGCAAAGCGAATTTCCCACTAATGTGCAACTTTTCCAAAACTGTCTTCTCAATGTCTGCAGACATGTCTTGAATACGTCTGGAAATTGTATTATTTGATAGAGGGACTTGGGCTATTTCTTTAACAGCGCCAGGGCCGAGCATCTCTTTCAAGATAATTTTGCAGGCGGGCATTATTAACGTCTCTCATACGGTGTGTGCCTGTTTTGATTTGGCGATGAGTTCAGCAACTTGGTAACTAGCTCTAAGAGCTTTCTCACCCGTCTTGGTGGTTTTCCTCAGTAGCTCTGCCTGTTTCCCAGTCCGTTCACGCAGTTGAAAAAAATAGTCCATACTCTTGTTTTGTAGTGACGGGTGTTTTGTCTCTAAATGGCGTTTGAGTTTACTGGGAACCATGGCACTGTTGGACAACTTTTCCCCGCACACCAGGCATAGCGGAGTTGCCGCACTTTTTTCTCCGATAAAAGTAAATCCAAAAGCAAGATAGCCTTCATTGTATTGTCTTAAGCTCACCTTTTTTGCTTTCTTCTGACCAGTGCTCATGCTAGGGCCTTCATCTGGGTCAGAATTTTCTTCAGGACCCAGGTCAGATTGAGTACTTTTTCTTTTCAAATATTTATCCATTGCTATTACCTGCACTGTCTCACTCGAGGATAACTATGAACTTCCTACTCCTAGAGTAGACATATCGCGCTGATACACTGCCCTCTATTGGAAGAGCATTTAATTGCCCTGTCTATCACTACATGCTTCTCACTTTGAACCAATTAGACAAAACTGGGCGGCACACCTGATGATTCGTCACGGCACACTTGTGTGCCGCGGCACAGCGGTTGGGAAACACTGCTCTAGAGCACCCGAGAGCGTTTTTTTCGATGCCAACCTAACCAGAGTGACGGGAGCGGCACAATTCAGAAAAAGTGCTCAGCTCGCCGAGAAAATGCGATTTAAGCAATAAAATTAAAAATGCTTATAAAACATAAACCAAACGTTGGAGGTGGTCATTTCTTCATGCGCAGTGATAAACTCGGCACTCTAAAGCACCCGAGAGCGTTTTTTTCGATGCCAACCTAACCAGAGTGACGGGAGCGGCACAATTCAGAAAAAGCGCTCAGCTCGCCGAGAAAATGCGATTTAAGCAATAAAATTAAAAATGCTTATAAAACATAAACCAAACGTTGGAGGTGGTCATTTCTTCATGCGCAGTGATAAACTCGGCACTCTAAAGCACCCGAGAGCGTTTTTTTCGATGCCAACCTAACCAGAGTGACGGGAGCGGCACAATTCAGAAAAAGTGCTCAGCTCGCCGAGAAAATGCGATTCAAGCAATAAAATTAAAAATGCTTATTAAACATAAACCAAACGTTGGAGGTGGTCATTTCTTCATGCGCAGTGAATAACTCGGCACTCTAAAGCACCCGAGAGCGTTTTTTTCGATGCCAACCTAACCAGAGTGACGGGAGCGGCACAATTCAGAAAAAGTGCTCAGCTCGCCGAGAAAATGCGATTTAAGCAATAAAATTAAAAATGCTTATAAAACATAAACCAAACGTTGGAGGTGGTCATTTCTTAATGCGCAGTAATAAACTCGGCACTCTAAAGCACCCGAGAGCGTTTTTTTCGATGCCAACCTAACCAGAGTGACGGGAGCGGCACAATTCAGAAAAAGTGCTCAGCTCGCCGAGAAAATGCGATTTAAGCAATAAAATTAAAAATGCTTATAAAACATAAACCAAACGTTGGAGGTGGTCATTTCTTAATGCGCAGTAATAAACTCGGCACTCTAAAGCACCCGAGAGCGTTTTTTTCGATGCCAACCTAACCAGAGTGACGGGAGCGGCACAATTCAGAAAAAGTGCTCAGCTCGCCGAGAAAATGCGATTTAAGCAATAAAATTAAAAATGCTTATAAAACATAAACCAAACGTTGGAGGTGGTCATTTCTTAATGCGCAGTAATAAACTCGGCACTCTAAAGCACCCGAGAGCGTTTTTTTCGATGCCAACCTAACCAGAGTGACGGGAGCGGCACAATTCAGAAAAAGCGCTCAGCTCGCCGAGAAAATGCGATTTAAGCAATAAAATTAAAAATGCTTATAAAACATAAACCAAACGTTGGAGGTGGTCATTTCCTAATGCGCAGTAATAAACTCGGCACTCTAAAGCACCCGAGAGCGTTTTTTTCGATGCCAACCTAACCAGAGTGACGGGAGCGGCACAATTCAGAAAAAGTGCTCAGCTCGCCGAGAAAATGCGATTTAAGCAATAAAATTAAAAATGCTTATAAAACATAAACCAAACGTTGGAGGTGGTCATTTCTTAATGCGCAGTAATAAACTCGGCACTCTAGAGCACCCGAGAGCGTTTTTTTCGATGCCAACCTAACCAGAGTGACGGGAGCGGCACAATTCAGAAAAAGTGCTCAGCTCGCCGAGAAAATGCGATTTAAGCAATAAAATTAAAAATGCTTATAAAACATAAACCAAACGTTGGAGGTGGTCATTTCTTAATGCGCAGTAATAAACTCGGCACTCTAAAGCACCCGAGAGCGTTTTTTTCGATGCCAACCTAACCAGAGTGACGGGAGCGGCACAATTCAGAAAAAGTGCTCAGCTCGCCGAGAAAATGCGATTTAAGCAATAAAATTAAAAATGCTTATAAAACATAAACCAAACGTTGGAAGTGGTCATTTCTTCATGCGCAGTGATAAACTCGGCACTCTAAAGCACCCGAGAGCGTTTTTTTCGATGCCAACCTAACCAGAGTTACGGGAGCGGCACAATTCAGAAAAAGCGCTCAGCTCGCCGAGAAAATGCGATTTAAGCAATAAAATTAAAAATGCTTATAAAACATAAACCAAACGTTGGAGTGGTCATTTCTTCATGCGCAGTGATAAACTCGGCACTCTAAAGCACCCGAGAGCGTTTTTTTCGATGCCAACCTAACCAGAGTGACGGGAGCGGCACAATTCAGAAAAAGCGCTCAGCTCGCCGAGAAAATGCGATTTAAGCAATAAAATTAAAAATGCTTATAAAACATAAACCAAACGTTGGAGGTGGTCATTTCTTCATGCGCAGTGATAAACTCGGCACTCTAAAGCACCCGAGAGCGTTTTTTTCGATGCCAACCTAACCAGAGTGACGGGAGCGGCACAATTCAGAAAAAGTGCTCAGCTCGCCGAGAAAATGCGATTTAAGCAATAAAATTAAAAATGCTTATAAAACATAAACCAAACGTTGGAGGTGGTCATTTCTTCATGCGCAGTGAATAACTCGGCACTCTAAAGCACCCGAGAGCGTTTTTTTCGATGCCAACCTAACCAGAGTGACGGGAGCGGCACAATTCAGAAAAAGTGCTCAGCTCGCCGAAAAAATGCGATTTAAGCAATAAAATTAAAAATGCTTATAAAACATAAACCAAACGTTGGAGGTGGTCATTTCTTAATGCGCAGTAATAAACTCGGCACTCTAAAGCACCCGTGAGCGTTTTTTTCGATGCCAACCTAACCAGAGTGACGGGAGCGGCACAATTCAGAAAAAGTGCTCAGCTCGCCGAGAAAATGCGATTTAAGCAATAAAATTAAAAATGCTTATAAAACATAAACCAAACGTTGGAGGTGTTTATTTCTTCATGCGCAGTGATAAAGTCGGCACTCTAAAGCACCCGAGAGCGTTTTTTTCGATGCCAACCTAACCAGAGTGACGGGAGCGGCACAATTCAGAAAAAGCGCTCAGCTCGCCGAGAAAATGCGATTTAAGCAATAAAATTAAAAATGCTTATAAAACATAAACCAAACGTTGGAGGTGGTCATTTCTTCGTGCGCAGTGAATAACTCGGCACTCTAAAGCACCCGATAGCGTTTTTTTCGATGCCAACCTAACCAGAGTGACGGGAGCGGCACAATTCAGAAAAAGTGCTCAGCTCGCCGAGAAAATGCGATTTAAGCAATAAAATTAAAAATGCTTATAAAACATAAACCAAACGTTGGAGGTGGTCATTTCTTCATGCGCAGTGATAAACTCGGCACTCTAAAGCACCCGAGAGCGTTTTTTTCGATGCCAACCTAACCAGAGTGACGGGAGCGGCACAATTCAGAAAAAGTGCTCAGCTCGCCGAGAAAATGCGATTTAAGCAATAAAATTAAAAATGCTTATAAAACATAAACCAAACGTTGGAGGTGGTCATTTCTTCATGCGCAGTGAATAACTCGGCACTCTAAAGCACCCGAGAGCGTTTTTTTCGATGCCAACCTAACCAGAGTGACGGGAGCGGCACAATTCAGAAAAAGTGCTCAGCTCGCCGAAAAAATGCGATTTAAGCAATAAAATTAAAAATGCTTATAAAACATAAACCAAACGTTGGAGGTGGTCATTTCTTAATGCGCAGTAATAAACTCGGCACTCTAAAGCACCCGTGAGCGTTTTTTTCGATGCCAACCTAACCAGAGTGACGGGAGCGGCACAATTCAGAAAAAGTGCTCAGCTCGCCGAGAAAATGCGATTTAAGCAATAAAATTAAAAATGCTTATAAAACATAAACCAAACGTTGGAGGTGTTCATTTCTTCATGCGCAGTGATAAAGTCGGCACTCTAAAGCACCCGAGAGCGTTTTTTTCGATGCCAACCTAACCAGAGTGACGGGAGCGGCACAATTCAGAAAAAGTGCTCAGCTCGCCGAGAAAATGCGATTTAAGCAATAAAATTAAAAATGCTTATTAAACATAAACCAAACGTTGGAGGTTGTCATTTCTTCATGCGCAGTGATAAACTCGGCACTCTAAAGCACCCGAGAGCGTTTTTTTCGATGCCAACCTAACCAGAGTGACGTGAGCGGCACAATTCAGAAAAAGTGCTCAGCTCGCCGAGAAAATGCGATTTAAGCAATAAAATTAAAAATGCTCATAAAACATAAACCAAACGTTGGAGGTGGTCATTTCTTCATGCGCAGTGATAAACTCGGCACTCTAAAGCACCCGAGAGCGTTTTTTTCGATGCCAACCTAACCAGAGTGACGGGAGCGGCACAATTCAGAAAAAGTGCTCAGCTCGCCGAGAAAATGCGATTTAAGCAATAAAATTAAAAATGCTTATAAAACATAAACCAAACGTTGGAGGTGGTCATTTCTTCATGCGCAGTGAATAACTCGGCACTCTAAAGCACCCGAGAGCGTTTTTTTCGATGCCAACCTAACCAGAGTGACGGGAGCGGCACAATTCAGAAAAAGTGCTCAGCTCGCCGAGAAAATGCGATTCAAGCAATAAAATTAAAAATGCTTATAAAACATAAACCAAACGTTGGAGGTGGTCATTTCTTCATGCGCAGTGATAAACTCGGCACTCTAAAGCACCCGAGAGCGTTTTTTTCGATGCCAACCTAACCAGAGTGACGGGAGCGGCACAATTCAGAAAAAGTGCTCAGCTCGCCGAGAAAATGCGATTTAAGCAATAAAATTAAAAATGCTTAAAAAACATAAACCAAACGTTGGAGGTGGTCATTTCTTCATGCGCAGTGAATAACTCGGCACTCTAAAGCACCCGAGAGCGTTTTTTTCGATGCCAACCTAACCAGAGTGACGGGAGCGGCACAATTCAGAAAAAGTGCTCAGCTCGCCGAGAAAATGCGATTCAAGCAATAAAATTAAAAATGCTTATAAAACATAAACCAAACGTTGGAGGTGGTCATTTCTTAATGCGCAGTAATAAACTCGGCACTCTAGAGCACCCGAGAGCGTTTTTTTCGATGCCAACCTAACCAGAGTGACGGGAGCGGCACAATTCAGAAAAAGTGCTCAGCTCGCCGAGAAAATGCGATTTAAGCAATAAAATTAAAAATGCTTATAAAACATAAACCAAACGTTGGAGGTGGTCATTTCTTCATGCGCAGTGATAAACTCGGCACTCTAAAGCACCCGAGAGCGTTTTTTTCGATGCCAACCTAACCAGAGTGACGGGAGCGGCACAATTCAGAAAAAGCGCTCAGCTCGCCGAGAAAATGCGATTTAAGCAATAAAATTAAAAATGCTTATAAAACATAAACCAAACGTTGGAGGTGGTCATTTCTTCATGCGCAGTGATAAACTCGGCACTCTAAAGCACCCGAGAGCGTTTTTTTCGATGCCAACCTAACCAGAGTGACGGGAGCGGCACAATTCAGAAAAAGTGCTCAGCTCGCCGAGAAAATGCGATTCAAGCAATAAAATTAAAAATGCTTATTAAACATAAACCAAACGTTGGAGGTGGTCATTTCTTCATGCGCAGTGAATAACTCGGCACTCTAAAGCACCCGAGAGCGTTTTTTTCGATGCCAACCTAACCAGAGTGACGGGAGCGGCACAATTCAGAAAAAGTGCTCAGCTCGCCGAGAAAATGCGATTTAAGCAATAAAATTAAAAATGCTTATAAAACATAAACCAAACGTTGGAGGTGGTCATTTCTTAATGCGCAGTAATAAACTCGGCACTCTAAAGCACCCGAGAGCGTTTTTTTCGATGCCAACCTAACCAGAGTGACGGGAGCGGCACAATTCAGAAAAAGTGCTCAGCTCGCCGAGAAAATGCGATTTAAGCAATAAAATTAAAAATGCTTATAAAACATAAACCAAACGTTGGAGGTGGTCATTTCTTAATGCGCAGTAATAAACTCGGCACTCTAAAGCACCCGAGAACGTTTTTTTCGATGCCAACCTAACCAGAGTGACGGGAGCGGCACAATTCAGAAAAAGTGCTCAGCTCGCCGAGAAAATGCGATTTAAGCAATAAAATTAAAAATGCTTATAAAACATAAACCAAACGTTGGAGGTGGTCATTTCTTAATGCGCAGTAATAAACTCGGCACTCTAAAGCACCCGAGAGTGTTTTTTTCGATGCCAACCTAACCAGAGTGACGGGAGCGGCACAATTCAGAAAAAGCGCTCAGCTCGCCGAGAAAATGCGATTTAAGCAATAAAATTAAAAATGCTTATAAAACATAAACCAAACGTTGGAGGTGGTCATTTCCTAATGCGCAGTAATAAACTCGGCACTCTAAAGCACCCGAGAGCGTTTTTTTCGATGCCAACCTAACCAGAGTGACGGGAGCGGCACAATTCAGAAAAAGTGCTCAGCTCGCCGAGAAAATGCGATTTAAGCAATAAAATTAAAAATGCTTATAAAACATAAACCAAACGTTGGAGGTGGTCATTTCTTAATGCGCAGTAATAAACTCGGCACTCTAGAGCACCCGAGAGCGTTTTTTTCGATGCCAACCTAACCAGAGTGACGGGAGCGGCACAATTCAGAAAAAGTGCTCAGCTCGCCGAGAAAATGCGATTTAAGCAATAAAATTAAAAATGCTTATAAAACATAAACCAAACGTTGGAGGTGGTCATTTCTCAATGCGCAGTAATAAACTCGGCACTCTAAAGCACCCGAGAGCGTTTTTTTCGATGCCAACCTAACCAGAGTGACGGGAGCGGCACAATTCAGAAAAAGTGCTCAGCTCGCCGAGAAAATGCGATTCAAGCAATAAAATTAAAAATGCTTATAAAACATAAACCAAACGTTGGAGGTGGTCATTTCTTAATGCGCAGTAATAAACTCGGCACTCTAAAGCACCCGAGAGCGTTTTTTTCGATGCCAACCTAACCAGAGTGACGGGAGCGGCACAATTCAGAAAAAGCGCTCAGCTCGCCGAGAAAATGCGATTTAAGCAATAAAATTAAAAATGCTTATAAAACATAAACCAAACGTTGGAGGTGGTCATTTCTTCATGCGCAGTGATAAACTCGGCACTCTAAAGCACCCGAGAGCGTTTTTTTCGATGCCAACCTAACCAGAGTGACGGGAGCGGCACAATTCAGAAAAAGTGCTCAGCTCGCCGAGAAAATGCGATTCAAGCAATAAAATTAAAAATGCTTATTAAACATAAACCAAACGTTGGAGGTGGTCATTTCTTCATGCGCAGTGAATAACTCGGCACTCTAAAGCACCCGAGAGCGTTTTTTTCGATGCCAACCTAACCAGAGTGACGGGAGCGGCACAATTCAGAAAAAGTGCTCAGCTCGCCGAGAAAATGCAATTTAAGCAATAAAATTAAAAATGCTTATAAAACATAAACCAAACGTTGGAGGTGGTCATTTCTTAATGCGCAGTAATAAACTCGGCACTCTAAAGCACCCGAGAGCGTTTTTTTCGATGCCTACCTACAGAGTGACGGGAGCGGCACAATTCAGAAAAAGTGCTCAGCTCGCCGAGAAAATGCGATTTAAGCAATAAAATTAAAAATGCTTATTAAACATAAACCAAACGTTGGAGGTGGTCATTTCTTAATGCGCAGTGAATAACTCGGCACTCTAAAGCACCCGAGAGCGTTTTTTTCGATGCCAACCTAACCAGAGTGACGGGAGCGGCACAATTCAGAAAAAGCGCTCAGCTCGCCGAGAAAATGCGATTTAAGCAATAAAATTAAAAATGCTTATTAAACATAACCAAACATTGGAGGTGGTCATTTCTTCATGCGCAGTGAATAACTCGGCACTCTAAAGCACCCGAGAGCGTTTTTTTCGATGCCAACCTAACCAGAGTGACGGGAGCGGCACAATTCAGAAAAAGTGCTCAGCTCGACGAGAAAATGCGATTTAAGCAATAAAATTAAAAATGCTTATTAAACATAAACCAAACGTTGGAGGTGGTCATTTCTTAATGCGAAGTAATAAACTCGGCACTCTAGAGCACCCGAGAGCGTTTTTTTCGATGCCAACCTAACCAGAGTGACGGGAGCGGCACAATTCAGAAAAAGTGCTCAGCTCGCCGAGAAAATGCGATTTAAGCAATAAAATTAAAAATGCTTATAAAACATAAACCAAACGTTGGAAGTGGTCATTTCTTCATGCGCAGTGATAAACTCGGCACTCTAAAGCACCCGAGAGCGTTTTTTTCGATGCCAACCTAACCAGAGTTACGGGAGCGGCACAATTCAGAAAAAGCGCTCAGCTCGCCGAGAAAATGCGATTTAACCAATAAAATTAAAAATGCTTATAAAACATAAACCAAACGTTGGAGGTGGTCATTTCTTCATGCGCAGTGATAAACTCGGCACTCTAAAGCACCCGAGAGCGTTTTTTTCGATGCCAACCTAACCAGAGTGACGGGAGCGGCACAATTCAGAAAAAGCGCTCAGCTCGCCGAGAAAATGCGATTCAAGCAATAAAATTAAAAATGCTTATAAAACATACACCAAACGTTGGAGGTGGTCATTTCTTCATGCGCAGTGATAAACTCGGCACTCTAAAGCACCCGAGAGCGTTTTTTTCGATGCCAACCTAACCAGAGTTACGGGAGCGGCACAATTCAGAAAAAGCGCTCAGCTCGCCGAGAAAATGCGATTTAAGCAATAAAATTAAAAATGCTTATAAAACATAAACCAAACGTTGGAGGTGGTCATTTCTTCATGCGCAGTGAATAATTCGGCACTCTAAAGCACCCGAGAGCGTTTTTTTCGATGCCAACCTAACCAGAGTGACGGGAGCGGCACAATTCAGAAAAAGTGCTCAGCTCGCCGAGAAAATGCGATTTAAGCAATAAAATTAAAAATGCTTATAAAACATAAACCAAACGTTGGAGGTGGTCATTTCTTAATGCGCAGTAATAAACTCGGCACTCTAAAGCACCCGTGAGCGTTTTTTTCGATGCCAACCTAACCAGAGTGACGGGAGCGGCACAATTCAGAAAAAGTGCTCAGCTCGCCGAGAAAATGCGATTTAAGCAATAAAATTAAAAATGCTTATAAAACATAAACCAAACGTTGGAGGTGGTCATTTCTTAATGCGCAGTAATAAACTCGGCACTCTAAAGCACCCGAGAGCGTTTTTTTCGATGCCAACCTAACCAGAGTGACGGGAGCGGCACAATTCAGAAAAAGCGCTCAGCTCGCCGAGAAAATGCGATTTAAGCAATAAAATTAAAAATGCTTATAAAACATAAACCAAACGTTGGAGGTGGTCATTTCTTAATGCGCAGTAATAAACTCGGCACTCTAAAGCACCCGAGAGCGTTTTTTTCGATGCCAACCTAACCAGAGTGACGGGAGCGGCACAATTCAGAAAAAGTGCTCAGCTCGCCGAGAAAATGCGATTTAAGCAATAAAATTAAAAATGCTTATTAAACATAAACCAAACGTTGGAGGTTGTCATTTCTTCATGCGCAGTGAATAACTCGGCACTCTAAAGCACCCGAGAGCGTTTTTTTCGATGCCAACCTAACCAGAGTGACGGGAGCGGCACAATTCAGAAAAAGCGCTCAGCTCGCCGAGAAAATGCTATTTAAGCAATAAAATTAAAAATGCTTATTAAACATAAACCAAACGTTGGAGGTGGTCATTTCTTCATGCGCAGTGAATAACTCGGCACTCTAAAGCACCCGAGAGCGTTTTTTTCGATGCCAACCTAACCAGAGTGACGGGAGAGGCACAATTCAGAAAAAGCGCTCAGCTCGCCGAGAAAATGCGATTTAAGCAATAAAATTAAAAATGCTTATAAAACATAAACCAAACGTTGGAGGTGGTCATTTCTTCATGCGCAGTGATAAACTCGGCACTCTAAAGCACCCGAGAGCGTTTTTTTCGATGCCAACCTAACCAGAGTGACGGGAGCGGCACAATTCAGAAAAAGTGCTCAGCTCGCCGAGAAAATGCGATTTAAGCAATAAAATTAAAAATGCTTATAAAACATAAACCAAACGTTGGAGGTGGTCATTTCTTCATGCGCAGTGATAAACTCGGCACTCTAGAGCACCCGAGAGCGTTTTTTTCGATGCCAACCTAACCAGAGTGACGGGAGCGGCACAATTCAGAAAAAGCGCTCAGCTCGCCGAGAAAATGCGATTTAAGCAATAAAATTAAAAATGCTTATAAAACATAAACCAAACGTTGGAGGTGGTCATTTCTTCATGCGCAGTGATAAACTCGGCACTCTAAAGCACCCGAGAGCGTTTTTTTCGATGCCAACCTAACCAGAGTGACGGGAGCGGCACAATTCAGAAAAAGTGCTCAGCTCGCCGAGAAAATGCGATTTAAGCAATAAAATTAAAAATGCTTATAAAACATAAACCAAACGTTGGAGGTGGTCATTTCTTAATGCGCAGTAATAAACTCGGCACTCTAAAGCACCCGAGAGCGTTTTTTTCGATGCCAACCTAACCAGAGTGACGGGAGCGGCACAATTCAGAAAAAGTGCTCAGCTCGCCGAGAAAATGCGATTTAAGCAATAAAATTAAAAATGCTTATAAAACATAAACCAAACGTTGGAGGTGGTCATTTCTTAATGCGCAGTAATAAACTCGGCACTCTAAAGCACCCGAGAGCATTTTTTTCGATGCCAACCTAACCAGAGTGACGGGAGCGGCACAATTCAGAAAAAGCGCTCAGCTCGCCGAGAAAATGCGATTTAAGCAATAAAATTAAAAATGCTTATAAAACATAAACCAAACGTTGGAGGTGGTCATTTCTTCGTGCGCAGTGAATAACTCGGCACTCTAAAGCACCCGAGAGCGTTTTTTTCGATGCCAACCTAACCAGAGTGACGGGAGCGGCACAATTCAGAAAAAGTGCTCAGATCGCCGAGAAAATGCGATTTAAGCAATAAAATTAAAAATGCTTATAAAACTTAAACCAAACGTTGGAGGTGGTCATTTCTTAATGCGCAGTAATAAACTCGGCACTCTAAAGCACCCGAGAGCGTTTTTTTCGATGCCAACCTAACCAGAGTGACGGGAGCGGCACAATTCAGAAAAAGTGCTCAGCTCGCCGAGAAAATGCGATTTAAGCAATAAAATTAAAAATGCTTATTAAACATAAACCAAACGTTGGAGTTGGTCATTTCTTCATGCGCAGTGAATAACTCGGCACTCTAAAGCACCCGAGAGCGTTTTTTTCGATGCCAACCTAACCAGAGTGACGGGAGCGGCACAATTCAGAAAAAGCGCTCAGCTCGCCGAGAAAATGCGATTTAAGCAATAAAATTAAAAATGCTTATAAAACATAAACCAAACGTTGGAGGTGGTCATTTCTTAATGCGCAGTAATAAACTCGGCACTCTAAAGCACCCGAGAGCGTTTTTTTCGATGCCAACCTAACCAGAGTGACGGGAGCGGCACAATTCAGAAAAAGTGCTCAGCTCGCCGAGAAAATGCGATTTAAGCAATAAAATTAAAAATGCTTATTAAACATAAACCAAACGTTGGAGGTGGTCATTTCTTCATGCGCAGTGAATAACTCGGCACTCTAAAGCACCCGATAGCGTTTTTTTCGATGCCAACCTAACCAGAGTGACGGGAGCGGCACAATTCAGAAAAAGTGCTCAGCTCGCCGAGAAAATGCGATTTAAGCAATAAAATTAAAAATGCTTATAAAACATAAACCAAACGTTGGAGGTGGTCATTTCTTAATGCGCAGTAATAAACTCGGCACTCTAAAGCACCCGAGAGCGTTTTTTTCGATGCCAACCTAACCAGAGTGACGGGAGCGGCACAATTCAGAAAAAGTGCTCAGCTCGCCGAGAAAATGCGATTTAAGCAATAAAATTAAAAATGCTTATAAAACATAAACCAAACGTTGGAGGTGGTCATTTCTTAATGCGCAGTAATAAACTCGGCACTCTAAAGCACCCGAGAGCGTTTTTTTCGATGCCAACCTAACCAGAGTGACGGGAGCGGCACAATTCAGAAAAAGCGCTCAGATCGCCGAGAAAATGCGATTTAAGCAATAAAATTAAAAATGCTTATAAAACATAAACCAAACGTTGGAGGTGGTCATTTCTTCGTGCGCAGTGAATAACTCGGCACTCTAAAGCACCCGAGAGCGTTTTTTTCGATGCCAACCTAACCAGAGTGACGGGAGCGGCACAATTCAGAAAAAGTGCTCAGCTCGCCGAGAAAATGTGATTTAAGCAATAAAATTAAAAATGCTTATAAAACATAAACCAAACGTTGGAGGTGGTCATTTCTTAATGCGCAGTATACTCGGCACTCTAAAGCACCCGAGAGCGTTTTTTTCGATGCCAACCTAACCAGAGTGACGGGAGCGGCACAATTCAGAAAAAGTGCTCAGCTCGCCGAGAAAATGCGATTTAAGCAATAAAATTAAAAATGCTTATTAAACATAAACCAAACGTTGGAGGTGGTCATTTCTTCATGCGCAGTGAATAACTCGGCACTCTAAAGCACCCGAGAGCGTTTTTTTCGATGCCAACCTAACCAGAGTGACAGGAGCGGCACAATTCAGAAAAAGCGCTCAGCTCGCCGAGAAAATGCGATTTAAGCAATAAAATTAAAAATGCTTATTAAACATAAACCAAACGTTGGAGGTGGTCATTTCTTCATGCGCAGTGAATAACTCGGCACTCTAAAGCACCCGAGAGCGTTTTTTTCGATGCCAACCTAACCAGAGTGACGGGAGCGGCACAATTCAGAAAAAGCGCTCAGCTCGCCGAGAAAATGCGATTTAAGCAATAAAATTAAAAATGCTTATAAAACATAAACCAAACGTTGGAGGTGGTCATTTCTTCATGCGCAGTGATAAACTCGGCACTCTAAAGCACCCGAGAGCGTTTTTTTTCGATGCCAACCTAACCAGAGTGACGGGAGCGGCACAATTCAGAAAAAGTGCTCAGCTCGCCGAGAAAATGCGATTTAAGCAATAAAATTAAAAATGCTTATAAAACATAAACCAAACGTTGGAGGTGGTCATTTCTTCATGCGCAGTGAATAACTCGGCACTCTAAAGCACCCGAGAGCGTTTTTTTCGATGCCAACCTAACCAGAGTGACGGGAGCGGCACAATTCAGAAAAAGTGCTCAGCTCGCCGAGAAAATGCGATTTAAGCAATAAAATTAAAAATGCTTATAAAACATAAACCAAACGTTGGAGGTGGTCATTTCTTCATGCGCAGTGAATAACTCGGCACTCTAAAGCACCCGAGAGCGTTTTTTTCGATGCCAACCTAACCAGAGTGACGGGAGCGGCACAATTCAGAAAAAGTGCTCAGCTCGCCGAGAAAATGCGATTTAAGCAATAAAATTAAAAATGCTTATAAAACATAAACCAAACGTTGGAGGTGGTCATTTCTTAATGCGCAGTAATAAACTCGGCACTCTAAAGCACCCGTGAGCGTTTTTTTCGATGCCAACCTAACCAGAGTGACGGGAGCGGCACAATTCAGAAAAAGTGCTCAGCTCGCCGAGAAAATGCGATTTAAGCAATAAAATTAAAAATGCTTATAAAACATAAACCAAACGTTGGAGGTGGTCATTTCTTCATGCGCAGTGATAAAGTCGGCACTCTAAAGCACCCGAGAGCGTTTTTTTCGATGCCAACCTAACCAGAGTGACGGGAGCGGCACAATTCAGAAAAAGTGCTCAGCTCGCCGAGAAAATGCGATTTAAGCAATAAAATTAAAAATGCTTATTAAACATAAACCAAACGTTGGAGGTGGTCATTTCTTCATGCGCAGTGATAAACTCGGCACTCTAAAGCACCCGAGAGCGTTTTTTTCGATGCCAACCTAACCAGAGTGACGGGAGCGGCACAATTCAGAAAAAGTGCTCAGCTCGCCGAGAAAATGCGATTTAAGCAATAAAATTAAAAATGCTTATAAAACATAAACCGAACGTTGGAGGTGGTCATTTCTTAATGCGCAGTAATAAACTCGGCACTCTAAAGCACCCGAGAGCGTTTTTTTCGATGCCAACCTAACCAGAGTGACGGGAGCGGCACAATTCAGAAAAAGTGCTCAGCTCGCCGAGAAAATGCGATTTAAGCAATAAAATTAAAAATGCTTATTAAACATAAACCAAACGTTGGAGGTGGTCATTTCTTCATGCGCAGTGAATAACTCGGCACTCTAAAGCACCCGAGAGCGTTTTTTTCGATGCCAACCTAACCAGAGTGACGGGAGCGGCACAATTCAGAAAAAGTGCTCAGCTCGCCGAGAAAATGCGATTTAAGCAATAAAATTAAAAATGCTTATAAAACATAAACCAAACGTTGGAGGTGGTCATTTCTTATTGCGCAGTAATAAACTCGGCACTCTAAAGCACCCGAGAGCGTTTTTTTCGATGCCAACCTAACCAGAGTGACGGGAGCGGCACAATTCAGAAAAAGTGCTCAGCTCGCCGAGAAAATGCGATTTAAGCAATAAAAATAAAAATGCTTATTAAACATAAACCAAACGTTGGAGGTGGTCATTTCTTAATGCGCAGTGAATAACTCGGCACTCTAAAGCACCCGAGAGCGTTTTTTTCGATGCCAACCTAACCAGAGTGACGGGAGCGGCACAATTCAGAAAAAGCGCTCAGCTCGCCGAGAAAATGCGATTTAAGCAATACAATTAAAAATGCTTATAAAACATAAACCAAACGTTGGAGGTGGTCATTTCTTAATGCGCAGTGATAAACTCGGCACTCTAAAGCACCCGAGAGCGTTTTTTTCGATGCCAACCTAACCAGAGTGACGGGAGCGGCACAATTCAGAAAAAGCGCTCAGCTCGCCGAGAAAATGCGATTTAAGCAATAAAATTAAAAATGCTTATAAAACATAAACCAAACGTTGGAGGTGGTCATTTCTTCATGCGCAGTGATAAACTCGGCACTCTAAAGCACCCGAGAGCGTTTTTTTCGATGCCAACCTAACCAGAGTGACGGGAGCGGCACAATTCAGAAAAAGTGCTCAGCTCGCCGAGAAAATGCGATTTAAGCAATAAAATTAAAAATGCTTATAAAACATAAACCAAACGTTGGAGGTGGTCATTTCTTCATGCGCAGTGAATAACTCGGCACTCTAAAGCACCCGAGAGCGTTTTTTTCGATGCCAACCTAACCAGAGTGACGGGAGCGGCACAATTCAGAAAAAGTGCTCAGCTCGCCGAGAAAATGCGATTTAAGCAATAAAATTAAAAATGCTTATTAAACATAAACCAAACGTTGGAGGTGGTCATTTCTTCATGCGCAGTGAATAACTCGGCACTCTAAAGCACCCGAGAGCGTTTTTTTCGATGCCAACCTAACCAGAGTGACGGGAGCGGCACAATTCAGAAAAAGTGCTCAGCTCGCCGAGAAAATGCGATTTAAGCAATAAAATTAAAAATGCTTATAAAACATAAACCAAACGTTGGAGGTGGTCATTTCTTAATGCGCAGTAATAAACTCGGCACTCTAAAGCACCCGTGAGCGTTTTTTTCGATGCCAACCTAACCAGAGTGACGGGAGCGGCACAATTCAGAAAAAGTGCTCAGCTCGCCGAGAAAATGCGATTTAAGCAATAAAATTAAAAATGCTTATAAAACATAAACCAAACGTTGGAGGTGGTCATTTCTTAATGCGCAGTAATAAACTCGGCACTCTAAAGCACCCGAGAGCGTTTTTTTCGATGCCAAGTGACGGGAGCGGCACAATTCAGAAAAAGTGCTCAGCTCGCCGAGAAAATGCGATTTAAGCAATAAAATTAAAAATGCTTATAAAACATAAACCAAACGTTGGAGGTGGTCATTTCTTAATGCGCAGTAATAAACTCGGCACTCTAGAGCACCCGAGAGCGTTTTTTTCGATGCCAAACCTAACCAGAGTGACGGGAGCGGCACAATTCAGAAAAAGTGCTCAGCTCGCCGAGAAAATGCGATTTAAGCAATAAAATTAAAAATGCTTATAAAACATAAACCAAACGTTGGAAGTGGTCATTTCTTCATGCGCAGTGATAAACTCGGCACTCTAAAGCACCCGAGAGCGTTTTTTTCGATGCCAACCTAACCAGAGTTACGGGAGCGGCACAATTCAGAAAAAGCGCTCAGCTCGCCGAGAAAATGCGATTTAAGCAATAAAATTAAAAATGCTTATAAAACATAAACCAAACGTTGGAGGTGGTCATTTCTTCATGCGCAGTGATAAACTCGGCACTCTAAAGCACCCGAGAGCGTTTTTTTCGATGCCAACCTAACCAGAGTGACGGGAGCGGCACAATTCAGAAAAAGCGCTCAGCTCGCCGAGAAAATGCGATTTAAGCAATAAAATTAAAAATGCTTATAAAACATAAACCAAACGTTGGAGGTGGTCATTTCTTAATGCGCAGTAATAAACTCGGCACTCTAAAGCACCCGAGAGCGTTTTTTTCGATGCCAACCTAACCAGAGTGACGGGAGCGGCACAATTCAGAAAAAGTGCTCAGCTCGCCGAGAAAATGCGATTTAAGCAATAAAATTAAAAATGCTTATAAAACATAAACCAAACGTTGGAGGTGGTCATTTCTTAATGCGCAGTAATAAACTCGGCACTCTAAAGCACCCGAGAGCGTTTTTTTCGATGCCAACCTAACCAGAGTGACGGGAGCGGCACAATTCAGAAAAAGCGCTCAGCTCGCCAAGAAAATGCGATTTAAGCAATAAAATTAAAAATGCTTATAAAACATAAACCAAACGTTGGAGGTGGTCATTTCTTAATGCGCAGTAATAAACTCGGCACTCTAAAGCACCCGAGAGCGTTTTTTTCGATGCCAACCTAACCAGAGTGACGGGAGCGGCACAATTCAGAAAAAGTGCTCAGCTCGCCGAGAAAATGCGATTTAAGCAATAAAATTAAAAATGCTTATAAAATATAAACAAAACGTTGGAGGTGGTCATTTCTTAATGCGCAGTAATAAACTCGGCACTCTAAAGCACCCGAGAGCGTTTTTTTCGATGCCAACCTAACCAGAGTGACGGGAGCGGCACAATTCAGAAAAAGTGCTCAGCTCGCCGAGAAAATGCGATTTAAGCAATAAAATTAAAAATGCTTATTAAACATAAACCAAACGTTGGAGGTGGTCATTTCTTCATGCGCAGTGATAAACTCGGCACTCTAAAGCACCCGAGAGCGTTTTTTTCGATGCCAACCTAACCAGAGTGACGGGAGCGGCACAATTCAGAAAAAGTGCTCAGCTCGCCGAGAAAATGCGATTTAAGCAATAAAATTAAAAATGCTTATAAAACATAAACCAAACGTTGGAGGTGGTCATTTCTTAATGCGCAGTAATAAACTCGGCACTCTAAAGCACCCGAGAGCGTTTTTTTCGATGCCAACCTAACCAGAGTGACGGGAGCGGCACAATTCAGAAAAAGTGCTCAGCTCGCCGAGAAAATGCGATTTAAGCAATAAAATTAAAAATGCTTATTAAACATAAACCAAACGTTGGAGGTGGTCATTTCTTCATGCGCAGTGAATAACTCGGCACTCTAAAGCACCCGAGAGCGTTTTTTTCGATGCCAACCTTACCAGAGTGACGGGAGCGGCACAATTCAGAAAAAGCGCTCAGCTCGCCGAGAAATTGCGATTTAAGCAATAAAATTAAAAATGCTTATAAAACATAAACCAAACGTTGGAGGTGGTCATTTCTTAATGCGCAGTAATAAACTCGGCACTCTAAAGCACCCGAGAGCGTTTTTTTCGATGCCAACCTAACCAGAGTGACGGGAGCGGCACAATTCAGAAAAAGTGCTCAGCTCGCCGAGAAAATGCGATTTAAGCAATAAAATTAAAAATGCTTATTAAACATAAACCAAACGTTGGAGGTGGTCATTTCTTCATGCGCAGTGAATAACTCGGCACTCTAAAGCACCCGAGAGCGTTTTTTTCGATGCCAACCTAACCAGAGTGACGGGAGCGGCACAATTCAGAAAAAGCGCTCAGCTCGCCGAGAAAATGCGATTTAAGCAATAAAATTAAAAATGCTTATAAAACATAAACCAAACGTTGGAGGTGGTCATTTCTTAATGCGCAGTAATAAACTCGGCACTCTAAAGCACCCGAGAGCGTTTTTTTCGATGCCAACCTAACCAGAGTGACGGGAGCGGCACAATTCAGAAAAAGTGCTCAGCTCGCCAAGAAAATGCGATTTAGGCAATAAAATTAAAAATGCTTATAAAACATAAACCAAACGTTGGAGGTGGTCATTTCTTAATGCGCAGTAATAAACTCGGCACTCTAAAGCACCCGAGAGCGTTTTTTTCGATGCCAACCTAACCAGAGTGACGGGAGCGGCACAATTCAGAAAAAGCGCTCAGCTCGCCGAGAAAATGCGATTTAAGCAAAAAAATTAAAAATGCTTATAAAACATAAACCAAACGTTGGAGGTGGTCATTTCTTCGTGCGCAGTGAATAACTCGGCACTCTAAAGCACCCGAGAGCGTTTTTTTCGATGCCAACCTAACCAGAGTGACGGGAGCGGCACAATTCAGAAAAAGTGCTCAGCTCGCCGAGAAAATGCGATTTAAGCAATAAAATTAAAAATGCTTATAAAACATAAACCAAACGTTGGAGGTGGTCATTTCTTAATGCGCAGTAATAAACTCGGCACTCTAAAGCACCCGAGAGCGTTTTTTTCGATGCCAACCTAACCAGAGTGACGGGAGCGGCACAATTCAGAAAAAGTGCTCAGCTCGCCGAGAAAATGCGATTTAGGCAATAAAATTAAAAATGCTTATAAAACATAAACCAAACGTTGGAGGTGGTCATTTCTTAATGCGCAGTAATAAACTCGGCACTCTAAAGCACCCGAGAGCGTTTTTTTCGATGCCAACCTAACCAGAGTGACGGGAGCGGCACAATTCAGAAAAAGCGCTCAGCTCGCCGAGAATATGCGATTTAAGCAATAAAATTAAAAATAATTATAAAACATAAACCAAACGTTGGAGGTGGTCATTTCTTCATGCGCAGTGAATAACTCGGCACTCTAAAGCACCCGAGAGCGTTTTTTTCGATGCCAAGTGACGGGAGCGGCACAATTCAGAAAAAGTGCTCAGCTCGCCGAGAAAATGCGATTTAAGCAATAAAATTAAAAATGCTTATAAAACATAAACCAAACGTTGGAGGTGGTCATTTCTTAATGCGCAGTCATAAACTCGGCACTCTAAACCACCCGAGAGCGTTTTTTTCGATGCCAACCTAACCAGAGTGACGGGAGCGGCACAATTCAGAAAAAGTGCTCAGCTCGCCGAGAAAATGCGATTTAAGCAATAAAATTAAAAATGCTTATAAAACATAAACCAAACGTTGGAGGTGGTCATTTCTTAATGCGCAGTAATAAACTCGGCACTCTAAAGCACCCTAGAGCGTTTTTTTCGATGCCAACCTAACCAGAGTGACGGGAGCGGCACAATTCAGAAAAAGTGCTCAGCTCGCCGAGAAAATGCGATTTAAGCAATAAAATTAAAAATGCTTATTAAACATAAACCAAACGTTGGACGTGGTCATTTCTTCATGCGCAGTGAATAACTCGGCACTCTAAAGCACCCGATAGCGTTTTTTTCGATGCCAACCTAACCAGAGTGACGGGAGCGGCACAATTCAGAAAAAGTGCTCAGCTCGCCGAGAAAATGCGATTTAAGCAATAAAATTAAAAATGCTTATTAAACATAAACCAAACGTTGGAGGTGGTCATTTCTTCATGCGCAGTGATAAACTCGGCACTCTAAAGCACCCGAGAGCGTTTTTTTCGATGCCAACCTAACCAGAGTGACGGGAGCGGCACAATTCAGAAAAAGTGCTCAGCTCGCCGAGAAAATGCGATTTAAGCAATAAAATTAAAAATGCTTATAAAACATAAACCAAACGTTGGAGGTGGTCATTTCTTAATGCGCAGTAATAAACTCGGCACTCTAAAGCACCCGAGAGCGTTTTTTTCGATGCCAACCTAACCAGAGTGACGGGAGCGGCACAATTCAGAAAAAGCGCTCAGCTCGCCGAGAAAATGCGATTTAAGCAATAAAATTAAAAATGCTTATAAAACATAAACCAAACGTTGGAGGTGGTCATTTCTTCATGCGCAGTGAATAACTCGGCACTCTAAAGCACCCGAGAGCGTTTTTTTCGATGCCAAGTGACGGGAGCGGCACAATTCAGAAAAAGTGCTCAGCTCGCCGAGAAAATGCGATTTAAGCAATAAAATTAAAAATGCTTATAAAACATAAACCAAACGTTGGAGGTGGTCATTTCTTAATGCGCAGTAATAAACTCGGCACTCTAAAGCACCCGAGAGCGTTTTTTTCGATGCCAACCTAACCAGAGTGACGGGAGCGGCACAATTCAGAAAAAGTGCTCAGCTCGCCGAGAAAATGCGATTTAAGCAATAAAATTAAAAATGCTTATAAAACATAAACCAAACGTTGGAGGTGGTCATTTCTTAATGCGCAGTAATAAACTCGGCACTCTAGAGCACCCGAGAGCCTTTTTTTCGATGCCAACCTAACCAGAGTGACGGGAGCGGCACAATTCAGAAAAAGTGCTCAGCTCGCCGAGAAAATGCGATTTAAGCAATAAAATTAAAAATGCTTATAAAACATAAACTAAACGTTGGAAGTGGTCATTTCTTCATGCGCAGTGATAAACTCGGCACTCTAAAGCACCCGAGAGCGTTTTTTTCGATGCCAACCTAACCAGAGTTACGGGAGCGGCACAATTCAGAAAAAGCGCTCAGCTCGCCGAGAAAATGGCAATAAAATTAAAAATGCTTATAAAACATAAACCAAACGTTGGAGGTGGTCATTTCTTCATGCGCAGTGATAAACTCGGCACTCTAAAGCACCCGAGAGCGTTTTTTTCGATGCCAACCTAACCAGAGTGACGGGAGCGGCACAATTCAGAAAAAGCGCTCAGCTCGCCGAGAAAATGCGATTTAAGCAATAAAATTAAAAATGCTTATAAAACATAAACCAAACGTTGGAGGTGGTCATTTCTTAATGCGCAGTAATAAACTCGGCACTCTAAAGCACCCGAGAGCGTTTTTTTCGATGCCAACCTAACCAGAGTGACGGGAGCGGCACAATTCAGAAAAAGTGCTCAGCTCGCCGAGAAAATGCGATTTAAGCAATAAAATTAAAAATGCTTATAAAACATAAACCAAACGTTGGAGGTGGTCATTTCTCAATGCGCAGTAATAAACTCGGCACTCTAAAGCACCCGAGAGCGTTTTTTTCGATGCCAACCTAACCAGAGTGACGGGAGCGGCACAATTCAGAAAAAGTGCTCAGCTCGCCGAGAAAATGCGATTTAAGCAAATGCTTATAAAACATAAACCAAACGTTGTAGGTGGTCATTTCTTAATGCGCAGTAATAAACTCGGCACTCTAAAGCACCCGAGAGCGTTTTTTTCGATGCCAACCTAACCAGAGTGACGGGAGCGGCACAATTCAGAAAAAGCGCTCAGCTCGCCGAGAAAATGCGATTTAAGCAATAAAATTAAAAATGCTTATAAAACATAAACCAAACGTTGGAAGTGGTCATTTCTTCATGCGCAGTGATAAACTCGGCACTCTAAAGCACCCGAGAGCGTTTTTTTCGATGCCAACCTAACCAGAGTTACGGGAGCGGCACAATTCAGAAAAAGCGCTCAGCTCGCCGAGAAAATGCGATTTAAGCAATAAAATTAAAAATGCTTATTAAACATAAACCAAACGTTGGAGGTGGTCATTTCTTCATGCGCAGTGATAAACTCGGCACTCTAAAGCACCCGAGAGCGTTTTTTTCGATGCCAACCTAACCAGAGTGACGGGAGCGGCACAATTCAGAAAAAGCGCTCAGCTCGCCGAGAAAATGCGATTTAAGCAATACAATTAAAAATGCTTATAAAACATAAACCAAACGTTGGAGGTGGTCATTTCTTAATGCGCAGTAATAAACTCGGCACTCTAAAGCACCCGAGAGCGTTTTTTTCGATGCCAACCTAACCAGAGTGACGGAAGCGGCACAATTCAGAAAAAGTGCTCAGCTCGCCGAGAAAATGCGATTTAAGCAATAAAATTAAAAATGCTTATTAAACATAAACCAAACGTTGGAGGTGGTCATTTCTTCATGCGCAGTGATAAACTCGGCACTCTAAAGCACCCGAGAGCGTTTTTTTCGATGCCAACCTAACCAGAGTGACGGGAGCGGCACAATTCAGAAAAAGTGCTCAGCTCGCCGAGAAAATGCGATTTAAGCAATAAAATTAAAAATGCTTATAAAACATAAACCAAACGTTGGAGGTGGTCATTTCTTAATGCGCAGTAATAAACTCGGCACTCTAAAGCACCCGTGAGCGTTTTTTTCGATGCCAACCTAACCAGAGTGACGGGAGCGGCACAATTCAGAAAAAGTGCTCAGCTCGCCGAGAAAATGCGATTTAAGCAATAAAATTAAAAATGCTTATAAAACATAAACCAAACGTTGGAGGTGATCATTTCTTCATGCGCAGTGATAAAGTCGGCACTCTAAAGCACCCGAGAGCGTTTTTTTCGATGCCAACCTAACCAGAGTGACTGGAGCGGCACAATTCAGAAAAAGTGCTCAGCTCGCCGAGAAAATGCGATTTAAGCAATAAAATTAAAAATGCTTATTAAACATAAACCAAACGTTGGAGTGGTCATTTCTTCATGCGCAGTGATAAACTCGGCACTCTAAAGCACCCGAGAGCGTTTTTTTCGATGCCAACCTAACCAGAGTGACGGGAGCGGCACAATTCAGAAAAAGTGCTCAGCTCGCCGAGAAAATGCGATTTAAGCAATAAAATTAAAAATGCTTATAAAACATAAACCAAACGTTGGAGGTGGTCATTTCTTCATGCGCAGTGAATAACTCGGCACTCTAAAGCACCCGAGAGCGTTTTTTTCGATGCCAACCTAACCAGAGTGACGGGAGCGGCACAATTCAGAAAAAGTGCTCAGCTCGCCGAAAAAATGCGATTTAAGCAATAAAATTAAAAATGCTTATAAAACATAAACCAAACGTTGGAGGTGGTCATTTCTTAATGCGCAGTAATAAACTCGGCACTCTAAAGCACCCGTGAGCGTTTTTTTCGATGCCAACCTAACCAGAGTGACGGGAGCGGCACAATTCAGAAAAAGTGCTCAGCTCGCCGAGAAAATGCGATTTAAGCAATAAAATTAAAAATGCTTATAAAACATAAACCAAACGTTGGAGGTGGTCATTTCTTCATGCGCAGTGATAAAGTCGGCACTCTAAAGCACCCGAGAGCGTTTTTTTCGATGCCAACCTAACCAGAGTGACGGGAGCGGCACAATTCAGAAAAAGTGCTCAGCTCGCCGAGAAAATGCGATTTAAGCAATAAAATTAAAAATGCTTATTAAACATAAACCAAACGTTGGAGGTGGTCATTTCTTCATGCGCAGTGATAAACTCGGCACTCTAAAGCACCCGAGAGCGTTTTTTTCGATGCCAACCTAAACAGAGTGACGGGAGCGGCACAATTCAGAAAAAGTGCTCAGCTCGCCGAGAAAATGCGATTTAAGCAATAAAATTAAAAATGCTTATAAAACATAAACCAAACGTTGGAGGTGGTCATTTCTTCATGCGCAGTGATAAACTCGGCACTCTAAAGCACCCGAGAGCGTTTTTTTCGATGCCAACCTAACCAGAGTGACGGGAGCGGCACAATTCAGAAAAAGTGCTCAGCTCGCCGAGAAAATGCGATTTAGGCAATAAAATTAAAAATGCTTATAAAACATAAACCAAACGTTGGAGGTGGTCATTTCTTAATGCGCAGTAATAAACTCGGCACTCTAAAGCACCCGAGAGCGTTTTTTTCGATGCCAACCTAACCAGAGTGACGGGAGCGGCACAATTCAGAAAAAGCGCTCAGCTCGCCGAGAAAATGCGATTTAAGCAATAAAATTAAAAATGCTTATAAAACATAAACCAAACGTTGGAGGTGGTCATTTCTTCATGCGCAGTGAATAACTCGGCACTCTAAAGCACCCGAGAGCGTTGTTTTCGATGCCAAGTGACGGGAGCGGCACAATTCAGAAAAAGTGCTCAGCTCGCCGAGAAAATGCGATTTAAGCAATAAAATTAAAAATGCTTATAAAACATAAACCAAACGTTGGAGGTGGTCATTTCTTAATGCGCAGTAATAAACTCGGCACTCTAAAGCACCCGAGAGCGTTTTTTTTCGATGCCAACCTAACCAGAGTGACGGGAGCGGCACAATTCAGAAAAAGTGCTCAGCTCGCCGAGAAAATGCGATTTAAGCAATAAAATTAAAAATGCTTATAAAACATAAACCAAACGTTGGAGGTGGTCATTTCTTAATGCGCAGTAATAAACTCGGCACTCTAAAGCACCCGAGAGCGTTTTTTTCGATGCCAACCTAACCAGAGTGACGGGAGCGGCACAATTCAGAAAAAGTGCTCAGCTCGCCGAGAAAA
Organism: Syngnathus typhle; assembly: GCF_033458585.1. Taxonomy (NCBI): domain Eukaryota; kingdom Metazoa; phylum Chordata; class Actinopteri; order Syngnathiformes; family Syngnathidae; genus Syngnathus; species Syngnathus typhle. The sequence continues at coordinate 415,023 of NW_026871931.1, read as the reverse complement.
TGCGATTTAAGCAATAAAATTAAAAATGCTTATTAAACATAAACCAAACGTTGGAGGTGGTCATTTCTTCATGCGCAGTGAATAACTCGGCACTCTAAAGCACCCGATAGCGTTTTTTTCGATGCCAACCTAACCAGAGTGACGGGAGCGGCACAATTCAGAAAAAGTGCTCAGCTCGCCGAGAAAATGCGATTTAAGCAATAAAATTAAAAATGCTTATTAAACATAAACCAAACGTTGGAGGTGGTCATTTCTTAATGCGCAGTAATAAACTCGGCACTCTAAAGCACCCGAGAGCGTTTTTTTCGATGCCAACCTAACCAGAGTGACGGGAGCGGCACAATTCAGAAAAAGTGCTCAGCTCGCCGAGAAAATGCGATTTAAGCAATAAAATTAAAAATGCTTATAAAACATAAACCAAACGTTGGAGGTGGTCATTTCTTAATGCGCAGTAATAAACTCGGCACTCTAAAGCACCCGAGAGCGTTTTTTTCGATGCCAACCTAACCAGAGTTACGGGAGCGGCACAATTCAGAAAAAGCGCTCAGCTCGCCGAGAAAATGCGATTTAAGCAATAAAATTAAAAATGCTTATTAAACATAAACCAAACGTTGGAGGTGTTCATTTCTTAATGCGCAGTAATAAACTCGGCACTCTAAAGCACCCGAGAGCGTTTTTTTCGATGCCAACCTAACCAGAGTGACGGGAGCGGCACAATTCAGAAAAAGTGCTCAGCTCGCCGAGAAAATGCGATTTAAGCAATAAAATTAAAAATGCTTATTAAACATAAACCAAACGTTGGAGGTGGTCATTTCTTCATGCGCAGTGAATAACTCGGCACTCTAAAGCACCCGATAGCGTTTTTTTCGATGCCAACCTAACCAGAGTGACGGGAGCGGCACAATTCAGAAAAAGTGCTCAGCTCGCCGAGAAAATGCGATTTAAGCAATAAAATTAAAAATGCTTATAAAACATAAACCAAACGTTGGAGGTGGTCATTTCTTAATGCGCAGTAATAAACTCGGCACTCTAAAGCACCCGAGAGCGTTTTTTTCGATGCCTACCTAACCAGAGTGACGGGAGCGGCACAATTCAGAAAAAGTGCTCAGCTCGCCGAGAAAATGCGATTTAAGCAATAAAATTAAAAATGCTTATAAAACATAAACCAAACGTTGGAGGTGGTCATTTCTTAATGCGCAGTAATAAACTCGGCACTCTAAAGCACCCGAGAGCGTTTTTTTCGATGCCAACCTAACCAGAGTTACGGGAGCGGCACAATTCAGAAAAAGCGCTCAGCTCGCCGAGAAAATGCGATTTAAGCAATAAAATTAAAAATGCTTATTAAACATAAACCAAACGTTGGAGGTGTTCATTTCTTAATGCGCAGTAATAAACTCGGCACTCTAAAGCACCCGAGAGCGTTTTTTTCGATGCCAACCTAACCAGAGTGACGGGAGCGGCACAATTCAGAAAAAGTGCTCAGCTCGCCGAGAAAATGCGCTTTAAGCAATAAAATTAAAAATGCTTATAAAACATAAACCAAACGTTGGAGGTGGTCATTTCTTAATGCGCAGTAATAAACTCGGCACTCTAAAGCACCCGAGAGCGTTTTTTTCGATGCCAACCTAACCAGAGTGACGGGAGCGGCACAATTCAGAAAAAGCGCTCAGCTCGCCGAGAAAATGCGATTTAAGCAATAAAATTAAAAATGCTTATAAAACATAAACCAAACGTTGGAGGTGGTCATTTCTTCGTGCGCAGTGAATAACTCGGCACTCTAAAGCACCCGAGAGCGTTTTTTTCGATGCCAACCTAACCAGAGTGACGGGAGCGGCACAATTCAGAAAAAGTGCTCAGCTCGCCGAGAAAATGCGATTTAACCAATAAAATTAAAAATGCTTATAAAACATAAACCAAACGTTGGAGGTGGTCATTTCTTAATGCGCAGTAATAAACTCGGCACTCTAAAGCACCCGAGAGCGTTTTTTGTGATGGGAGCGGCACAATTCAGAAAAAGTGCTCAGCTCGCCGAGAAAATGCGATTTAAGCAATAAAATTAAAAATGCTTATAAAACATAAACCAAACGTTGGAGGTGGTCATTTCTTAATGCGCAGTAATAAACTCGGCACTCTAGAGCACCCGAGAGCGTTTTTTTCGATGCCAACCTATAACCAGAGTGACGGGAGCGGCACAATTCAGAAAAAGTGCTCAGCTCGCCGAGAAAATGCGATTTAAGCAATAAAATTAAAAATGCTTATAAAACATAAACCAAACGTTGGAAGTGGTCATTTCTTCATGCGCAGTGATAAACTCGGCACTCTAAAGCACCCGAGAGCGTTTTTTTCGATGCCAACCTAACCAGAGTTACGGGAGCGGCACAATTCAGAAAAAGCGCTCAGCTCGCCGAGAAAATGCGATTTAAGCAATAAAATTAAAAATGCTTATAAAACATAAACCAAATGGAGGTGGTCATTTCTTCATGCGCAGTGATAAACTCGGCACTCTAAAGCACCCGAGAGCGTTTTTTTCGATGCCAACCTAACCAGAGTGACGGGAGCGGCACAATTCAGAAAAAGCGCTCAGCTCGCCGAGAAAATGCGATTTAAGCAATAAAATTAAAAATGCTTATAAAACATAAACCAAACGTTGGAGGTGGTCATTTCTTAATGCGCAGTAATAAACTCGGCACTCTAAAGCACCCGAGAGCGTTTTTTTCGATGCCAACCTAACCAGAGTGACGGGAGCGGCACAATTCAGAAAAAGTGCTCAGCTCGCCGAGAAAATGCGATTTAAGCAATAAAATTAAAAATGCTTATAAAACATAAACCAAACGTTGGAGGTGGTCATTTCTCAATGCGCAGTAATAAACTCGGCACTCTAAAGCACCCGAGAGCGTTTTTTTCGATGCCAACCTAACCAGAGTGACGGGAGCGGCACAATTCAGAAAAAGTGCTCAGCTCGCCGAGAAAATGCGATTTAAGCAATAAAATTAAAAATGCTTATAAAACATAAACCAAACGTTGGAGGTGGTCATTTCTTAATGCGCAGTAATAAACTCGGCAATCTAAAGCACCCGAGAGCGTTTTTTTCGATGCCAACCTAACCAGAGTGACGGGAGCGGCACAATTCAGAAAAAGTGCTCAGCTCGCCGAGAAAATGCGATTTAAGCAATAAAATTAAAAATGCTTATAAAACATAAACCAAACGTTGGAGGTGGTCATTTCTTAATGCGCAGTAATAAACTCGGCACTCTAAAGCACCCGAGAGCGTTTTTTTCGATGCCAACCTAACCAGAGTGACGGGAGCGGCACAATTCAGAAAAAGCGCTCAGCTCGCCGAGAAAATGCGATTTAAGCAATAAAATTAAAAATGCTTATAAAACATAAACCAAACGTTGGAGGTGGTCATTTCTTCATGCGCAGTGATAAACTCGGCACTCTAAAGCACCCGAGAGCGTTTTTTTCGATGCCAACCTAACCAGAGTGACGGGAGCGGCACAATTCAGAAAAAGTGCTCAGCTCGCCGAGAAAATGCGATTTAAGCAATAAAATTAAAAATGCTTATAAAACATAAACCAAACGTTGGAGGTGGTCATTTCTTCATGCGCAGTGATAAACTCGGCACTCTAAAGCACCCGAGAGCGTTTTTTTCGATGCCAACCTAACCAGAGTGACGGGAGCGGCACAATTCAGAAAAAGCGCTCAGCTCGCCGAGAAAATGCGATTTAAGCAATAAAATTAAAAATGCTTATAAAACATAAACCAAACGTTGGAGGTGGTCATTTCTTCATGCGCAGTGATAAACTCGGCACTCTAAAGCACCCGAGAGCGTTTTTTTCGATGCCAACCTAACCAGAGTGACGGGAGCGGCACAATTCAGAAAAAGTGCTCAGCTCGCCGAGAAAATGCGATTCAAGCAATAAAATTAAAAATGCTTATTAAACATAAACCAAACGTTGGAGGTGGTCATTTCTTCATGCGCAGTGAATAACTCGGCACTCTAAAGCACCCGAGAGCGTTTTTTTCGATGCCAACCTAACCAGAGTGACGGGAGCGGCACAATTCAGAAAAAGTGCTCAGCTCGCCGAGAAAATGCGATTTAAGCAATAAAATTAAAAATGCTTATAAAACATAAACCAAACGTTGGAGGTGGTCATTTCTTAATGCGCAGTAATAAACTCGGCACTCTAAAGCACCCGAGAGCGTTTTTTTCGATGCCAACCTAACCAGAGTGACGGGAGCGGCACAATTCAGAAAAAGTGCTCAGCTCGCCGAGAAAATGCGATTTAAGCAATAAAATTAAAAATGCTTATAAAACATAAACCAAACGTTGGAGGTGGTCATTTCTTAATGCGCAGTAATAAACTCGGCACTCTAAAGCACCCGAGAGCGTTTATTTCGATGCCAACCTAACCAGAGTGACGGGAGCGGCACAATTCAGAAAAAGTGCTCAGCTCGCCGAGAAAATGCGATTTAAGCAATAAAATTAAAAATGCTTATAAAACATAAACCAAACGTTGGAGGTGGTCATTTCTTAATGCGCAGTAATAAACTCGGCACTCTAAAGCACCCGAGAGCGTTTTTTTCGATGCCAACCTAACCAGAGTGACGGGAGCGGCACAATTCAGAAAAAGTGCTCAGCTCGCCGAGAAAATGCGATTTAAGCAATAAAACTAAAAATGCTTATTAAACATAAACCAAACGTTGGAGGTGGTCATTTCTTCATGCGCAGTGAATAACTCGGCACTCTAAAGCACCCGAGAGCGTTTTTTTCGATGCCAACCTAACCAGAGTGACGGGAGCGGCACAATTCAGAAAAAGCGCTCAGCTCGCCGAGAAAATGCGATTTAAGCAATAAAATTAAAAATGCTTATTAAACATAAACCAAACATTGGAGGTGGTCATTTCTTCATGCGCAGTGAATAACTCGGCACTCTAAAGCACCCGAGAGCGTTTTTTTCGATGCCAACCTAACCAGAGTGACGGGAGCGGCACAATTCAGAAAAAGCGCTCAGCTCGCCGAGAAAATGCGATTTAAGCAATAAAATTAAAAATGCTTATAAAACATAAACCAAACGTTGGAGGTGGTCATTTCTTCATGCGCAGTGATAAACTCGGCACTCTAAAGCACCCGAGAGCGTTTTTTTCGATGCCAACCTAACCAGAGTGACGGGAGCGGCACAATTCAGAAAAAGCGCTCAGCTCGCCGAGAAAATCCGATTTAAGCAATAAAATTAAAAATGCTTATAAAACATAAACCAAACGTTGGAGGTGGTCATTTCTTAATGCGCAGTAATAAACTCGGCACTCTAAAGCACCCGAGAGCGTTTTTTTTCGATGCCAACCTAACCAGAGTGACGGGAGCGGCACAATTCAGAAAAAGTGCTCAGCTCGCCGAGAAAATGCGATTTAAGCAATAAAATTAAAAATGCTTATAAAACATAAACCAAACGTTGGAGGTGGTCATTTCTCAATGCGCAGTAATAAACTCGGCACTCTAAAGCACCCGAGAGCGTTTTTTTCGATGCCAACCTAACCAGAGTGACGGGAGCGGCACAATTCAGAAAAAGTGCTCAGCTCGCCGAGAAAATGCGATTTAAGCAATAAAATTAAAAATGCTTATAAAACATAAACCAAACGTTGGAGGTGGTCATTTCTTAATGCGCAGTAATAAACTCGGCACTCTAAAGCACCCGAGAGCGTTTTTTTCGATGCCAACCTAACCAGAGTGACGGGAGCGGCACAATTCAGAAAAAGCGCTCAGCTCGCCGAGAAAATGCGATTTAAGCAATAAAATTAAAAATGCTTATAAAACATAAACCAAACGTTGGAGGTGGTCATTTCCTAATGCGCAGTAATAAACTCGGCACTCTAAAGCACCCGAGAGCGTTTTTTTCGATGCCAACCTAACCAGAGTGACGGGAGCGGCACAATTCAGAAAAAGCGCTCAGCTCGCCGAGAAAATGCGATTTAAGCAATAAAATTAAAAATGCTTATAAAACATAAACCAAACGTTGGAGGTGGTCATTTCTTCATGCGCAGTGATAAACTCGGCACTCTAAAGCACCCGAGAGCGTTTTTTTCGATGCCAACCTAACCAGAGTGACGGGAGCGGCACAATTCAGAAAAAGTGCTCAGCTCGCCGAGAAAATGCGATTTAAGCAATAAAATTAAAAATGCTTATAAAACATAAACCAAACGTTGGAGGTGGTCATTTCTTCATGCGCAGTGATAAACTCGGCACTCTAAAGCACCCGGGAGCGTTTTTTTCGATGCCAACCTAACCAGAGTGACGGGAGCGGCACAATTCAGAAAAAGCGCTCAGCTCGCCGAGAAAATGCGATTTAAGCAATAAAATTAAAAATGCTTATAAAACATAAACCAAACGTTGGAGGTGGTCATTTCTTCATGCGCAGTGATAAACTCGGCACTCTAAAGCACCCGAGAGCGTTTTTTTCGATGCCAACCTAACCAGAGTGACGGGAGCGGCACAATTCAGAAAAAGTGCTCAGCTCGCCGAGAAAATGCGATTCAAGCAATAAAATTAAAAATGCTTATTAAACATAAACCAAACGTTGGAGGTGGTCATTTCTTCATGCGCAGTGAATAACTCGGCACTCTAAAGCACCCGAGAGCGTTTTTTTCGATGCCAACCTAACCAGAGTGACGGGAGCGGCACAATTCAGAAAAAGTGCTCAGCTCGCCGAGAAAATGCGATTTAAGCAATAAAATTAAAAATGCTTATAAAACATAAACCAAACGTTGGAGGTGGTCATTTCTTAATGCGCAGTAATAAACTCGGCACTCTAAAGCACCCGAGAGCGTTTTTTTCGATGCCAACCTAACCAGAGTGACGGGAGCGGCACAATTCAGAAAAAGTGCTCAGCTCGCCGAGAAAATGCGATTTAAGCAATAAAATTAAAAATGCTTATAAAACATAAACCAAACGTTGGAGGTGGTCATTTCTTAATGCGCAGTAATAAACTCGGCACTCTAAAGCACCCGAGAGCGTTTATTTCGATGCCAACCTAACCAGAGTGACGGGAGCGGCACAATTCAGAAAAAGTGCTCAGCTCGCCGAGAAAATGCGATTTAAGCAATAAAATTAAAAATGCTTATAAAACATAAACCAAACGTTGGAGGTGGTCATTTCTTAATGCGCAGTAATAAACTCGGCACTCTAAAGCACCCGAGAGCGTTTTTTTCGATGCCAACCTAACCAGAGTGACGGGAGCGGCACAATTCAGAAAAAGTGCTCAGCTCGCCGAGAAAATGCGATTTAAGCAATAAAACTAAAAATGCTTATTAAACATAAACCAAACGTTGGAGGTGGTCATTTCTTCATGCGCAGTGAATAACTCGGCACTCTAAAGCACCCGAGAGCGTTTTTTTCGATGCCAACCTAACCAGAGTGACGGGAGCGGCACAATTCAGAAAAAGCGCTCAGCTCGCCGAGAAAATGCGATTTAAGCAATAAAATTAAAAATGCTTATTAAACATAAACCAAACATTGGAGGTGGTCATTTCTTCATGCGCAGTGAATAACTCGGCACTCTAAAGCACCCGAGAGCGTTTTTTTCGATGCCAACCTAACCAGAGTGACGGGAGCGGCACAATTCAGAAAAAGCGCTCAGCTCGCCGAGAAAATGCGATTTTTGCAATACAATTAAAAATGCTTATAAAACATAAACCAAACGTTGGAGGTGGTCATTTCTTCATGCGCAGTGATAAACTCGGCACTCTAAAGCACCCGAGAGCGTTTTTTTCGATGCCAACCTAACCAGAGTGACGGGAGCGGCACAATTCAGAAAAAGTGCTCAGCTCGCCGAGAAAATGCGATTTAAGCAATAAAATTAATAATGCTTATAAAACATAAACCAAACGTTGGAGGTGGTCATTTCTTCATGCGCAGTGAATAACTCGGCACTCAAAGCACCCGAGAGCGTTTTTTTCGATGCCAACCTAACCAGAGTGACGGGAGCGGCACAATTCAGAAAAAGTGCTCAGCTCGCCGAGAAAATGCGATTTAAGCAATAAAATTAAAAATGCTTATAAAACATAAACCAAACGTTGGAGGTGGTCATTTCTTAATGCGCAGTAATAAACTCGGCACTCTAAAGCACCCGAGAGCGTTTTTTTCGATGCCAACCTAACCAGAGTGACGGGAGCGGCACAATTCAGAAAAAGTGCTCAGCTCGCCGAGAAAATGCGATTTAAGCAATAAAATTAAAAATGCTTATAAAACATAAACCAAACGTTGGAGGTGGTCATTTCTTAATGCGCAGTAATAAACTCGGCACTCTAGAGCACCCGAGAGCGTTTTTTTCGATGCCAACCTAACCAGAGTGACGGGAGCGGCACAATTCAGAAAAAGTGCTCAGCTCGCCGAGAAAATGCGATTTAAGCAATAAAATTAAAAATGCTTATAAAACATAAACCAAACGTTGGAAGTGGTCATTTCTTCATGCGCAGTGATAAACTCGGCACTCTAAAGCACCCGAGAGCGTTTTTTTCGATGCCAACCTAACCAGAGTTACGGGAGCGGCACAATTCAGAAAAAGCGCTCAGCTCGCCGAGAAAATGCGATTTAAGCAATAAAATTAAAAATGCTTATAAAACATAAACCAAACGTTGGAGGTGGTCATTTCTTCATGCGCAGTGATAAACTCGGCACTCTAAAGCACCCGAGAGCGTTTTTTTCGATGCCAACCTAACCAGAGTGACGGGAGCGGCACAATTCAGAAAAAGCGCTCAGCTCGCCGAGAAAATGCGATTTAAGCAATAAAATTAAAAATGCTTATAAAACATAAACCAAACGTTGGAGGTGGTCATTTCTTAATGCGCAGTAATAAACTCGGCACTCTAAAGCACCCGAGAGCGTTTTTTTCGATGCCAACCTAACCAGAGTGACGGGAGCGGCACAATTCAGAAAAAGTGCTCAGCTCGCCGAGAAAATGCGATTTAAGCAATAAAATTAAAAATGCTTATAAAACATAAACCAAACGTTGGAGGTGGTCATTTCTCAATGCGCAGTAATAAACTCGGCACTCTAAAGCACCCGAGAGCGTTTTTTTCGATGCCAACCTAACCAGAGTGACGGGAGCGGCACAATTCAAAAAAAGTGCTCAGCTCGCCGAGAAAATGCGATTTAAGCAATAAAATTAAAAATGCTTATAAAACATAAACCAAACGTTGGAGGTGGTCATTTCTTAATGCGCAGTAATAAACTCGGCACTCTAAAGCACCCGAGAGCGTTTTTTTCGATGCCAACCTAACCAGAGTGACGGGAGCGGCACAATTCAGAAAAAGCGCTCAGCTCGCCGAGAAAATGCGATTTAAGCAATAAAATTAAAAATGCTTATAAAACATAAACCAAACGTTGGAGGTGGTCATTTCCTAATGCGCAGTAATAAACTCGGCACTCTAAAGCACCCGAGAGCGTTTTTTTCGATGCCAACCTAACCAGAGTGACGGGAGCGGCACAATTCAGAAAAAGTGCTCAGCTCGCCGAGAAAATGCGATTTAAGCAATAAAATTAAAAATGCTTATTAAACATAAACCAAACGTTGGAGGTGGTCATTTCTTCATGCGCAGTGAATAACTCGGCACTCTAAAGCACCCGAGAGCGTTTTTTTCGATGCCAACCTAACCAGAGTGACGGGAGCGGCACAATTCAGAAAAAGCGCTCAGCTCGCCGAGAAAATGCGATTTAAGCAATAAAATTAAAAATGCTTATTAAACATAAACCAAACATTGGAGGTGGTCATTTCTTCATGCGCAGTAATAAACTCGGCACTCTAAAGCACCCGAGAGCGTTTTTTTCGATGCCAACCTAACCAGAGTGACGGGAGCGGCACAATTCAGAAAAAGTGCTCAGCTCGCCGAGAAAATGCGATTTAAGCAATAAAATTAAAAATGCTTATAAAACATAAACCAAACGTTGGAGGTGGTCATTTCTTAATGCGCAGTAATAAACTCGGCACTCTAGAGCACCCGAGAGCGTTTTTTTCGATGCCAACCTAACCAGAGTGACGGGAGCGGCACAATTCAGAAAAAGCGCTCAGCTCGCCGAGAAAATGCGATTTAAGCAATAAAATTAAAAATGCTTATAAAACATAAACCAAACGTTGGAGGTGGTCATTTCTTAATGCGCAGTAATAAACTCGGCACTCTAAAGCACCCGAGAGCGTTTTTTTCGATGCCAACCTAACCAGAGTGACGGGAGCGGCACAAATCAGAAAAAGTGCTCAGCTCGCCGAGAAAATGCGATTTAAGCAATAAAATTAAAAATGCTTATAAAACATAAACCAAACGTTGGAGGTGGTCATTTCTTAATGCGCAGTAATAAACTCGGCACTCTAAAGCACCCGAGAGCGTTTTTTTCGATGCCAACCTAACCAGAGTGACGGGAGCGGCACAATTCAGAAAAAGTGCTCAGCTCGCCGAGAAAATGCGATTTAAGCAATAAAATTAAAAATGCTTATTAAACATAAACCAAACGTTGGAGGTGGTCATTTCTTCATGCGCAGTGAATAACTCGGCACTCTAAAGCACCCGATAGCGTTTTTTTCGATGCCAACCTAACCAGAGTGACGGGAGCGGCACAATTCAGAAAAAGCGCTCAGCTCGCCGAGAAAATGCGATTTAAGCAATAAAATTAAAAATGCTTATTAAACATAAACCAAACATTGGAGGTGGTCATTTCTTCATGCGCAGTAATAAACTCGGCACTCTAAAGCACCCGAGAGCGTTTTTTTCGATGCCAACCTAACCAGAGTGACGGGAGCGGCACAATTCAGAAAAAGTGCTCAGCTCGCCGAGAAAATGCGATTTAAGCAATAAAATTAAAAATGCTTATAAAACATAAACCAAACGTTGGAGGTGGTCATTTCTTAATGCGCAGTAATAAACTCGGCACTCTAGAGCACCCGAGAGCGTTTTTTTCGATGCCAACCTAACCAGAGTGACGGGAGCGGCACAATTCAGAAAAAGCGCTCAGCTCGCCGAGAAAATGCGATTTAAGCAATAAAATTAAAAATGCTTATAAAACATAAACCAAACGTTGGAGGTGGTCATTTCTTAATGCGCAGTAATAAACTCGGCACTCTAAAGCACCCGAGAGCGTTTTTTTCGATGCCAACCTAACCAGAGTGACGGGAGCGGCACAATTCAGAAAAAGTGCTCAGCTCGCCGAGAAAATGCGATTTAAGCAATAAAATTAAAAATGCTTATAAAACATAAACCAAACGTTGGAGGTGGTCATTTCTTAATGCGCAGTAATAAACTCGGCACTCTAAAGCACCCGAGAGCGTTTTTTTCGATGCCAACCTAACCAGAGTGACGGGAGCGGCACAATTCAGAAAAAGCGCTCAGCTCGCCGAGAAAATGCGATTTAAGCAATAAAATTAAAAATGCTTATAAAACATAAACCAAACGTTGGAGGTGGTCATTTCTTCATGCGCAGTGATAAACTCGGCACTCTAAAGCACCCGAGAGCGTTTTTTTCGATGCCAACCTAACCAGAGTGACGGGAGCGGCACAATTCAGAAAAAGTGCTCAGCTCGCCGAGAAAATGCGATTTAAGCAATAAAATTAAAAATGCTTATAAAACATAAACCAAACGTTGGAGGTGGTCATTTCTTCATGCGCAGTGATAAACTCGGCACTCTAAAGCACCCGAGAGCGTTTTTTTCGATGCCAACCTAACCAGAGTGACGGGAGCGGCACAATTCAGAAAAAGCGCTCAGCTCGCCGAGAAAATGCGATTTAAGCAATAAAATTAAAAATGCTTATAAAACATAAACCAAACGTTGGAGGTGGTCATTTCTTCATGCGCAGTGATAAACTCGGCACTCTAAAGCACCCGAGAGCGTTTTTTTCGATGCCAACCTAACCAGAGTGACGGGAGCGGCACAATTCAGAAAAAGCGCTCAGCTCGCCGAGAAAATGCGATTTAAGCAATAAAATTAAAAATGCTTATAAAACATAAACCAAACGTTGGAGGTGGTCATTTCTTCATGCGCAGTGATAAACTCGGCACTCTAAAGCACCCGAGAGCGTTTTTTTCGATGCCAACCTAACCAGAGTGACGGGAGCGGCACAATTCAGAAAAAGTGCTCAGCTCGCCGAGAAAATGCGATTCAAGCAATAAAATTAAAAATGCTTATTAAACATAAACCAAACGTTGGAGGTGGTCATTTCTTCATGCGCAGTGAATAACTCGGCACTCTAAAGCACCCGAGAGCGTTTTTTTCGATGCCAACCTAACCAGAGTGACGGGAGCGGCACAATTCAGAAAAAGTGCTCAGCTCGCCGAGAAAATGCGATTTAAGCAATAAAATTAAAAATGCTTATAAAACATAAACCAAACGTTGGAGGTGGTCATTTCTTAATGCGCAGTAATAAACTCGGCACTCTAAAGCACCCGAGAGCGTTTTTTTCGATGCCAACCTAACCAGAGTGACGGGAGCGGCACAATTCAGAAAAAGTGCTCAGCTCGCCGAGAAAATGCGATTTAAGCAATAAAATTAAAAATGCTTATAAAACATAAACCAAACGTTGGAGGTGGTCATTTCTTAATGCGCAGTAATAAACTCGGCACTCTAAAGCACCCGAGAGCGTTTTTTTCGATGCCAACCTAACCAGAGTGACGGGAGCGGCACAATTCAGAAAAAGTGCTCAGCTCGCCGAGAAAATGCGATTTAAGCAATAAAATTAAAAATGCTTATTAAACATAAACCAAACGTTGGAGGTGGTCATTTCTTCATGCGCAGTGAATAACTCGGCACTCTAAAGCACCCGAGAGCGTTTTTTTCGATGCCAACCTAACCAGAGTGACGGGAGCGGCACAATTCAGAAAAAGCGCTCAGCTCGCCTAGAAAATGCGATTTAAGCAATAAAATTAAAAATGCTTATTAAACATAAACCAAACATTGGAGGTGGTCATTTCTTCATGCGCAGTGAATAACTCGGCACTCTAAAGCACCCGAGAGCGTTTTTTTCGATGCCAACCTAACCAGAGTGACGGGAGCGGCACAATTCAGAAAAAGCGCTCAGCTCGCCGAGAAAATGCGATTTAAGCAATAAAATTAAAAATGCTTATAAAACATAAACCAAACGTTGGAGGTGGTCATTTCTTCATGCGCAGTGATTAACTCGGCACTCTAAAGCACCCGAGAGCGTTTTTTTCGATGCCAACCTAACCAGAGTGACGGGAGCGGCACAATTCAGAAAAAGTGCTCAGCTCGCCGAGAAAATGCGATTTAAGCAATAAAATTAAAAATGCTTATAAAACATAAACCAAACGTTGGAGGTGGTCATTTCTTCATGCGCAGTGATTAACTCGGCACTCTAAAGCACCCGAGAGCGTTTTTTTCGATGCCAACCTAACCAGAGTGACGGGAGCGGCACAATTCAGAAAAAGTGCTCAGCTCGCCGAGAAAATGCGATTTAAGCAATAAAATTAAAAATGCTTATAAAACATAAACCAAACGTTGGAGGTGGTCATTTCTTAATGCGCAGTAATAAACTCGGCACTCTAAAGCACCCGAGAGCGTTTTTTTCGATGCCAACCTAACCAGAGTGACGGGAGCGGCACAATTCAGAAAAAGTGCTCAGCTCGCCGAGAAAATGCGATTTAAGCAATAAAATTAAAAATGCTTATAAAACATAAACCAAACGTTGGAGGTGGTCATTTCTTAATGCGCAGTAATAAACTCGGCACTCTAGAGCACCCGAGAGCGTTTTTTTCGATGCCAACCTAACCAGAGTGACGGGAGCGGCACAATTCAGAAAAAGTGCTCAGCTCGCCGAGAAAATGCGATTTAAGCAATAAAATTAAAAATGCTTATAAAACATAAACCAAACGTTGGAAGTTGTCATTTCTTCATGCGCAGTGATAAACTCGGCACTCTAAAGCACCCGAGAGCGTTTTTTTCGATGCCAACCTAACCAGAGTGACGGGAGCGGCACAATTCAGAAAAAGTGCTCAGCTCGCCGAGAAAATGCGATTTAAGCAATAAAATTAAAAATGCTTATAAAACATAAACCAAACGTTGGAGGTGGTCATTTCTTAATGCGCAGTAATAAACTCGGCACTCTAAAGCACCCGTGAGCGTTTTTTTCGATGCCAACCTAACCAGAGTGACGGGAGCGGCACAATTCAGAAAAAGTGCTCAGCTCGCCGAGAAAATGCGATTTAAGCAATAAAATTAAAAATGCTTATAAAACATAAACCAAACGTTGGAGGTGGTCATTTCTTCATGCGCAGTGATAAAGTCGGCACTCTAAAGCACCCGAGAGCGTTTTTTTCGATGCCAACCTAACCAGAGTGACGGGAGCGGCACAATTCAGAAAAAGTGCTCAGCTCGCCGAGAAAATGCGATTTAAGCAATAAAATTAAAAATGCTTATTAAATATAAACCAAACGTTGGAGGTGGTCATTTCTTCATGCGCAGTGATAAACTCGGCACTCTAAAGCACCCGAGAGCGTTTTTTTCGATGCCAACCTAACCAGAGTGACGGGAGCGGCACAATTCAGAAAAAGTGCTCAGCTCGCCGAGAAAATGCGATTTAAGCAATAAAATTAAAAATGCTTATAAAACATAAACCAAACGTTGGAGGTGGTCATTTCTTAATGCGCAGTAATAAACTCGGCACTCTAAAGCACCCGAGAGCGTTTTTTTCGATGCCAACCTAACCAGAGTGACGGGAGCGGCACAATTCAGAAAAAGTGCTCAGCTCGCCGAGAAAATGCGATTTAAGCAATGAAATTAAAAATGCTTATTAAACATAAACCAAACGTTGGAGGTGGTCATTTCTTCATGCGCAGTGAATAACTCGGCACTCTAAAGCACCCGAGAGCGTTTTTTTCGATGCCAACCTAACCAGAGTGACGGGAGCGGCACAATTCAGAAAAAGCGCTCAGCTCGCCGAGAAAATGCGATTTAAGCAATAAAATTAAAAATGCTTATAAAACATAAACCAAACGTTGGAGGTGGTCATTTCTTAATGCGCAGTAATAAACTCGGCACTCTAAAGCACCCGAGAGCGTTTTTTTCGATGCCAACCTAACCAGAGTGACGGGAGCGGCACAATTCAGAAAAAGTGCTCAGCTCGCCGAGAAAATGCGATTTAAGCAATAAAATTAAAAATGCTTATTAAACATAAACCAAACGTTGGAGGTGGTCATTTCTTCATGCGCAGTGAATAACTCGGCACTCTAAAGCACCCGAGAGCGTTTTTTTCGATGCCAACCTAACCAGAGTGACGGGAGCGGCACAATTCAGAAAAAGCGCTCAGCTCGCCGAGAAAATGCGATTTAAGCAATAAAATTAAAAATGCTTATAAAACATAAACCAAACGTTGGAGGTGGTCATTTCTTAATGCGCAGTAATAAACTCGGCACTCTAAAGCACCCGAGAGCGTTTTTTTCGATGCCAACCTAACCAGAGTGACGGGAGCGGCACAATTCAGAAAAAGTGCTCAGCTCGCCGAGAAAATGCGATTTAAGCAATAAAATTAAAAATGCTTATAAAACATAAACCAAACGTTGGAGGTGGTCATTTCTTAATGCGCAGTAATAAACTCGGCACTCTAAAGCACCCGAGAGCGTTTTTTTCGATGCCAACCTAACCAGAGTGACGGGAGCGGCACAATTCAGAAAAAGTGCTCAGCTCGCCGAGAAAATGCGATTAAAGCAATAAAATTAAAAATTCTTATAAAACATAAACCAAACGTTGGAGGTGGTCATTTCTTAATGCGCAGTAATAAACTCGGCACTCTAAAGCACCCGAGAGCGTTTTTTTCGATGCCAACCTAACCAGAGTGACGGGAGCGGCACAATTCAGAAAAAGTGCTCAGCTCGCCGAGAAAATGCGATTTAAGCAATAAAATTAAAAATGCTTATAAAACATAAACCAAACGTTGGAGGTGGTCATTTCTTAATGCGCAGTAATAAACTCGGCACTCTAAAGCACCCGAGAGCGTTTTTTTCGATGCCAACCTAACCAGAGTGACGGGAGCGGCACAATTCAGAAAAAGCGCTCAGCTCGCCGAGAAAATGCGATTTAAGCAATAAAATTAAAAATGCTTATAAAACATAAACCAAACGTTGGAGGTGGTCATTTCTTCGTGCGCAGTGAATAACTCGGCACTCTAAAGCACCCGAGAGCGTTTTTTTCGATGCCAACCTAACCAGAGTGACGGGAGCGGCACAATTCAGAAAAAGTGCTCAGCTCGCCGAGAAAATGCGATTTAAGCAATAAAATTAAAAATGCTTATAAAACATAAACCAAACGTTGGAGGTGGTCATTTCTTAATGCGCAGTAATAAACTCGGCACTCTAAAGCACCCGAGAGCGTTTTTTTCGATGCCAACCTAACCAGAGTGACGGGAGCGGCACAATTCAGAAAAAGCGCTCAGCTCGCCGAGAAAATGCGATTTAAGCAATAAAATTAAAAATGCTTATAAAACATAAACCAAACGTTGGAGGTGGTCATTTCTTAATGCGCAGTAATAAACTCAGCACTCTAAAGCACCCGAGAGCGTTTTTTTCGATGCCAACCTAACCAGAGTGACGGGAGCGGCACAATTCAGAAAAAGCGCTCAGCTCGCCGAGAAAATGCGATTTAAGCAATAAAATTAAAAATGCTTATAAAACATAAACCAAACGTTGGAGGTGGTCATTTCTTCATGCGCAGTGAATAACTCGGCACTCTAAAGCACCCGAGAGCGTTTTTTTCGATGCCAAGTGACGGGAGCGGCACAATTCAGAAAAAGTGCTCAGCTCGCCGAGAAAATGCGATTTAAGCAATAAAATTAAAAATGCTTATTAAACATAAACCAAACGTTGGAGGTGGTCATTTCTTCATGCGCAGTGAATAACTCGGCACTCTAAAGCACCCGATAGCGTTTTTTTCGATGCCAACCTAACCAGAGTGACGGGAGCGGCACAATTCAGAAAAAGTGCTCAGCTCGCCGAGAAAATGCGATTTAAGCAATAAAATTAAAAATGCTTATAAAACATAAACCAAACGTTGGAGGTGGTCATTTCTTAATGCGCAGTAATAAACTCGGCACTCTAAAGCACCCGAGAGCGTTTTTTTCGATGCCAACCTAACCAGAGTGACGGGAGCGGCACAATTCAGAAAAAGTGCTCAGCTCGCCGAGAAAATGCAATTTAAGCAATAAAATTAAAAATGCTTATAAAACATAAACCAAACGTTGGAGGTGGTCATTTCTTAATGCGCAGTAATAAACTCGGCACTCTAAAGCACCCGAGAGCGTTTTTTTCGATGCCAACCTAACCAGAGTGACGGGAGCGGCACAATTCAGAAAAAGCGCTCAGCTCGCCGAGAAAATGCGATTTAAGCAATAAAATTAAAAATGCTTATAAAACATAAACCAAACGTTGGAGGTGGTCATTTCTTCATGCGCAGTGATAAACTCGGCACTCTAAAGCACCCGAGAGCGTTTTTTTCGATGCCAACCTAACCAGAGTGACGGGAGCGGCACAATTCAGAAAAAGTGCTCAGCTCGCCGAGAAAATGCGATTTAAGCAATAAAATTAAAAATGCTTATAAAACATAAACCAAACGTTGGAGGTGGTCATTTCTTCATGCGCAGTGATAAACTCGGCACTCTAAAGCACCCGAGAGCGTTTTTTTCGATGCCAACCTAACCAGAGTGACGGGAGCGGCACAATTCAGAAAAAGTGCTCAGCTCACCGAGAAAATGCGATTCAAGCAATAAAATTAAAAATGCTTATTAAACATAAACCAAACGTTGGAGGTGGTCATTTCTTCATGCGCAGTGAATAACTCGGCACTCTAAAGCACCCGAGAGCGTTTTTTTCGATGCCAACCTAACCAGAGTGACGGGAGCGGCACAATTCAGAAAAAGTGCTCAGCTCGCCGAGAAAATGCGATTTAAGCAATAAAATTAAAAATGCTTATAAAACATAAACCAAACGTTGGAGGTGGTCATTTCTTAATGCGCAGTAATAAACTCGGCACTCTAAAGCACCCGAGAGCGTTTTTTTCGATGCCAACCTAACCAGAGTGACGGGAGTGGCACAATTCAGAAAAAGTGCTCAGCTCGCCGAGAAAATGCGATTTAAGCAATAAAATTAAAAATGCTTATTAAACATAAACCAAACATTGGAGGTGGTCATTTCTTCATGCGCAGTGAATAACTCGGCACTCTAAAGCACCCGAGAGCGTTTTTTTCGATGCCAACCTAACCAGAGTGACGGGAGCGGCACAATTCAGAAAAAGCGCTCAGCTCGCCGAGAAAATGCGATTTAAGCAATAAAATTAAAAATGCTTATAAAACATAAACCAAACGTTGGAGGTGGTCATTTCTTCATGCGCAGTGATAAACTCGGCACTCTAAAGCACCCGAGAGCGTTTTTTTCGATGCCAACCTAACCAGAGTGACGGGAGCGGCACAATTCAGAAAAAGTGCTCAGCTCGCCGAGAAAATGCGATTTAAGCAATAAAATTAAAAATGCTTATAAAACATAAACCAAACGTTGGAGGTGGTCATTTCTTCATGCGCAGTGATTAACTCGGCACTCTAAAGCACCCGAGAGCGTTTTTTTCGATGCCAACCTAACCAGAGTGACGGGAGCGGCACAATTCAGAAAAAGTGCTCAGCTCGCCGAGAAAATGCGATTTAAGCAATAAAATTAAAAATGCTTATAAAACATAAACCAAACGTTGGAGGTGGTCATTTCTTAATGCGCAGTAATAAACTCGGCACTCTAAAGCACCCGAGAGCGTTTTTTTCGATGCCAACCTAACCAGAGTGACGGGAAGCGGCACAATTCAGAAAAAGTGCTCAGCTCGCCGAGAAAATGCGATTTAAGCAATAAAATTAAAAATGCTTATAAAACATAAACGAAACGTTGGAGGTGGTCATTTCTTAATGCGCAGTAATAAACTCGGCACTCTAGAGCACCCGAGAGCGTTTTTTTCGATGCCAACCTAACCAGAGTGACGGGAGCGGCACAATTCAGAAAAAGTGCTCAGCTCGCCGAGAAAATGCGATTTAAGCAATAAAATTAAAAATGCTTATAAAACATAAACCAAACGTTGGAAGTGGTCATTTCTTCATGCGCAGTGATAAACTCGGCACTCTAAAGCACCCGAGAGCGTTTTTTTCGATGCCAACCTAACCAGAGTTACGGGAGCGGCACAATTCAGAAAAAGCGCTCAGCTCGCCGAGAAAATGCGATTTAAGCAATAAAATTAAAAATGCTTATAAAACATAAACCAAACGTTGGAGGTGGTCATTTCTTCATGCGCAGTGATAAACTCGGCACTCTAAAGCACCCGAGAGCGTTTTTTTCGATGCCAACCTAACCAGAGTGACGGGAGCGGCACAATTCAGAAAAAGCGCTCAGCTCGCCGAGAAAATGCGATTTAAGCAATAAAATTAAAAATGCTTATAAAACATAAACCAAACGTTGGAGGTGGTCATTTCTTCATGCGCAGTGATAAACTCGGCACTCTAAAGCACCCGAGAGCGTTTTTTTCGATGCCAACCTAACCAGAGTGACGGGAGCGGCACAATTCAGAAAAAGTGCTCAGCTCGCCGAGAAAATGCGATTTAAGCAATAAAATTAAAAATGCTTATAAAACATAAACCAAACGTTGGAGGTGGTCATTTCTCCATGCGCAGTGAATAACTCGGCACTCTAAAGCACCCGAGAGCGTTTTTTTCGATGCCAACCTAACCAGAGTGACGGGAGCGGCACAATTCAGAAAAAGTGCTCAGCTCGCCGAGAAAATGCGATTTAAGCAATAAAATTAAAAATGCTTATAAAACATAAACCAAACGTTGGAGGTGGTCATTTCTTAATGCGCAGTAATAAACTCGGCACTCTAAAGCACCCGTGAGCGTTTTTTTCGATGCCAACCTAACCAGAGTGACGGGAGCGGCACAATTCAGAAAAAGTGCTCAGCTCGCCGAGAAAATGCGATTTAAGCAATAAAATTAAAAATGCTTATAAAACATAAACCAAACGTTGGAGGTGGTCATTTCTTAATGCGCAGTAATAAACTCGGCACTCTAAAGGACCCGAGAGCGTTTTTTTCGATGCCAACCTAACCAGAGTGACGGGAGCGGCACAATTCAGAAAAAGTGCTCAGCTCGCCGAGAAAATGCGATTCAAGCAATAAAATTAAAAATGCTTATAAAACATAAACCAAACGTTGGAGGTGGTCATTACTTAATGCGCAGTAATAAACTCGGCACTCTAAAGCACCCGAGAGCGTTTTTTTCGATGCCAACCTAACCAGAGTGACGGGAGCGGCACAATTCAGAAAAAGTGCTCAGCTCGCCGAGAAAATGCGATTTAAGCAATAAAATTAAAAATGCTTATAAAACATAAACCAAACGTTGGAGGTGGTCATTTCTTAATGCGCAGTAATAAACTCGGCACTCTAAAGCACCCGAGAGCGTTTTTTTCGATGCCAACCTAACCAGAGTTACGGGAGCGGCGCAATTCAGAAAAAGCGCTCAGCTCGCCGAGAAAATGCGATTTAAGCAATAAAATTAAAAATGCTTATAAAACATAAACCAAACGTTGGAGGTGGTCATTTCTTCATGCGCAGTGAATAACTCGGCACTCTAAAGCACCCGAGAGCGTTTTTTTCGATGCCAACCTAACCAGAGTGACGGGAGCGGCACAATTCAGAAAAAGTGCTCAGCTCGCCGAGAAAATGCGATTTAAGCAATAAAATTAAAAATGCTTATAAAACATAAACCAAACGTTGGAGGTGGTCATTTCTTAATGCGCAGTAATAAACTCGGCACTCTAAAGCACCCGTGAGCGTTTTTTTCGATGCCAACCTAACCAGAGTGACGGGAGCGGCACAATTCAGAAAAAGTGCTCAGCTCGCCGAGAAAATGCGATTTAAGCAATAAAATTAAAAATGCTTATAAAACATAAACCAAACGTTGGAGGTGGTCATTTCTTCATGCGCAGTGATAAAGTCGGCACTCTAAAGCACCCGAGAGCGTTTTTTTCGATGCCAACCTAACCAGAGTGACGGTTGCGGCACAATTCAGAAAAAGTGCTCAGCTCGCCGAGAAAATGCGATTTAAGCAATAAAATTAAAAATGCTTATTAAACATAAACCAAACGTTGGAGGTGGTCATTTCTTCATGCGCAGTGATAAACTCGGCACTCTAAAGCACCCGAGAGCGTTTTTTTCGATGCCAACCTAACCAGAGTGACGGGAGCGGCACAATTCAGAAAAAGTGCTCAGCTCGCCGAGAAAATGCGATTTAAGCAATAAAATTAAAAATGCTTATAAAACATAAACCAAACGTTGGAGGTGGTCATTTCTTAATGCGCAGTAATAAACTCGGCACTCTAAAGCACCCGAGAGCGTTTTTTTCGATGCCAACCTAACCAGAGTGACGGGAGCGGCACAATTCAGAAAAAGCGCTCAGCTCGCCGAGAAAATGCGATTTAAGCAATAAAATTAAAAATGCTTATAAAACATAAACCAAACGTTGGAGGTGGTCATTTCTTCGTGCGCAGTGAATAACTCGGCACTCTAAAGCACCCGAGAGCGTTTTTTTCGATGCCAACCTAACCAGAGTGACGGGAGCGGCACAATTCAGAAAAAGTGCTCAGCTCGCCGAGAAAATGCGATTTAAGCAATAAAATTAAAAATGCTTATAAAACATAAACCAAACGTTGGAGGTGGTCATTTCTTAATGCGCAGTAATAAACTCGGCACTCTAAAGCACCCGAGAGCGTTTTTTTCGATGCCAACCTAACCAGAGTGACGGGAGCGGCACAATTCAGAAAAAGCGCTCAGCTCGCCGAGAAAATGCGATTTAAGCAATAAAATTAAAAATGCTTATAAAACATAAACCAAACGTTGGAGGTGGTCATTTCTTAATGCGCAGTAATAAACTCAGCACTCTAAAGCACCCGAGAGCGTTTTTTTCGATGCCAACCTAACCAGAGTGACGGGAGCGGCACAATTCAGAAAAAGCGCTCAGCTCGCCGAGAAAATGCGATTTAAGCAATAAAATTAAAAATGCTTATAAAACATAAACCAAACGTTGGAGGTGGTCATTTCTTCATGCGCAGTGAATAACTCGGCACTCTAAAGCACCCGAGAGCGTTTTTTTCGATGCCAAGTGACGGGAGCGGCACAATTCAGAAAAAGTGCTCAGCTCGCCGAGAAAATGCGATTTAAGCAATAAAATTAAAAATGCTTATAAAACATAAACCAAACGTTGGAGGTGGTCATTTCTTAATGCGCAGTAATAAACTCGGCACTCTAAAGCACCCGAGAGCGTTTTTTTCGATGCCAACCTAACCAGAGTGACGGGAGCGGCACAATTCAGAAAAAGTGCTCAGCTCGCCGAGAAAATGCGATTTAAGCAATAAAATTAAAAATGCTTATAAAACATAAACCAAACGTTGGAGGTGGTCATTTCTTAATGCGCAGTAATAAACTCGGCACTCTAAAGCACCCGAGAGCGTTTTTTTCGATGCCAACCTAACCAGAGTGACGGGAGCGGCACAATTCAGAAAAAGTGCTCAGCTCGCCGAGAAAATGCGATTTAAGCAATAAAATTAAAAATGCTTATAAAACATAAACCAAACGTTGGAGGTGGTCATTTCTTCATGCGCAGTGATTAACTCGGCACTCTAAAGCACCCGAGAGCGTTTTTTTCGATGCCAACCTAACCAGAGTGACGGGAGCGGCACAATTCAGGATAAACTCGGCACTCTAAAGCACCCGAGAGCGTTTTTTTCGATGCCAACCTAACCAGAGTGACGGGAGCGGCACAATTCAGAAAAAGTGCTCAGCTCGCCGAGAAAATGCGATTCAAGCAATAAAATTAAAAATGCTTATTAAACATAAACCAAACGTTGGAGGTGGTCATTTCTTCATGTGCAGTGAATAACTGGGCACTCTAAAGCACCCGAGAGCGTTTTTTTCGATGCCAACCTAACCAGAGTGACGGGAGCGGCACAATTCAGAAAAAGTGCTCAGCTCGCCGAGAAAATGCGATTTAAGCAATAAAATTAAAAATGCTTATAAAACATAAACCAAACGTTGGAGGTGGTCATTTCTTAATGCGCAGTAATAAACTCGGCACTCTAAAGCACCCGAGAGCGTTTTTTTCGATGCCAACCTAACCAGAGTGACGGGAGCGGCACAATTCAGAAAAAGTGCTCAGCTCGCCGAGAAAATGCGATTTAAGCAATAAAATTAAAAATGCTTATTAAACATAAACCAAACATTGGAGGTGGTCATTTCTTCATGCGCAGTGAATAACTCGGCACTCTAAAGCACCCGAGAGCGTTTTTTTCGATGCCAACCTAACCAGAGTGACGGGAGCGGCACAATTCAGAAAAAGCGCTCAGCTCGCCGAGAAAATGCGATTTAAGCAATAAAATTAAAAATGCTTATAAAACATAAACCAAACGTTGGAGGTGGTCATTTCTTCATGCGCAGTGATAAACTCGGCACTCTAAAGCACCCGAGAGCGTTTTTTTCGATGCCAACCTAACCAGAGTGAGGGGAGCGGCACAATTCAGAAAAAGTGCTCAGCTCGCCGAGAAAATGCGATTTAAGCAATAAAATTAAAAATGCTTATAAAACATAAACCAAACGTTGGAGGTGGTCATTTCTTCATGCGCAGTGAATAACTCGGCACTCTAAAGCACCCGAGAGCGTTTTTTTCGATGCCAACCTAACCAGAGTGACGGGAGCGGCACAATTCAGAAAAAGTGCTCAGCTCGCCGAGAAAATGCGATTTAAGCAATAAAATTAAAAATGCTTATAAAACATAAACCAAACGTTGGAGGTGGTCATTTCTTAATGCGCAGTAATAAACTCGGCACTCTAAAGCACCCGAGAGCGTTTTTTTCGATGCCAACCTAACCAGAGTGACGGGAGCGGCACAATTCAGAAAAAGTGCTCAGCTCGCCGAGAAAATGCGATTTAAGCAATAAAATTAAAAATGCTTATAAAACATAAACCAAACGTTGGAGGTGGTCATTTCTTAATGCGCAGTAATAAACTCGGCACTCTAGAGCACCCGAGAGCGTTTTTTTCGATGCCAACCTAACCAGAGTGACGGGAGCGGCACAATTCAGAAAAAGTGCTCAGCTCGCCGAGAAAATGCGATTTAAGCAATAAAATTAAAAATGCTTATAAAACATAAACCAAACGTTGGAGGTGGTCATTTCTTCATGCGCAGTGAATAACTCGGCACTCTAAAGCACCCGAGAGCGTTTTTTTCGATGCCAAGTGACGGGAGCGGCACAATTCAGAAAAAGTGCTCAGCTCGCCGAGAAAATGCGATTTAAGCAATAAAATTAAAAATGCTTATAAAACATAAACCAAACGTTGGAGGTGGTCATTTCTTAATGCGCAGTAATAAACTCGGCACTCTAAAGCACCCGAGAGCGTTTTTTTCGATGCCAACCTAACCAGAGTGACGGGAGCGGCACAATTCAGAAAAAGTGCTCAGCTCGCCGAGAAAATGCGATTTAAGCAATAAAATTAAAAATGCTTATAAAACATAAACCAAACGTTGGAGGTGGTCATTTCTTAATGCGCAGTAATAAACTCGGCACTCTAAAGCACCCGAGAGCGTTTTTTTCGATGCCAACCTAACCAGAGTGACGGGAGCGGCACAATTCAGAAAAAGTGCTCAGCTCGCCGAGAAAATGCGATTTAAGCAATAAAATTAAAAATGCTTATAAAACATAAACCAAACGTTGGAGGTGGTCATTTCTTCATGCGCAGTGATTAACTCGGCACTCTAAAGCACCCGAGAGCGTTTTTTTCGATGCCAACCTAACCAGAGTGACGGGAGCGGCACAATTCAGGATAAACTCGGCACTCTAAAGCACCCGAGAGCGTTTTTTTCGATGCCAACCTAACCAGAGTGACGGGAGCGGCACAATTCAGAAAAAGTGCTCAGCTCGCCGAGAAAATGCGATTCAAGCAATAAAATTAAAAATGCTTATTAAACATAAACCAAACGTTGGAGGTGGTCATTTCTTCATGTGCAGTGAATAACTGGGCACTCTAAAGCACCCGAGAGCGTTTTTTTCGATGCCAACCTAACCAGAGTGACGGGAGCGGCACAATTCAGAAAAAGTGCTCAGCTCGCCGAGAAAATGCGATTTAAGCAATAAAATTAAAAATGCTTATAAAACATAAACCAAACGTTGGAGGTGGTCATTTCTTAATGCGCAGTAATAAACTCGGCACTCTAAAGCACCCGAGAGCGTTTTTTTCGATGCCAACCTAACCAGAGTGACGGGAGCGGCACAATTCAGAAAAAGTGCTCAGCTCGCCGAGAAAATGCGATTTAAGCAATAAAATTAAAAATGCTTATTAAACATAAACCAAACATTGGAGGTGGTCATTTCTTCATGCGCAGTGAATAACTCGGCACTCTAAAGCACCCGAGAGCGTTTTTTTCGATGCCAACCTAACCAGAGTGACGGGAGCGGCACAATTCAGAAAAAGCGCTCAGCTCGCCGAGAAAATGCGATTTAAGCAATAAAATTAAAAATGCTTATAAAACATAAACCAAACGTTGGAGGTGGTCATTTCTTCATGCGCAGTGATAAACTCGGCACTCTAAAGCACCCGAGAGCGTTTTTTTCGATGCCAACCTAACCAGAGTGAGGGGAGCGGCACAATTCAGAAAAAGTGCTCAGCTCGCCGAGAAAATGCGATTTAAGCAATAAAATTAAAAATGCTTATAAAACATAAACCAAACGTTGGAGGTGGTCATTTCTTAATGCGCAGTAATAAACTCGGCACTCTAAAGCACCCGAGAGCGTTTTTTTCGATGCCAACCTAACCAGAGTGACGGGAGCGGCACAATTCAGAAAAAGTGCTCAGCTCGCCGAGAAAATGCGATTTAAGCAATAAAATTAAAAATGCTTATTAAACATAAACCAAACGTTGGAGGTGGTCATTTCTTCATGCGCAGTGAATAACTCGGCACTCTAAAGCACCCGAGAGCGTTTTTTTCGATGCCAACCTAACCAGAGTGACGGGAGCGGCACAATTCAGAAAAAGCGCTCAGCTCGCCGAGAAAATGCGATTTAAGCAATAAAATTAAAAATGCTTATAAAACATAAACCAAACGTTGGAGGTGGTCATTTCTGAATGCGCAGTAATAAACTCGGCACTCTAAAGCACCCGAGAGCGTTTTTTTCGATGCCAACCTAACCAGAGTGACGGGAGCGGCACAATTCAGAAAAAGTGCTCAGCTCGCCGAGAAAATGCGATTTAAGCAATAAAATTAAAAATGCTTATTAAACATAAACCAAACGTTGGAGGTGGTCATTTCTTCATGCGCAGTGAATAACTCGGCACTCTAAAGCACCCGAGAGCGTTTTTTTCGATGCCAACCTAACCAGAGTGACGGGAGCGGCACAATTCAGAAAAAGCGCTCAGCTCGCCGAGAAAATGCGATTTAAGCAATAAAATTAAAAATGCTTATAAAACATAAACCAAACGTTGGAGGTGGTCATTTCTTAATGCGCAGTAATAAACTCGGCACTCTAAAGCACCCGAGAGCGTTTTTTTCGATGCCAACCTAACCAGAGTGACGGGAGCGGCACAATTCAGAAAAAGCGCTCAGCTCGCCGAGAAAATGCGATTTAAGCAATAAAATTAAAAATGCTTATAAAACATAAACCAAACGTTGGAGGTGGTCATTTCTTCATGCGCAGTGATAAACTCGGCACTCTAAAGCACCCGAGAGCGTTTTTTTCGATGCCAACCTAACCAGAGTGACGGGAGCGGCACAATTCAGAAAAAGTGCTCAGCTCGCCGAGAAAATGCGATTTAAGCAATAAAATTAAAAATGCTTATTAAACATAAACCAAACGTTGGAGGTGGTCATTTCTTAATGCGCAGTAATAAACTCGGCACTCTAAAGCACCCGAGAGCGTTTTTTTCGATGCCAACCTAACCAGAGTGACGGGAGCGGCACAATTCAGAAAAAGTGCTCAGCTCGCCGAGAAAATGCGATTTAAGCAATAAAATTAAAAATGCTTATTAAACATAAACCAAACGTTGGAGGTGGTCATTTCTTAATGCGCAGTAATAAACTCGGCACTCTAAAGCACCCGAGAGCGTTTTTTTCGATGCCAACCTAACCAGAGTGACGGGAGCGGCACAATTCAGAAAAAGCGCTCAGCTCGCCGAGAAAATGCGATTTAAGCAATAAAATTAAAAATGCTTATAAAACATAAACCAAAGGTTGGAGGTGGTCATTTCTTCGTGCGCAGTGAATAACTCGGCACTCTAAAGCACCCGAGAGCGTTTTTTTCGATGCCAACCTAACCAGAGTGACGGGAGCGGCACAATTCAGAAAAAGTGCTCAGCTCGCCGAGAAAATGCGATTTAAGCAATAAAATTAAAAATGCTTATAAAACATAAACCAAACGTTGGAGGTGGTCATTTCTTAATGCGCAGTAATAAACCCGGCACTCTAAAGCACCCGAGAGCGTTTTTTTCGATGCCAACCTAACCAGAGTGACGGGAGCGGCACAATTCAGAAAAAGTGCTCAGCTCGCCGAGAAAATGCGATTTAGGCAATAAAATTAAAAATGCTTATAAAACATAAACCAAACGTTGGAGGTGGTCATTTCTTAATGCGCAGTAATAAACTCGGCACTCTAAAGCACCCGAGAGCGTTTTTTTCGATGCCAACCTAACCAGAGTGACGGGAGCGGCACAATTCAGAAAAAGCGCTCAGCTCGCCGAGAAAATGCGATTTAAGCAATAAAATTAAAAATGCTTATAAAACATAAACCAAACGTTGGAGGTGGTCATTTCTTCATGCGCAGTGAATAACTCGGCACTCTAAAGCACCCGAGAGCGTTTTTTTCGATGCCAAGTGACGGGAGCGGCACAATTCAGAAAAAGTGCTCAGCTCGCCGAGAAAATGCGATTTAAGCAATAAAATTAAAAATGCTTATAAAACATAAACCAAACGTTGGAGGTGGTCATTTCTTAATGCGCAGTAATAAACTCGGCACTCTAAAGCACCCGAGAGCGTTTTTTTCGATGCCAACCTAACCAGAGTGACGGGAGCGGCACAATTCAGAAAAAGTGCTCAGCTCGCCGAGAAAATGCGATTTAAGCAATAAAATTAAAAATGCTTATAAAACATAAACCAAACGTTGGAGGTGGTCATTTCTTAATGCGCAGTAATAAACTCGGCACTCTAAAGCACCCGAGAGCGTTTTTTTCGATGCCAACCTAACCAGAGTGACGGGAGCGGCACAATTCAGAAAAAGTGCTCAGCTCGCCGAGAAAATGCGATTTAAGCAATAAAATTAAAAATGCTTATTAAACATAAACCAAACGTTGGAGGTGGTCATTTCTTCATGCGCAGTGAATAACTCGGCACTCTAAAGCACCCGAGAGCGTTTTTTTCGATGCCAACCTAACCAGAGTGACGGGAGCGGCACAATTCAGAAAAAGCGCTCAGCTCGCCGAGAAAATGCGATTTAAGCAATAAAATTAAAAATGCTTATAAAACATAAACCAAACGTTGGAGGTGGTCATTTCTTAATGCGCAGTAATAAACTCGGCACTCTAAAGCACCCGAGAGCGTTTTTTTCGATGCCAACCTAACCAGAGTGACGGGAGCGGCACAATTCAGAAAAAGTGCTCAGCTCGCCGAGAAAATGCGATTTAAGCAATAAAATTAAAAATGCTTATTAAACATAAACCAAACGTTGGAGGTGGTCATTTCTTAATGCGCAGTAATAAACTCAGCACTCTAAAGCACCCGAGAGCGTTTTTTTCGATGCCAACCTAACCAGAGTGACGGGAGCGGCACAATTCAGAAAAAGCGCTCAGCTCGCCGAGAAAATGCGATTTAAGCAATAACATTAAAAATGCTTATAAAACATAAACCAAACGTTGGAGGTGGTCATTTCTTAATGCGCAGTAATAAACTCGGCACTCTAAAGCACCCGAGAGCGTTTTTTTCGATGCCAACCTAACCAGAGTGACGGGAGCGGCACAATTCAGAAAAAGTGCTCAGCTCGCCGAGAAAATGCGATTTAAGCAATAAAATTAAAAATGCTTATTAAACATAAACCAAACGTTGGAGGTGGTCATTTCTTCATGCGCAGTGAATAACTCGGCACTCTAAAGCACCCGAGAGCGTTTTTTTCGATGCCAACCTAACCAGAGTGACGGGAGCGGCACAATTCAGAAAAAGCGCTCAGCTCGCCGAGAAAATGCGATTTAAGCAATAAAATTAAAAATGCTTATAAAACATAAACCAAACGTTGGAGGTGGTCATTTCTTAATGCGCAGTAATAAACTCGGCACTCTAAAGCACCCGAGAGCGTTTTTTTCGATGCCAACCTAACCAGAGTGACGGGAGCGGCACAATTCAGAAAAAGCGCTCAGCTCGCCGAGAAAATGCGATTTAAGCAATAAAATTAAAAATGCTTATAAAACATAAACCAAACGTTGGAGGTGGTCATTTCTTCATGCGCAGTGATAAACTCGGCACTCTAAAGCACCCGAGAGCGTTTTTTTCGATGACAACCTAACCAGAGTGACGGGAGCGGCACAATTCAGAAAAAGTGCTCAGCTCGCCGAGAAAATGCGATTTAAGCAATAAAATTAAAAATGCTTATTAAACATAAACCAAACGTTGGAGGTGGTCATTTCTTCATGCGCAGTGAATAACTCGGCACTCTAAAGCACCCAAAAGCGTTTTTTTCGATGCCAACCTAACCAGAGTGACGGGAGCGGCACAATTCAGAAAAAGTGCTCAGCTCGCCGAGAAAATGCGATTTAAGCAATAAAATTAAAAATGCTTATAAAACATAAACCAAACGTTGGAGGTGGTCATTTCTTAATGCGCAGTAATAAACTCGGCACTCTAAAGCACCCGAGAGCGTTTTTTTCGATGCCAACCTAACCAGAGTGACGGGAGCGGCACAATTCAGAAAAAGTGCTCAGCTCGCCGAGAAAATGCGATTTAAGCAATAAAATTAAAAATGCTTATAAAACATAAACCAAACGTTGGAGGTGGTCATTTCTTAATGCGCAGTAATAAACTCGGCACTCTAAAGCACCCGAGAGCGTTTTTTTCGATGCCAACCTAACCAGAGTGACGGGAGCGGCACAATTCAGAAAAAGTGCTCAGCTCGCCGAGAAAATGCGATTTAAGCAATAAAATTAAAAATGCTTATAAAACATAAACCAAAGGTTGGAGGTGGTCATTTCTTCGTGCGCAGTGAATAACTCGGCACTCTAAAGCACCCGAGAGCGTTTTTTTCGATGCCAACCTAACCAGAGTGACGGGAGCGGCACAATTCAGAAAAAGTGCTCAGCTCGCCGAGAAAATGCGATTTAAGCAATAAAATTAAAAATGCTTATAAAACATAAACCAAACGTTGGAGGTGGTCATTTCTTAATGCGCAGTAATAAACTCGGCACTCTAAAGCACCCGAGAGCGTTTTTTTCGATGCCAACCTAACCAGAGTGACGGGAGCGGCACAATTCAGAAAAAGTGCTCAGCTCGCCGAGAAAATGCGATTTAGGCAATAAAATTAAAAATGCTTATAAAACATAAACCAAACGTTGGAGGTGGTCATTTCTTAATGCGCAGTAATAAACTCGGCACTCTAAAGCACCCGAGAGCGTTTTTTTCGATGCCAACCTAACCAGAGTGACGGGAGCGGCACAATTCAGAAAAAGCGCTCAGCTCGCCGAGAAAATGCGATTTAAGCAATAAAATTAAAAATGCTTATAAAACATAAACCAAACGTTGGAGGTGGTCATTTCTTCATGCGCAGTGAATAACTCGGCACTCTAAAGCACCCGAGAGCGTTTTTTTCGATGCCAAGTGACGGGAGCGGCACAATTCAGAAAAAGTGCTCAGCTCGCCGAGAAAATGCGATTTAAGCAATAAAATTAAAAATGCTTATAAAACATAAACCAAACGTTGGAGGTGGTCATTTCTTAATGCGCAGTAATAAACTCGGCACTCTAAAGCACCCGAGAGCGTTTTTTTCGATGCCAACCTAACCAGAGTGACGGGAGCGGCACAATTCAGAAAAAGTGCTCAGCTCGCCGAGAAAATGCGATTTAAGCAATAAAATTAAAAATGCTTATAAAACATAAACCAAACGTTGGAGGTGGTCATTTCTTAATGCGCAGTAATAAACTCGGCACTCTAAAGCACCCGAGAGCGTTTTTTTCGATGCCAACCTAACCAGAGTGACGGGAGCGGCACAATTCAGAAAAAGTGCTCAGCTCGCCGAGAAAATGCGATTTAAGCAATAAAATTAAAAATGCTTATTAAACATAAACCAAACGTTGGAGGTGGTCATTTCTTCATGCGCAGTGAATAACTCGGCACTCTAAAGCACCCGAGAGCGTTTTTTTCGATGCCAACCTAACCAGAGTGACGGGAGCGGCACAATTCAGAAAAAGCGCTCAGCTCGCCGAGAAAATGCGATTTAAGCAATAAAATTAAAAATGCTTATAAAACATAAACCAAACGTTGGAGGTGGTCATTTCTTAATGCGCAGTAATAAACTCGGCACTCTAAAGCACCCGAGAGCGTTTTTTTCGATGCCAACCTAACCAGAGTGACGGGAGCGGCACAATTCAGAAAAAGTGCTCAGCTCGCCGAGAAAATGCGATTTAAGCAATAAAATTAAAAATGCTTATTAAACATAAACCAAACGTTGGAGGTGGTCATTTCTTAATGCGCAGTAATAAACTCAGCACTCTAAAGCACCCGAGAGCGTTTTTTTCGATGCCAACCTAACCAGAGTGACGGGAGCGGCACAATTCAGAAAAAGCGCTCAGCTCGCCGAGAAAATGCGATTTAAGCAATAAAATTAAAAATGCTTATAAAACATAAACCAAACGTTGGAGGTGGTCATTTCTTAATGCGCAGTAATAAACTCGGCACTCTAAAGCACCCGAGAGCGTTTTTTTCGATGCCAACCTAACCAGAGTGACGGGAGCGGCACAATTCAGAAAAAGTGCTCAGCTCGCCGAGAAAATGCGATTTAAGCAATAAAATTAAAAATGCTTATAAAACATAAACCAAACGTTGGAGGTGGTCATTTCTTAATGCGCAGTAATAAACTCGGCACTCTAAAGCACCCGAGAGCGTTTTTTTCGATGCCAACCTAACCAGAGTGACGGGAGCGGCACAATTCAGAAAAAGTGCTCAGCTCGCCGAGAAAATGCGATTTAAGCAATAAAATTAAAAATGCTTATTAAACATAAACCAAACGTTGGAGGTGGTCATTTCTTCATGCGCAGTGAATAACTCGGCACTCTAAAGCACCCGATAGCGTTTTTTTCGATGCCAACCTAACCAGAGTGACGGGAGCGGCACAATTCAGAAAAAGTGCTTAGCTCGCCGAGAAAATGCGATTTAAGCAATAAAATTAAAAATGCTTATAAAACATAAACCAAACGTTGGAGGTGGTCATTTCTTAATGCGCAGTAATAAACTCGGCACTCTAAAGCACCCGAGAGCGTTTTTTTCGATGCCAACCTAACCAGAGTGACGGGAGCGGCACAATTCAGAAAAAGTGCTCAGCTCGCCGAGAAAATGCGATTTAAGCAATAAAATTAAAAATGCTTATTAAACATAAACCAAACGTTGGAGGTGGTCATTTCTTCATGCGCAGTGAATAACTCGGCACTCTAAAGCACCCGATAGCGTTTTTTTCGATGCCAACCTAACCAGAGTGACGGGAGCGGCACAATTCAGAAAAAGTGCTCAGCTCGCCGAGAAAATGCGATTTAAGCAATAAAATTAAAAATGCTTATAAAACATAAACCAAACGTTGGAGGTGGTCATTTCTTAATGCGCAGTAATAAACTCGGCACTCTAAAGCACCCGAGAGCGTTTTTTTCGATGCCAACCTAACCAGAGTGACGGGAGCGGCACAATTCAGAAAAAGTGCTCAGCTCGCCGAGAAAATGCGATTTAAGCAATAAAATTAAAAATGCTTATAAAACATAAACCAAACGTTGGAGGTGGTCATTTCTTAATGCGCAGTAATAAACTCGGCACTCTAAAGCACCCGAGAGCGTTTTTTTCGATGCCAACCTAACCAGAGTTACGGGAGCGGCACAATTCAGAAAAAGCGCTCAGCTCGCCGAGAAAATGCGATTTAAGCAATAAAATTAAAAATGCTTATAAAACATAAACCAAACGTTGGAGGTGGTCATTTCTTCATGCGCAGTGAATAACTCGGCACTCTAAAGCACCCGAGAGAGTTTTTTTCGATGCCAACCTAACCAGAGTGACGGGACCGGCACAATTCAGAAAAAGTGCTCAGCTCGCCGAGAAAATGCGATTTAAGCAATAAAATTAAAAATGCTTATAAAACATAAACCAAACGTTGGAGGTGGTCATTTCTTAATGCGCAGTAATAAACTCGGCACTCTAAAGCACCCGTGAGCGTTTTTTTCGATGCCAACCTAACCAGAGTGACGGGAGCGGCACAATTCAGAAAAAGTGCTCAGCTCGCCGAGAAAATGCGATTTAAGCAATAAAATTAAAAATGCTTATAAAACATAAACCAAACGTTGGAGGTGGTCATTTCTTCATGCGCAGTGATAAACTCGGCACTCTAAAGCACCCGAGAGCGTTTTTTTCGATGCCAACCTAACCAGAGTGACGGGAGCGGCACAATTCAGAAAAAGTGCTCAGCTCGCCGAGAAAATGCGATTCAAGCAATAAAATTAAAAATGCTTATTAAACATAAACCAAACGTTGGAGGTGGTCATTTCTTCATGTGCAGTGAATAACTGGGCACTCTAAAGCACCCGAGAGCGTTTTTTTCGATGCCAACCTAACCAGAGTGACGGGAGCGGCACAATTCAGAAAAAGTGCTCAGCTCGCCGAGAAAATGCGATTTAAGCAATAAAATTAAAAATGCTTATAAAACATAAACCAAACGTTGGAGGTGGTCATTTCTTAATGCGCAGTAATAAACTCGGCACTCTAAAGCACCCGAGAGCGTTTTTTTCGATGCCAACCTAACCAGAGTGACGGGAGCGGCACAATTCAGAAAAAGTGCTCAGCTCGCCGAGAAAATGCGATTTAAGCAATAAAATTAAAAATGCTTATTAAACATAAACCAAACATTGGAGGTGGTCATTTCTTCATGCGCAGTGAATAACTCGGCACTCTAAAGCACCCGAGAGCGTTTTTTTCGATGCCAACCTAACCAGAGTGACGGGAGCGGCACAATTCAGAAAAAGCGCTCAGCTCGCCGAGAAAATGCGATTTAAGCAATAAAATTAAAAATGCTTATAAAACATAAACCAAACGTTGGAGGTGGTCATTTCTTCATGCGCAGTGATAAACTCGGCACTCTAAAGCACCCGAGAGCGTTTTTTTCGATGCCAACCTAACCAGAGTGACGGGAGCGGCACAATTCAGAAAAAGTGCTCAGCTCGCCGAGAAAATGCGATTTAAGCAATAAAATTAAAAATGCTTATAAAACATAAACCAAACGTTGGAGGTGGTCATTTCTTCATGCGCAGTGAATAACTCGGCACTCTAAAGCACCCGAGAGCGTTTTTTTCGATGCCAACCTAACCAGAGTGACGGGAGCGGCACAATTCAGAAAAAGTGCTCAGCTCGCCGAGAAAATGCGATTTAAGCAATAAAATTAAAAATGCTTATAAAACATAAACCAAACGTTGGAGGTGGTCATTTCTTAATGCGCAGTAATAAACTCGGCACTCTAAAGCACCCGAGAGCGTTTTTTTCGATGCCAACCTAACCAGAGTGACGGGAGCGGCACAATTCAGAAAAAGTGCTCAGCTCGCCGAGAAAATGCGATTTAAGCAATAAAATTAAAAATGCTTATAAAACATAAACCAAACGTTGGAGGTGGTCATTTCTTAATGCGCAGTAATAAACTCGGCACTCTAGAGCACCCGAGAGCGTTTTTTTCGATGCCAACCTAACCAGAGTGACGGGAGCGGCACAATTCAGAAAAAGTGCTCAGCTCGCCGAGAAAATGCGATTTAAGCAATAAAATTAAAAATGCTTATAAAACATAAACCAAACGTTGGAAGTGGTCATTTCTTCATGCGCAGTGATAAACTCGGCACTCTAAAGCACCCGAGAGCGTTTTTTTCGATGCCAACCTAACCAGAGTTACGGGAGCGGCACAAATCAGAAAAAGCGCTCAGCTCGCCGAGAAAATGCGATTTAAGCAATAAAATTAAAAATGCTTATAAAACATAAACCAAACGTTGGAGGTGGTCATTTCTTCATGCGCAGTGATAAACTCGGCACTCTAAAGCACCCGAGAGCGTTTTTTTCGATGCCAACCTAACCAGAGTGACGGGAGCGGCACAATTCAGAAAAAGCGCTCAGCTCGCCGAGAAAATGCGATTTAAGCAATAAAATTAAAAATGCTTATAAAACATAAACCAAACGTTGGAGGTGGTCATTTCTTCATGCGCAGTGATAAACTCGGCACTCTAAAGCACCCGAGAGCGTTTTTTTCGATGCCAACCTAACCAGAGTGACGGGAGCGGCACAATTCAGAAAAAGTGCTCAGCTCGCCGAGAAAATGCGATTTAAGCAATAAAATTAAAAATGCTTATAAAACATAAACCAAACGTTGGAGGTGGTCATTTCTTAATGCGCAGTAATAAACTCGGCACTCTAAAGCACCCGAGAGCGTTTTTTTCGATGCCAACCTAACCAGAGTGACGGGAGCGGCACAATTCAGAAAAAGTGCTCAGCTCGCCGAGAAAATGCGATTTAAGCAATAAAATTAAAAATGCTTATTAAACATAAACCAAACGTTGGAGGTGGTCATTTCTTCATGCGCAGTGAATAACTCGGCACTCTAAAGCACCCGAGAGCGTTTTTTTCGATGCCAACCTAACCAGAGTGACGGGAGCGGCACAATTCAGAAAAAGCGCTCAGCTCGCCGAGAAAATGCGATTTAAGCAATAAAATTAAAAATGCTTATAAAACATAAACCAAACGTTGGAGGTGGTCATTTCTTAATGCGCAGTAATAAACTCGGCACTCTAAAGCACCCGAGAGCGTTTTTTTCGATGCCAACCTAACCAGAGTGACGGGAGCGGCACAATTCAGAAAAAGTGCTCAGCTCGCCGAGAAAATGCGATTTAAGCAATAAAATTAAAAATGCTTATTAAACATAAACCAAACGTTGGAGGTGGTCATTTCTTCATGCGCAGTGAATAACTCGGCACTCTAAAGCACCCGAGAGCGTTTTTTTCGATGCCAACCTAACCAGAGTGACGGGAGCGGCACAATTCAGAAAAAGCGCTCAGCTCGCCGAGAAAATGCGATTTAAGCAATAAAATTAAAAATGCTTATAAAACATAAACCAAACGTTGGAGGTGGTCATTTCTTAATGCGCAGTAATAAACTCGGCACTCTAAAGCACCCGAGAGCGTTTTTTTCGATGCCAACCTAACCAGAGTGACGGGAGCGGCACAATTCAGAAAAAGTGCTCAGCTCGCCGAGAAAATGCGATTTAAGCAATAAAATTAAAAATGCTTATAAAACATAAACCAAACGTTGGAGGTGGTCATTTCTTAATGCGCAGTAATAAACTCGGCACTCTAAAGCACCCGAGAGCGTTTTTTTCGATGCCAACCTAACCAGAGTGACGGGAGCGGCACAATTCAGAAAAAGCGCTCAGCTCGCCGAGAAAATGCGATTTAAGCAATAAAATTAAAAATGCTTATAAAACATAAACCAAAGGTTGGAGGTGGTCATTTCTTCGTGCGCAGTGAATAACTCGGCACTCTAAAGCACCCGAGAGCGTTTTTTTCGATGCCAACCTAACCAGAGTGACGGGAGCGGCACAATTCAGAAAAAGTGCTCAGCTCGCCGAGAAAATGCGATTTAAGCAATAAAATTAAAAATGCTTATAAAACATAAACCAAACGTTGGAGGTGGTCATTTCTTAATGCGCAGTAATAAACTCGGCACTCTAAAGCACCCGAGAGCGTTTTTTTCGATGCCACCCTAACCAGAGTGACGGGAGCGGCACAATTCAGAAAAAGTGCTCAGCTCGCCGAGAAAATGCGATTTAGGCAATAAAATTAAAAATGCTTATAAAACATAAACCAAACGTTGGAGGTGGTCATTTCTTAATGCGCAGTAATAAACTCGGCACTCTAAAGCACCCGAGAGCGTTTTTTTCGATGCCAACCTAACCAGAGTGACGGGAGCGGCACAATTCAGAAAAAGCGCTCAGCTCGCCGAGAAAATGCGATTTAAGCAATAAAATTAAAAATGCTTATAAAACATAAACCAAACGTTGGAGGTGGTCATTTCTTCATGCGCAGTGAATAACTCGGCACTCTAAAGCACCCGAGAGCGTTTTTTTCGATGCCAAGTGACGGGAGCGGCACAATTCAGAAAAAGTGCTCAGCTCGCCGAGAAAATGCGATTTAAGCAATAAAATTAAAAATGCTTATAAAACATAAACCAAACGTTGGAGGTGGTCATTTCTTAATGCGCAGTAATAAACTCGGCACTCTAAAGCACCCGAGAGCGTTTTTTTCGATGCCAACCTAACCAGAGTGACGGGAGCGGCACAATTCAGAAAAAGTGCTCAGCTCGCCGAGAAAATGCGATTTAAGCAATAAAATTAAAAATGCTTATAAAACATAAACCAAACGTTGGAGGTAGTCATTTCTTAATGCGCAGTAATAAACTCGGCACTCTAAAGCACCCGAGAGCGTTTTTTTCGATGCCAACCTAACCAGAGTGACGGGAGCGGCACAATTCAGAAAAAGTGCTCAGCTCGCCGAGAAAATGCGATTTAAGCAATAAAATTAAAAATGCTTATTAAACATAAACCAAACGTTGGAGGTGGTCATTTCTTCATGCGCAGTGAATAACTCGGCACTCTAAAGCACCCGATAGCGTTTTTTTCGATGCCAACCTAACCAGAGTGACGGGAGCGGCACAATTCAGAAAAAGTGCTCAGCTCGCCGAGAAAATGCGATTTAAGCAATAAAATTAAAAATGCTTATTAAACATAAACCAAACGTTGGAGGTGGTCATTTCTTCATGCGCAGTGAATAACTCGGCACTCTAAAGCACCCGAGAGCGTTTTTTTCGATGCCAACCTAACCAGAGTGACGGGAGCGGCACAATTCAGAAAAAGTGCTCAGCTCGCCGAGAAAATGCGATTTAAGCAATAAAATTAAAAATGCTTATTAAACATAAACCAAACGTTGGAGGTGGTCATTTCTTCATGCGCAGTGATAAACTCGGCACTCTAAAGCACCCGAGAGCGTTTTTTTCGATGCCAACCTAACCAGAGTGACGGGAGCGGCACAATTCAGAAAAAGTGCTCAGCTCGCCGAGAAAATGCGATTTAAGCAATAAAATTAAAAATGCTTATAAAACATAAACCAAACGTTGGAGGTGGTCATTTCTTAATGCGCAGTAATAAACTCGGCACTCTAAAGCACCCGAGAGCGTTTTTTTCGATGCCAACCTAACCAGAGTGACGGGAGCGGCACAATTCAGAAAAAGTGCTCAGCTCGCCGAGAAAATGCGATTTAAGCAATAAAATTAAAAATGCTTATTAAACATAAACCAAACGTTGGAGGTGGTCATTTCTTCATGCGCAGTGAATAACTCGGCACTCTAAAGCACCCGAAAGCGTTTTTTTCGATGCCAACCTAACCAGAGTGACGGGAGCGGCACAATTCAGAAAAAGCGCTCAGC
This sequence comes from Syngnathus typhle, assembly GCF_033458585.1. Classification (NCBI taxonomy): domain Eukaryota; kingdom Metazoa; phylum Chordata; class Actinopteri; order Syngnathiformes; family Syngnathidae; genus Syngnathus; species Syngnathus typhle. Next base: position 376,242 of record NW_026871931.1, on the reverse strand, counting down.
TCGCCGAGAAAATGCGATTTAAGCAATAAAATTAAAAATGCTTATAAAACATAAACCAAACGTTGGAGGTGGTCATTTCTTAATGCGCAGTAATAAACTCGGCACTCTAAAGCACCCGAGAGCGTTTTTTTCGATGCCAACCTAACCAGAGTGACGGGAGCGGCACAATTCAGAAAAAGTGCTCAGCTCGCCGAGAAAATGCGATTCAAGCAATAAAATTAAAAATGCTTATTAAACATAAACCAAACGTTGGAGGTGGACATTTCTTCATGCGCAGTGAATAACTCGGCACTCTAAAGCACCCGAGAGCGTTTTTTTCGATGCCAACCTAACCAGAGTGACGGGAGCGGCACAATTCAGAAAAAGTGCTCAGCTCGCCGAGAAAATGCGATTTAAGCAATAAAATTAAAAATGCTTATAAAACATAAACCAAACGTTGGAGGTGGTCATTTCTTAATGCGCAGTAATAAACTCGGCACTCTAAAGCACCCGAGAGCGTTTTTTTCGATGCCAACCTAACCAGAGTGACGGGAGCGGCACAATTCAGAAAAAGTGCTCAGCTCGCCGAGAAAATGCGATTTAAGCAATAAAATTAAAAATGCTTATTAAACATAAACCAAACGTTGGAGGTGGTCATTTATTCATGCGCAGTGAATAACTCGGCACTCTAAAGCACCCGAGAGCGTTTTTTTCGATGCCAACCTAACCAGAGTGACGGGAGCGGCACAATTCAGAAAAAGCGCTCAGCTCGCCGAGAAAATGCGATTTAAGCAATAAAATTAAAAATGCTTATTAAACATAAACCAAACATTGGAGGTGGTCATTTCTTCATGCGCAGTGAATAACTCGGCACTCTAAAGCACCCGAGAGCGTTTTTTTCGATGCCAACCTAACCAGAGTGACGGGAGCGGCACAATTCAGAAAAAGTGCTCAGCTCGCCGAGAAAATGCGATTTAAGCAATAAAATTAAAAATGCTTATAAAACATAAACCAAACGTTGGAGGTGGTCATTTCTTCATGCGCAGTGAATAACTCGGCACTCTAAAGCACCCGAGAGCGTTTTTTTCGATGCCAACCTAACCAGAGTGACGGGAGCGGCACAATTCAGAAAAAGTGCTCAGCTCGCCGAGAAAATGCGATTTAAGCAATAAAATTAAAAATGCTTATAAAACATAAACCAAACGTTGGAGGTGGTCATTTCTTAATGCGCAGTAATAAACTCGGCACTCTAAAGCACCCGAGAGCGTTTTTTTCGATGCCAACCTAACCAGAGTGACGGGAGCGGCACAATTCAGAAAAAGTGCTCAGCTCGCCGAGAAAATGCGATTTAAGCAATAAAATTAAAAATGCTTATAAAACATAAACCAAACGTTGGAGGTGGTCATTTCTTAATGCGCAGTAATAAACTCGGCACTCTAGAGCACCCGAGAGCGTTTTTTTCGATGCCAACCTAACCAGAGTGACGGGAGCGGCACAATTCAGAAAAAGTGCTCAGCTCGCCGAGAAAATGCGATTTAAGCAATAAAATTAAAAATGCTTATAAAACATAAACCAAACGTTGGAAGTGGTCATTTCTTCATGCGCAGTGAATAACTCGGCACTCTAAAGCACCCTAGAGCGTTTTTTTCGATGCCAAGTGACGGGAGCGGCACAATTCAGAAAAAGTGCTCAGCTCGCCGAGAAAATGCGATTTAAGCAATAAAATTAAAAATGCTTATAAAACATAAACCAAACGTTGGAGGTGGTCATTTCTTAATGCGCAGTAATAAACTCGGCACTCTAAAGCACCCGAGAGCGTTTTTTTTTATGCCAACCTAACCAGAGTGACGGGAGCGGCACAATTCAGAAAAAGTGCTCAGCTCACCGAGAAAATGCGATTTAAGCAATAAAATTAAAAATGCTTATAAAACATAAACCAAACGTTGGAGGTGGTCATTTCTTCATGCGCAGTGAATAACTCGGCACTCTAAAGCACCCGAGAGCGTTTTTTTCGATGCCAACCTAACCAGAGTGACGGGAGCGGCACAATTCAGAAAAAGCGCTCAGCTCGCCGAGAAAATGCGATTTAAGCAATAAAATTAAAAATGCTTATAAAACATAAACCAAACGTTGGAGGTGGTCATTTCTTAATGCGCAGTAATAAACTCGGCACTCTAAAGCACCCGAGAGCGTTTTTTTCGATGCCAACCTAACCAGAGTGACGGGAGCGGCACAATTCAGAAAAAGTGCTCAGCTCGCCGAGAAAATGCGATTTAAGCAATAAAATTAAAAATGCTTATAAAACATAAACCAAACGTTGGAGGTGGTCATTTCTTAATGCGCAGTAATAAACTCGGCACTCTAAAGCACCCGAGAGCGTTTTTTTCGATGCCAACCTAACCAGAGTGACGGGAGCGGCACAATTCAGAAAAAGTGCTCAGCTCGCCGAGAAAATGCGATTTAAGCAATAAAATTAAAAATGCTTATTAAACATAAACCAAACGTTGGAGGTGGTCATTTCTTCATGCGCAGTGAATAACTCGGCACTCTAAAGCACCCGATAGCGTTTTTTTCGATGCCAACCTAACCAGAGTGACGGGAGCGGCACAGTTCAGAAAAAGTGCTCAGCTCGCCGAGAAAAGGCGATTTAAGCAATAAAATTAAAAATGCTTATAAAACATAAACCAAACGTTGGAGGTGGTCATTTCTTAATGCGCAGTAATAAACTCGGCACTCTAAAGCACCCGAGAGCGTTTTTTTCGATGCCAACCTAACCAGAGTGACGGGAGCGGCACAATTCAGAAAAAGTGCTCAGCTCGCCGAGAAAATGCGATTTAAGCAATAAAATTAAAAATGCTTATAAAACATAAACCAAACGTTGGAGGTGGTCATTTCTTAATGCGCAGTAATAAACTCGGCACTCTAAAGCACCCGAGAGCGTTTTTTTCGATGCCAACCTAACCAGAGTTACGGGAGCGGCACAATTCAGAAAAAGCGCTCAGCTCGCCGAGAAAATGCGATTTAAGCAATAAAATTAAAAATGCTTATAAAACATAAACCAAACGTTGGAGGTGGTCATTTCTTCATGCGCAGTGAATAACTCGGCACTCTAAAGCACCCGAGAGCGTTTTTTTCGATGCCAACCTAACCAGAGTGACGGGAGCGGCACAATTCAGAAAAAGTGCTCAGCTCGCCGAGAAAATGCGATTTAAGCAATAAAATTAAAAATGCTTATAAAACATAAACCAAACGTTGGAGGTGGTCATTCCTTAATGCGCAGTAATAAACTCGGCACTCTAAAGCACCCGTGAGCGTTTTTTTCGATGCCAACCTAACCAGAGTGACGGGAGCGGCACAATTCAGAAAAAGTGCTCAGCTCGCCGAGAAAATGCGATTTAAGCAATAAAATTAAAAATGCTTATAAAACATAAACCAAACGTTGGAGGTGGTCATTTCTTCATGCGCAGTGATAAAGTCGGCACTCTAAAGCACCCGAGAGCGTTTTTTTCGATGCCAACCTAACCAGAGTGACGGGAGCGGCACAATTCAGAAAAAGTGCTCAGCTCGCCGAGAAAATGCGATTTAAGCAATAAAATTAAAAATGCTTATTAAACATAAACCAAACGTTGGAGGTGGTCATTTCTTCATGCGCAGTGATAAACTCGGCACTCTAAAGCACCCGAGAGCGTTTTTTTCGATGCCAACCTAACCAGAGTGACGGGAGCGGCACAATTCAGAAAAAGTGCTCAGCTCGCCGAGAAAATGCGATTTAAGCAATAAAATTAAAAATGCTTATAAAACATAAACCAAACGTTGGAGGTGGTCATTTCTTAATGCGCAGTAATAAACTCGGCACTCTAAAGCACCCGAGAGCGTTTTTTTCGATGCCAACCTAACCAGAGTGACGGGAGCGGCACAATTCAGAAAAAGTGCTCAGCTCGCCGAGAAAATGCGATTTAAGCAATAAAATTAAAAATGCTTATTAAACATAAACCAAACGTTAGAGGTGGTCATTTCTTCATGCGCAGTGAATAACTCGGGCCTCTAAAGCACCCGAGAGCGTTTTTGTCGATGCCAACCTAACCAGAGTGACGGGAGCGGCACAATTCAGAAAAAGCGCTCAGCTCGCCGAGAAAATGCGATTTAAGCAATAAAATTAAAAATGCTTTTAAAACATAAACCAAACGTTGGAGGTGGTCATTTCTTAATGCGCAGTAATAAACTCGGCACTCTAAAGCACCCGAGAGCGTTTTTTTCGATGCCAACCTAACCAGAGTGACGGGAGCGGCACAATTCAGAAAAAGCGCTCAGCTCGCCGAGAAAATGCGATTTAAGCAATAAAATTAAAAATGCTTATAAAACATAAACCAAACGTTGGAGGTGGTCATTTCTTCGTGCGCAGTGAATAACTCGGCACTCTAAAGCACCCGAGAGCGTTTTTTTCGATGCCAACCTAACCAGAGTGACGGGAGCGGCACAATTCAGAAAAAGTGCTCAGCTCGCCGAGAAAATGCGATTTAAGCAATAAAATTAAAAATGCTTATAAAACATAAACCAAACGTTGGAGGTGGTCATTTCTTAATGCGCAGTAATAAACTCGGCACTCTAAAGCACCCGAGAGCGTTTTTTTCGATGCCAACCTAACCAGAGTGACGGGAGCGGCACAATTCAGAAAAAGTGCTCAGCTCGCCGAGAAAATGCGATTTAGGCAATAAAATTAAAAATGCTTATAAAACATAAACCAAACGTTGGAGGTGGTCATTTCTTAATGCGCAGTAATAAACTCGGCACTCTAAAGCACCCGAGAGCGTTTTTTTCGATGCCAACCTAACCAGAGTGACGGGAGCGGCACAATTCAGAAAAAGCGCTCAGCTCGCCGAGAAAATGCGATTTAAGCAATAAAATTAAAAATGCTTATAAAACATAAACCAAACGTTGGAGGTGGTCATTTCTTCATGCGCAGTGAATAACTCGGCACTCTAAAGCACCCGATAGCGTTTTTTTCGATGCCAACCTAACCAGAGTGACGGGAGCGGCACAATTCAGAAAAAGTGCTCAGCTCGCCGAGAAAATGCGATTTAAGCAATAAAATTAAAAATGCTTATAAAACATAAACCAAACGTTGGAGGTGGTCATTTCTTAATGCGCAGTAATAAACTCGGCACTCTAAAGCACCCGAGAGCGTTTTTTTCGATGCCAACCTAACCAGAGTGACGGGAGCGGCACAATTCAGAAAAAGTGCTCAGCTCGCCGAGAAAATGCGATTTAAGCAATAAAATTAAAAATGCTTATAAAACATAAACCAAACGTTGGAGGTGGTCATTTCTTCATGCGCAGTGAATAACTCGGCACTCTAAAGCACCCGAGAGCGTTTTTTTCGATGCCAACCTAACCAGAGTGACGGGAGCGGCACAATTCAGAAAAAGTGCTCAGCTCGCCGAGAAAATGCGATTTAAGCAATAAAATTAAAAATGCTTATAAAACATAAACCAAACGTTGGAGGTGGTCATTTCTTAATGCGCAGTAATAAACTCGGCACTCTAGAGCACCCGAGAGCGTTTTTTTCGATGCCAACCTAACCAGAGTGACGGGAGCGGCACAATTCAGAAAAAGTGCTCAGTTCGCCGAGAAAATGCGATTTAAGCAATAAAATTAAAAATGCTTATAAAACATAAACCAAACGTTGGAAGTGGTCATTTCTTCATGCGCAGTGATAAACTCGGCACTTTAAAGCACCCGAGAGCGTTTTTTTCGATGCCAACCTAACCAGAGTTACGGGAGCGGCACAATTCAGAAAAAGCGCTCAGCTCGCCGAGAAAATGCGATTTAAGCAATAAAATTAAAAATGCTTATAAAACATAAACCAAACGTTGGAAGTGGTCATTTCTTCATGCGCAGTGATAAACTCGGCACTCTAAAGCACCCGAGAGCGTTTTTTTCGATGCCAACCTAACCAGAGTTACGGGAGCGTCACATTTCAGAAAAAGCGCTCAGCTCGCCGAGAAAATGCGATTTAAGCAATAAAATTAAAAATGCTTATTAAACATAAACCAAACGTTGGAGGTGGTCATTTCTTCATGCGCAGTGAATAACTCGGCACTCTAAAGCACCCGAGAGCGTTTTTTTCGATGCCAACCTAACCAGAGTGACGGGAGCGGCACAATTCAGAAAAAGCGCTCAGCTCGCCGAGAAAATGCGATTTAAGCAATAAAATTAAAAATGCTTATAAAACATAAACCAAACGTTGGAGGTGGTCATTTCTTCATGCGCAGTGATAAACTCGGCACTCTAAAGCACCCGAGAGCGTTTTTTTCGATGCCAACCTAACCAGAGTGACGGGAGCGGCACAATTCAGAAAAAGTGCTCAGCTCGCCGAGAAAATGCGATTTAAGCAATAAAATTAAAAATGCTTATAAAACATAAACCAAACGTTGGAGGTGGTCATTTCTTCATGCGCAGTGAATAACTCGGCACTCTAAAGCACCCGAGAGCGTTTTTTTCGATGCCAACCTAACCAGAGTGACGGGAGCGGCACAATTCAGAAAAAGTGCTCAGCTCGCCGAGAAAATGCGATTTAAGCAATAAAATTAAAAATGCTTATAAAACATAAACCAAACGTTGGAGGTGGTCATTTCTTAATGCGCAGTAATAAACTCGGCACTCTAGAGCACCCGAGAGCGTTTTTTTCGATGCCAACCTAACCAGAGTGACGGGAGCGGCACAATTCAGAAAAAGTGCTCAGCTCGCCGAGAAAATGCGATTTAAGCAATAAAATTAAAAATGCTTATAAAACATAAACCAAACGTTGGAAGTGGTCATTTCTTCATGCGCAGTGATAAACTCGGCACTCTAAAGCACCCGAGAGCGTTTTTTTCGATGCCAACCTAACCAGAGTTACGGGAGCGGCACAATTCAGAAAAAGCGCTCAGCTCGCCGAGAAAATGCGATTTAAGCAATAAAATTAAAAATGCTTATAAAACATAAACCAAACGTTGGAAGTGGTCATTTCTTCATGCGCAGTGATAAACTCGGCACTCTAAAGCACCCGAGAGCGTTTTTTTCGATGCCAACCTAACCAGAGTTACGGGAGCGGCACAATTCAGAAAAAGCGCTCAGCTCGCCGAGAAAATGCGATTTAAGCAATAAAATTAAAAATGCTTATAAAACATAAACCAAACGTTGGAGGTGGTCATTTCTTCATGCGCAGTGATAAACTCGGCACTCTAAAGCACCCGAGAGCGTTTTTTTCGATGCCAACCTAACCAGAGTGACGGGAGCGGCACAATTCAGAAAAAGCGCTCAGCTCGCCGAGAAAATGCGATTTAAGCAATAAAATTAAAAATGCTTATAAAACATAAACCAAACGTTGGAGGTGGTCATTTCTTAATGCGCAGTAATAAACTCGGCACTCTAAAGCACCCGAGAGCGTTTTTTTCGATGCCAACCTAACCAGAGTGACGGGAGCGGCACAATTCAGAAAAAGCCCTCAGCTCGCCGAGAAAATGCGATTTAAGCAATAAAATTAAAAATGCTTATAAAACATAAACCAAACGTTGGAGGTGGTCATTTCTTAATGCGCAGTAATAAACTCGGCACTCTAAAGCACCCGAGAGCGTTTTTTTCGATGCCAACCTAACCAGAGTGACGGGAGCGGCACAATTCAGAAAAAGTGCTCAGCTCGCCGAGAAAATGCGATTTAAGCAATAAAATTAAAAATGCTTATTAAACATAAACCAAACGTTGGAGGTTGTCATTTCTTCATGCGCAGTGAATAACTCGGCACTCTAAAGCACCCGAGAGCGTTTTTTTCGATGCCAACCTAACCAGAGTGACGGGAGCGGCACAATTCAGAAAAAGCGCTCAGCTCGCCGAGAAAATGCGATTTAAGCAATAAAATTAAAAATGCTTATTAAACATAAACCAAACGTTGGAGGTGGTCATTTCTTCATGCGCAGTGAATAACTCGGCACTCTAAAGCACCCGAGAGCGTTTTTTTCGATGCCAACCTAACCAGAGTGACGGGACAGGCACAATTCAGAAAAAGCGCTCAGCTCGCCGAGAAAATGCGATTTAAGCAATAAAATTAAAAATGCTTATAAAACATAAACCAAACGTTGGAGGTGGTCATTTCTTCATGCGCAGTGATAAACTCGGCACTCTAAAGCACCCGAGAGCGTTTTTTTCGATGCCAACCTAACCAGAGTGACGGGAGCGGCACAATTCAGAAAAGGTGCTCAGCTCGCCGAGAAAATGCGATTTAAGAAATAAAATTAAAAATGCTTATAAAACATAAACCAAACGTTGGAGGTGGTCATTTCTTCATGCGCAGTGATAAACTCGGCACTCTAAAGCACCCGAGAGCGTTTTTTTCGATGCCAACCTAACCAGAGTGACGGGAGCGGCACAATTCAGAAAAAGCGCTCAGCTCGCCGAGAAAATGCGATTTAAGCAATAAAATTAAAAATGCTTATAAAACATAAACCAAACGTTGGAGGTGGTCATTTCTTCATGCGCAGTGATAAACTCGGCACTCTAAAGCACCCGATAGCGTTTTTTTCGATGCCAACCTAACCAGAGTGACGGGAGCGGCACAATTCAGAAAAAGTGCTCAGCTCGCCGAGAAAATGCGATTCAAGCAATAAAATTAAAAATGCTTATTAAACATAAACCAAACGTTGGAGGTGGTCATTTCTTCATGCGCAGTGAATAACTCGGCACTCTAAAGCACCCGAGAGCGTTTTTTTCGATGCCAACCTAACCAGAGTGACGGGAGCGGCACAATTCAGAAAAAGTGCTCAGCTCGCCGAGAAAATGCGATTTAAGCAATAAAATTAAAAATGCTTATAAAACATAAACCAAACGTTGGAGGTGGTCATTTCTTAATGCGCAGTAATAAACTCGGCACTCTAAAGCACCCGAGAGCGTTTTTTTCGATGCCAACCTAACCAGAGTGACGGGAGCGGCACAATTCAGAAAAAGTGCACAGCTCGCCGAGAAAATGCGATTTAAGCAATAAAATTAAAAATGCTTATAAAACATAAACCAAACGTTGGAGGTGGTCATTTCTTAATGCGCAGTAATAAACTCGGCACTCTAAAGCACCCGAGAGCGTTTTTTTCGATGCCAACCTAACCAGAGTGACGGGAGCGGCACAATTCAGAAAAAGCGCTCAGCTCGCCGAGAAAATGCGATTTAAGCAATAAAATTAAAAATGCTTATAAAACATAAACCAAACGTTGGAGGTGGTCATTTCTTCATGCGCAGTGATAAACTCGGCACTCTAAAGCACCCGAGAGCGTTTTTTTCGATGCCAACCTAACCAGAGTGACGGGAGCGGCACAATTCAGAAAAAGTGCTCAGCTCGCCGAGAAAATGCGATTTAAGCAATAAAATTAAAAATGCTTATAAAACATAAACCAAACGTTGGAGGTGGTCATTTCTTCATGCGCAGTGAATAACTCGGCACTCTAAAGCACCCGAGAGCGTTTTTTTTCGATGCCAACCTAACCAGAGTGACGGGAGCGGCACAATTCAGAAAAAGTGCTCAGCTCGCCGAGAAAATGCGATTTAAGCAATAAAATTAAAAATGCTTATAAAACATAAACCAAACGTTGGAGGTGGTCATTTCTTAATGCGCAGTAATAAACTCGGCACTCTAAAGCACCCGTGAGCGTTTTTTTCGATGCCAACCTAACCAGAGTGACGGGAGCGGCACAATTCAGAAAAAGTGCTCAGCTCGCCGAGAAAATGCGATTTAAGCAATAAAATTAAAAATGCTTATAAAACATAAACCAAACGTTGGAGGTGGTCATTTCTTCATGCGCAGTGATAAAGTCGGCACTCTAAAGCACCCGAGAGCGTTTTTTTCGATGCCAACCTAACCAGAGTGACGGGAGCGGCACAATTCAGAAAAAGTGCTCAGCTCGCCGAGAAAATGCGATTTATGCAATAAAATTAAAAATGCTTATTAAACATAAACCAAACGTTGGAGGTGGTCATTTCTTCATGCGCAGTGATAAACTCGGCACTCTAAAGGACCCGAGAGCGTTTTTTTCGATGCCAACCTAACCAGAGTGACGGGAGCGGCACAATTCAGAAAAAGTGCTCAGCTCGCCGAGAAAATGCGATTTAAGCAATAAAATTAAAAATGCTTATAAAACATAAACCAAACGTTGGAGGTGGTCATTTCTTCATGCGCAGTGAATAACTCGGCACTCTAAAGCACCCGAGAGCGTTTTTTTCGATGCCAACCTAACCAGAGTGACGGGAGCGGCACAATTCAGAAAAAGTGCTCAGCTCGCCGAGAAAATGCGATTTAAGCAATAAAATTAAAAATGCTTATAAAACATAAACCAAACGTTGGAGGTGGTCATTTCTTAATGCGCAGTAATAAACTCGGCACTCTAAAGCACCCGAGAGCGTTTTTTTCGATGCCAACCTAACCAGAGTGACGGGAGCGGCACAATTCAGAAAAAGTGCTCAGCTCGCCGAGAAAATGCGATTTAAGCAATAAAATTAAAAATGCTTATAAAACATAAACCAAACGTTGGAGGTGGTCATTTCTTAATGCGCAGTAATAAATTCGGCACTCTAGAGCACCCGAGAGCGTTTTTTTCGATGCCAACCTAACCAGAGTGACGGGAGTGGCACAATTCAGAAAAAGTGCTCAGCTCGCCGAGAAAATGCGATTTAAGCAATAAAATTAAAAATGCTTATAAAACATAAACCAAACGTTGGAGGTGGTCATTTCTTAATGCGCAGTAATAAACTCGGCACTCTAAAGCACCCGAGAGCGTTTTTTTCGATGCCAACCTAACCAGAGTGACGGGAGCGGCACAATTCAGAAAAAGTGCTCAGCTCGCCGAGAAAATGCGATTTAAGCAATAAAATTAAAAATGCTTATTAAACATAAACCAAACGTTGGAGGTGGTCATTTCTTCATGCGCAGTGAATAACTCGGCACTCTAAAGCACCCGAGAGCGTTTTTTTCGATGCCAACCTAACCAGAGTGACGGGAGCGGCACAATTCAGAAAAAGCGCTCAGCTCGCCGAGAAAATGCGATTTAAGCAATAAAATTAAAAATGCTTATAAAACATAAACCAAACGTTGGAGGTGGTCATTTCTTAATGCGCAGTAATAAACTCGGCACTCTAAAGCACCCGAGAGCGTTTTTTTCGATGCCAACCTAACCAGAGTGTCGGGAGCGGCACAATTCAGAAAAAGTGCTCAGCTCGCCGAGAAAATGCGATTTAAGCAATAAAATTAAAAATGCTTATTAAACATAAACCAAACGTTGGAGGTGGTCATTTCTTCATGCGCAGTGAATAACTCGGCACTCTAAAGCACCCGAGAGCGTTTTTTTCGATGCCAACCTAACCAGAGTGACGGGAGCGGCACAATTCAGAAAAAGCGCTCAGCTCGCCGAGAAAATGCGATTTAAGCAATAAAATTAAAAATGCTTATAAAACATAAACCAAACGTTGGAGGTGGTCATTTCTTAATGCGCAGTAATAAACTCGGCACTCTAAAGCACCCGAGAGCGTTTTTTTCGATGCCAACCTAACCAGAGTGACGGGAGCGGCACAATTCAGAAAAAGTGCTCAGCTCGCCGAGAAAATGCGATTTAAGCAATAAAATTAAAAATGCTTATAAAACATAAACCAAACGTTGGAGGTGGTCATTTCTTAATGCGCAGTAATAAACTCGGCACTCTAAAGCACCCGAGAGCGTTTTTTTCGATGCCAACCTAACCAGAGTGACGGGAGCAGCACAATTCAGAAAAAGCGCTCAGCTCGCCGAGAAAATGCGATTTAAGCAATAAAATTAAAAATGCTTATAAAACATAAACCAAACGTTGGAGGTGGTCATTTCCTAATGCGCAGTAATAAACTCGGCACTCTAAAGCACCCGAGAGCGTTTTTTTCGATGCCAACCTAACCAGAGTGACGGGAGCGGCACAATTCAGAAAAAGTGCTCAGCTCGCCGAGAAAATGCGATTTAAGCAATAAAATTAAAAATGCTTATTAAACATAAACCAAACGTTGGAGGTGGTCATTTCTTCATGCGCAGTGAATAACTCGGCACTCTAAAGCACCCGAGAGCGTTTTTTTCGATGCCAACCTAACCAGAGTGACGGGAGCGGCACAATTCAGAAAAAGCGCTCAGCTCGCCGAGAAAATGCGATTTAAGCAATAAAATTAAAAATGCTTATTAAACATAAACCAAACATTGGAGGTGGTCATTTCTTCATGCGTAGTGAATAACTCGGCACTCTAAAGCACCCGAGAGCGTTTTTTTCGATGCCAACCTAACCAGAGTGACGGGAGCGGCACAATTCAGAAAAAGCGCTCAGCTCGCCGAGAAAATGCGATTTAAGCAATAAAATTAAAAATGCTTATAAAACATAAACCAAACGTTGGAGGTGGTCATTTCTTCATGCGCAGTGATAAACTCGGCACTCTAAAGCACCCGAGAGCGTTTTTTTCGATGCCAACCTAACCAGAGTGACGGGAGCGGCACAATTCAGAAAAAGTGTTCAGCTCGCCGAGAAAATGCGATTTAAGCAATAAAATTAAAAATGCTTATAAAACATAAACCAAACGTTGGAGGTGGTCATTTCTTCATGCGCAGTGAATAACTCGGCGCTCTAAAGCACCCGAGAGCGTTTTTTTCGATGCCAACCTAACCAGAGTGACGGGAGCGGCACAATTCAGAAAAAGTGCTCAGCTCGCCGAGAAAATGCGATTTAAGCAATAAAATTAAAAATGCTTATAAAACATAAACCAAACGTTGGAGGTGGTCATTTCTTAATGCGCAGTAATAAACTCGGCACTCTAAAGCACCCGAGAGCGTTTTTTTCGATGCCAACCTAACCAGAGTGACGGGAGCGGCACAATTCAGAAAAAGTGCTCAGCTCGCCGAGAAAATGCGATTTAAGCAATAAAATTAAAAATGCTTATAAAACATAAACCAAACGTTGGAGGTGGTCATTGCTTAATGCGCAGTAATAAACTCGGCACTCTAGAGCACCCGAGAGCGTTTTTTTCGATGCCAACCTAACCAGAGTGACGGGAGCGGCACAATTCAGAAAAAGTGCTCAGCTCGCCGAGAAAATGCGATTTAAGCAATAAAATTAAAAATGCTTATAAAACATAAACCAAACGTTGGAAGTGGTCATTTCTTCATGCGCAGTGATAAACTCGGCACTCTAAAGCACCCGAGAGCGTTTTTTTCGATGCCAACCTAACCAGAGTGACGGGAGCGGCACAATTCAGAAAAAGTGCTCAGCTCGCCGAGAAAATGCGATTTAAGCAAAAAAATTAAAAATGCTTATTAAACATAAACCAAACGTTGGAGGTGGTCATTTCTTCATGCGCAGTGAATAACTCGGCACTCTAAAGCACCCGAGAGCGTTTTTTTCGATGCCAACCTAACCAGAGTGACGGGAGCGGCACAATTCAGAAAAAGTGCTCAGCTCGCCGAGAAAATGCGATTTAAGCAATAAAATTAAAAATGCTTATAAAACATAAACCAAACGTTGGAGGTGGTCATTTCCTAATGCGCAGTAATAAACTCGGCACTCTAAAGCACCCGAGAGCGTTTTTTTCGATGCCAACCTAACCAGAGTGACGGGAGCGGCACAATTCAGAAAAAGTGCTCAGCTCGCCGAGAAAATGCGATTTAAGCAATAAAATTAAAAATTCTTATTAAACATAAACCAAACGTTGGAGGTGGTCATTTCTTCATGCGCAGTGAATAACTCGGCACTCTAAAGCACCCGAGAGCGTTTTTTTCGATGCCAACCTAACCAGAGTGACGGGAGCGGCACAATTCAGAAAAAGCGCTCAGCTCGCCGAGAAAATGCGATTTAAGCAATAAAATTAAAAATGCTTATTAAACATAAACCAAACATTGGAGGTGGTCATTTCTTCATGCGCAGTGAATAACTCGGCACTCTAAAGCACCCGAGAGCGTTTTTTTCGATGCCAACCTAACCAGAGTGACGGGAGCGGCACAATTCAGAAAAAGCGCTCAGCTCGCCGAGAAAATGCGATTTAAGCAATAAAATTAAAAATGCTTATAAAACATAAACCAAACGTTGGAGGTGGTCATTTCTTCATGCGCAGTGATAAACTCGGCACTCTAAAGCACCCGAGAGCGTTTTTTTCGATGCCAACCTAACCAGAGTGACGGGAGCGGCACAATTCAGAAAAAGTGCTCAGCTCGCCGAGAAAATGCGATTTAAGCAATAAAATTAAAAATGCTTATAAAACATAAACCAAACGTTGGAGGTGGTCATTTCTTCATGCGCAGTGAATAACTCGGCACTCGAAAGCACCCGAGAGCGTTTTTTTCGATGCCAACCTAACCAGAGTGACGGGAACGGCACAATTCAGAAAAAGTGCTCAGCTCGCCGAGAAAATGCGATTTAAGCAATAAAATTAAAAATGCTTATAAAACATAAACCAAACGTTGGAGGTGGTCATTTCTTCATGCGCAGTAATAAACTCGGCACTCTAAAGCACCCGAGAGCGTTTTTTTCGATGCCAACCTAACCAGAGTGACGGGAGCGGCACAATTCAGAAAAAGTGCTCAGCTCGCCGAGAAAATGCGATTTAAGCAATAAAATTAAAAATGCTTATAAAACATAAACCAAACGTTGGAGGTGGTCATTTCTTAATGCGCAGTAATAAACTCGGCACTCTAAAGCACCCGAGAGCGTTTTTTTCGATGCCAACCTAACCAGAGTGACGGGAGCGGCACAATTCAGAAAAAGTGCTCAGCTCGCCGAGAAAATGCGATTTAAGCAATAAAATTAAAAATGCTTATAAAACATAAACCAAACGTTGGAGGTGGTCATTTCTTAATGCGCAGTAATAAACTCGGCACTCTAGAGCACCCGAGAGCGTTTTTTTCGATGCCAACCTAACCAGAGTGACGGGAGCGGCACAATTCAGAAAAAGTGCTCAGCTCGCCGAGAAAATGCGATTTAAGCAATAAAATTAAAAATGCTTATAAAACATAAACCAAACGTTGGAAGTGGTCATTTCTTCATGCGCAGTAATAAACTCGGCACTCTAAAGCACCCGAGAGCGTTTTTTTCGATGCCAACCTAACCAGAGTGACGGGAGCGGCACAATTCAGAAAAAGTGCTCAGCTCGCCGAGAAAATGCGATTTAAGCAATAAAATTAAAAATGCTTATAAAACATAAACCAAACGTTGGAGGTGGTCATTTCTTCATGCGCAGTGAATAACTCGGCACTCTAAAGCACCCGAGAGCGTTTTTTTCGATGCCAACCTAACCAGAGTGACGGGAGCGGCACAATTCAGGAAAAGTGCTCAGCTCGCCGAGAAAATGCGATTTAAGCAATAAAATTAAAAATGCTTATAAAACATAAACCAAACGTTGGAGGTGGTAATTTCTTAATGCGCAGTAATAAACTCGGCACTCTAAAGCACCCGTGAGCGTTTTTTTCGATGCCAACCTAACCAGAGTGACGGGAGCGGCACAATTCAGAAAAAGTGCTCAGCTCGCCGAGAAAATGCGATTTAAGCAATAAAATTAAAAATGCTTATAAAACATAAATCAAACGTTGGAGGTGGTCATTTCTTAATGCGCAGTAATAAACTCGGCACTCTAAAGCACCCGAGAGCGTTTTTTTCGATGCCAACCTAACCAGAGTGACGGGAGCGGCACAATTCAGAAAAAGCGCTCAGCTCGCCGAGAAAATGCGATTTAAGCAATAAAATTAAAAATGCTTATAAAACATAAACCAAACGTTGGAGGTGGTCATTTCTTAATGCGCAGTAATAAACTCGGCACTCTAAAGCACCCGAGAGCGTTTTTTTCGATGCCAACCTAACCAGAGTGACGGGAGCGGCACAATTCAGAAAAAGTGCTCAGCTCGCCGAGAAAATGCGATTTAAGCAATAAAATTAAAAATGCTTATAAAACATAAACCAAACGTTGGAGGTGGTCATTTCTTAATGCGCAGTAATAAACTCGGCACTCTAAAGCACCCGAGAGCGTTTTTTTCGATGCCAACCTAACCAGAGTGACGGGAGCGGCACAATTCAGAAAAAGTGCTCAGCTCGCCGAGAAAATGCGATTTAAGCAATAAAATTAAAAATGCTTATAAAACATAAACCAAACGTTGGAGGTGGTCATTTCTTAATGCGCAGTAATAAACTCGGCACTCTAAAGCACCCGAGAGCGTTTTTTTCGATGCCAACCTAACCAGAGTGACGGGAGCGGCACAATTCAGAAAAAGCGCACAGCTCGCCGAGAAAATGCGATTTAAGCAATCAAATTAAAAATGCTTATAAAACATAAACCAAACGTTGGAGGTGGTCATTTCCTAATGCGCAGTAATAAACTCGGCACTCTAAAGCACCCGAGAGCGTTTTTTTCGATGCCAACCTAACTAGTGTGACGACAGCGGCACAATTCAGAAAAAGTGCTCAGCTCGCCGAGAAAATGCGATTTAAGCAATAAAATTAAAAATGCTTATTAAACATAAACCAAACATTGGAGGTGGTCATTTCTTCATGCGCAGTGAATAACTCGGCACTCTAAAGCACCCGAGAGCGTTTTATTCGATGCCAACCTAACCAGAGTGACGGGAGCGGCACAATTCAGAAAAAGCGCTCAGCTCGCCGAGAAAATGCGATTTAAGCAATAAAATTAAAAATGCTTATAAAACATAAACCAAACGTTGGAGGTGGTCATTTCTTCATGCGCAGTGATAAACTCGGCACTCTAAAGCACACGAGAGCGTTTTTTTCGATGCCAACCTAACCAGAGTGACGGGAGCGGCACAATTCAGAAAAAGTGCTCAGCTCGCCGAGAAAATGCGATTTAAGCAATAAAATTAAAAATGCTTATAAAACATAAACCAAACGTTGGAGGTGGTCATTTCTTCATGCGCAGTGAATAACTCGGCACTCTAAAGCACCCGAGAGCGTTTTTTTCGATGCCAACCTAACCAGAGTGACGGGAGCGGCACAATTCAGAAAAAGTGCTCAGCTCGCCGAGAAAATGCGATTTAAGCAATAAAATTAAAAATGCTTATAAAACATAAACCAAACGTTGGAGGTGGTCATTTCTTAATGCGCAGTAATAAACTCGGCACTCTAAAGCACCCGAGAGCGTTTTTTTCGATGCCAACCTAACCAGAGTGACGGGAGCGGCACAATTCAGAAAAAGTGCTCAGCTCGCCGAGAAAATGCGATTTAAGCAATAAAATTAAAAATGCTTATAAAACATAAACCAAACGTTGGAAGTGGTCATTTCTTCATGCGCAGTGATAAACTCGGCACTCTAAAGCACCCGAGAGCGTTTTTTTCGATGCCAACCTAACCAGAGTTACGGGAGCGGCACAATTCAGAAAAAGCGCTCAGCTCGCCGAGAAAATGCGATTTAAGCAATAAAATTAAAAATGCTTATAAAACATAAACCAAACGTTGGAGGTGGTCATTTCTTCATGCGCAGTGATAAACTCGGCACTCTAAAGCACCCGAGAGCGTTTTTTTCGATGCCAACCTAACCAGAGTGACGGGAGCGGCACAATTCAGAAAAAGCGCTCAGCTCGCCGAGAAAATGCGATTTAAGCAATAAAATTAAAAATGCTTATAAAACATAAACCAAACGTTGGAGGTGGTCATTTCTTCATGCGCAGTGATAAACTCGGCACTCTAAAGCACCCGAGAGCGTTTTTTTCGATGCCAACCTAACCAGAGTGACGGGAGCGGCACAATTCAGAAAAAGTGCTCAGCTCGCCGAGAAAATGCGATTTAAGCAATAAAATTAAAAATGCTTATAAAACATAAACCAAACGTTGGAGGTGGTCATTTCTTAATGCGCAGTAATAAACTCGGCACTCTAAAGCACCCGAGAGCGTTTTTTTCGATGCCAACCTAACCAGAGTGACGGGAGCGGCACAATTCAGAAAAAGTGCTCAGCTCGCCGAGAAAATGCGATTTAAGCAATAAAATTAAAAATGCTTATAAAACATAAACCAAACGTTGGAGGTGGTCATTTCTTAATGCGCAGTAATAAACTCGGCACTCTAAAGCACCCGAGAGCGTTTTTTTCGATGCCAACCTAACCAGAGTGACGGGAGCGGCACAATTCAGAAAAAGTGCTCAGCTCGCCGAGAAAATGCGATTTAAGCAATAAAATTAAAAATGCTTATAAAACATAAACCAAACGTTGGAGGTGGTCATTTCTTAATGCGCAGTAATAAACTCGGCACTCTAAAGCACCCGAGAGCGTTTTTTTCGATGCCAACCTAACCAGAGTGACGGGAGCGGCACAATTCAGAAAAAGCGCTCAGCTCGCCGAGAAAATGCGATTTAAGCAATAAAATTAAAAATGCTTATAAAACTTAAACCAAACGTTGGAGGTGGTCATTTCTTAATGCGCAGTAATAAACTCGGCACTCTAAAGCACCCGAGAGCGTTTTTTTCGATGCCAACCTAACCAGAGTGACGGGAGCGGCACAATTCAGAAAAAGTGCTCAGCTCGCCGAGAAAATGCGATTTAAGCAATAAAATTAAAAATGCTTATAAAACATAAACCAAACGTTGGAGGTGGTCATTTCTTAATGCGCAGTAATAAACTCGGCACTCTAAAGCACCCGAGAGCGTTTTTTTCGATGCCAACCTAACCAGAGTGACGGGAGCGGCACAATTCAGAAAAAGTGCTCAGCTCGCCGAGAAAATGCGATTTAAGCAATAAAATTAAAAATGCTTATAAAACATAAACCAAACGTTGGAGGTGGTCATTTCTTCATGCGCAGTGATAAACTCGGCACTCTAAAGCACCCGAGAGCGTTTTTTTCGATGCCAACCTAACCAGAGTGACGGGAGCGGCACAATTCAGAAAAAGCGCTCAGCTCGCCGAGAAAATGCGATTTAAGCAATAAAATTAAAAATGCTTATAAAACATAAACCAAACGTTGGAGGTGGTCATTTCTTCATGCGCAGTGATAAACTCGGCACTCTAAAGCACCCGAGAGCGTTTTTTTCGATGCCAACCTAACCAGAGTGACGGGAGCGGCACAATTCAGAAAAAGTGCTCAGCTCGCCGAGAAAATGCGATTTAAGCAATAAAATTAAAAATGCTTATAAAACATAAACCAAACGTTGGAGGTGGTCATTTCTTCATGCGCAGTGAATAACTCGGCACTCTAAAGCACCCGAGAGCGTTTTTTTCGATGCCAACCTAACCAGAGTGACGGGAGCGGCACAATTCAGGAAAAGCGCTCAGCTCGCCGAGAAAATGCGATTTAAGCAATAAAATTAAAAATGCTTATAAAACATAAACCAAACGTTGGAGGTGGTCATTTCTTAATGCGCAGTAATAAACTCGGCACTCTAAAGCACCCGAGAGCGTTTTTTTCGATGCCAACCTAACCAGAGTGACGGGAGCGGCACAATTCAGAAAAAGTGCTCAGCTCGCCGAGAAAATGCGATTTAAGCAATAAAATTAAAAATGCTTATAAAACATAAACCAAACGTTGGAGGTGGTCATTTCTTCATGCGCAGTGAATAACTCGGCACTCTAAAGCACCCGATAGCGTTTTTTTCGATGCCAACCTAACCAGAGTGACGGGAGCGGCACAATTCAGAAAAAGTGCTCAGCTCGCCGAGAAAATGCGATTTAAGCAATAAAATTAAAAATGCTTATAAAACATAAACCAAACGTTGGAGGTGGTCATTTCTTAATGCGCAGTAATAAACTCGGCACTCTAAAGCACCCGAGAGCGTTTTTTTCGATGCCAACCTAACCAGAGTGACGGGAGCGGCACAATTCAGAAAAAGTGCTCAGCTCGCCGAGAAAATGCTATTTAAGCAATAAAATTAAAAATGCTTATAAAACATAAACCAAACGTTGGAGGTGGTCATTTCTTCATGCGCAGTGATAAAGTCGGCACTCTAAAGCACCCGAGAGCGTTTTTTTCGATGCCAACCTAACCAGAGTGACGGGAGCGGCACAATTCAGAAAAAGTGCTCAGCTGGCCGAGAAAATGCGATTTAAGCAATAAAATTAAAAATGCTTATTAAACATAAACCAAACGTTGGAGGTGGTCATTTCTTCATGCGCAGTGATAAACTCGGCACTCTAAAGCACCCGAGAGCGTTTTTTTCGATGCCAACCTAACCAGAGTGACGGGAGCGGCACAATTCAGAAAAAGTGCTCAGCTCGCCGAGAAAATGCGATTTAAGCAATAAAACTAAAAATGCTTATAAAACATAAACCAAACGTTGGAGGTGGTCATTTCTTCATGCGCAGTGAATAACTCGGCACTCTAAAGCACCCGATAGCGTTTTTCTCGATGCCAACCTAACCAGAGTGACGGGAGCGGCACAATTCAGAAAAAGTGCTCAGCTCGCCGAGAAAATGCGATTTAAGCAATAAAATTAAAAATGCTTATAAAACATAAACCAAACGTTGGAGGTGGTCATTTCTTAATGCGCAGTAATAAACTCGGCACTCTAAAGCACCCGAGAGCGTTTTTTTCGATGCCAACCTAACCAGAGTGACGGGAGCGGCACAATTCAGAAAAAGTGCTCAGCTCGCCGAGAAAATGCGATTTAAGCAATAAAATTAAAAATGCTTATTAAACATAAACCAAACGTTGGAGGTGGTCATTTCTTCATGCGCAGTGAATAACTCGGCACTCTAAAGCACCCGAGAGCGTTTTTTTCGATGCCAACCTAACCAGAGTGACGGGAGCGGCACAATTCAGAAAAAGCGCTCAGCTCGCCGAGAAAATGCGATTTAAGCAATAAAATTAAAAATGCTTATAAAACATAAACCAAACGTTGGAGGTGGTCATTTCTTAATGCGCAGTAATAAACTCGGCACTCTAAAGCACCCGAGAGCGTTTTTTTCGATGCCAACCTAACCAGAGTGACGGGAGCGGCACAATTCAGAAAAAGTGCTCAGCTCGCCGAGAAAATGCGATTTAAGCAATAAAATTAAAAATGCTTATTAAACATAAACCAAACGTTGGAGGTGGTCATTTCTTCATGCGCAGTGAATAACTCGGCACTCTAAAGCACCCGAGAGCGTTTTTTTCGATGCCAACCTAACCAGAGTGACGGGAGCGGCACAATTCAGAAAAAGCGCTCAGCTCGCCGAGAAAATGCGATTTAAGCAATAAAATTAAAAATGCTTATAAAACATAAACCAAACGTTGGAGGTGGTCATTTCTTAATGCGCAGTAATAAACTCGGCACTCTAAAGCACCCGAGAGCGTTTTTTTCGATGCCAACCTAACCAGAGTGACGGGAGCGGCACAATTCAGAAAAAGTGCTCAGCTCGCCGAGAAAATGCGATTTAAGCAATAAAATTAAAAATGCTTATAAAACATAAACCAAACGTTGGAGGTGGTCATTTCTTAATGCGCAGTAATAAACTCGGCACTCTAAAGCACCCGAGAGCGTTTTTTTCGATGCCAACCTAACCAGAGTGACGGGAGCGGCACAATTCAGAAAAAGTGCTCAGCTCGCCGAGAAAATGCGATTTAAGCAATAAAATTAAAAATGCTTATAAAACATAAACCAAACGTTGGAGGTGGTCATTTCTTAATGCGCAGTAATAAACTCGGCACTCTAAAGCACCCGAGAGCGTTTTTTTCGATGCCAACCTAACCAGAGTGACGGGAGCGGCACAATTCAGAAAAAGTGCTCAGCTCGCCGAGAAAATGCGATTTAAGCAATAAAATTAAAAATGCTTATAAAACATAAACCAAACGTTGGAGGTGGTCATTTCTTAATGCGCAGTAATAAACTCGGCACTCTAAAGCACCCGAGAGCGTTTTTTTCGATGCCAACCTAACCAGAGTGACGGGAGCGGCACAATTCAGAAAAAGCGCTCAGCTCGCCGAGAAAATGCGATTTAAGCAATAAAATTAAAAATGCTTATAAAACATAAACCAAACGTTGGAGGTGGTCATTTCTTCGTGCGCAGTGAATAACTCGACACTCTAAAGCACCCGAGAGCGTTTTTTTCGATGCCAACCTAACCAGAGTGACGGGAGCGGCACAATTCAGAAAAAGTGCTCAGCTCGCCGAGAAAATGCGATTTAAGCAATAAAATTAAAAATGCTTATAAAACATAAACCAAACGTTGGAGGTGGTCATTTCTTAATGCGCAGTAATAAACTCGGCACTCTAAAGCACCCGAGAGCGTTTTTTTCGATGCCAACCTAACCAGAGTGACGGGAGCGGCACAATTCAGAAAAAGCGCTCAGCTCGCCGAGAAAATGCGATTTAAGCAATAAAATTAAAAATGCTTATAAAACATAAACCAAACGTTGGAGGTGGTCATTTCTTCATGCGCAGTGAATAACTCGGCACTCTAAAGCACCCGAGAGCGTTTTTTTCGATGCCAAGTGACGGGAGCGGCACAATTCAGAAAAAGTGCTCAGCTCGCCGAGAAAATGCGATTTAAGCAATAAAATTAAAAATGCTTATAAAACATAAACCAAACGTTGGAGGTGGTCATTTCTTAATGCGCAGTAATAAACTCGGCACTCTAAAGCACCCGAGAGCGTTTTTTTCGATGCCAACCTAACCAGAGTGACGGGAGCGGCACAATTCAGAAAAAGTGCTCAGCTCGCCGAGAAAATGCGATTTAAGCAATAAAATTAAAAATGCTTATAAAACATAAACCAAACGTTGGAGGTGGTCATTTCTTAATGCGCAGTAATAAACTCGGCACTCTAAAGCACCCGAGAGCGTTTTTTTCGATGCCAACCTAGTGACGGGAGCGGCACAATTCAGAAAAAGTGCTCAGCTCGCCGAGAAAATGCGATTTAAGCAATAAAATTAAAAATGCTTATTAAACATAAACCAAACGTTGGAGGTGGTCATTTCTTAATGCGCAGTAATAAACTCAGCACTCTAAAGCACCCGAGAGCGTTTTTTTCGATGCCAACCTAACCAGAGTGACGGGAGCGGCACAATTCAGAAAAAGCGCTCAGCTCGCCGAGAAAATGCGATTTAAGCAATAAAATTAAAAATGCTTATAAAACATAAACCAAACGTTGGAGGTGGTCATTTCTTAATGCGCAGTAATAAACTCGGCACTCTAAAGCACCCGAGAGCGTTTTTTTCGATGCCAACCTAACCAGAGTGACGGGAGCGGCACAATTCAGAAAAAGTGCTCAGCTCGCCGAGAAAATGCGATTTAAGCAATAAAATTAAAAATGCTTATAAAACATAAACCAAACGTTGGAGGTGGTCATTTCTTAATGCGCAGTAATAAACTCGGCACTCTAAAGCACCCGAGAGCGTTTTTTTCGATGCCAACCTAACCAGAGTGACGGGAGCGGCACAATTCAGAAAAAGTGCTCAGCTCGCCGAGAAAATGCGATTTAAGCAATAAAATTAAAAATGCTTATTAAACATAAACCAAACGTTGGAGGTGGTCATTTCTTCATGCGCAGTGAATAACTCGGCACTCTAAAGCACCCGATAGCGTTTTTTTCGATGCCAACCTAACCCGAGTGACGGGAGCGGCACAATTCAGAAAAAGTGCTCAGCTCGCCGAGAAAATGCGATTTAAGCAATAAAATTAAAAATGCTTATAAAACATAAACCAAACGTTGGAGGTGGTCATTTCTTAATGCGCAGTAATAAACTCGGCACTCTAAAGCACCCGAGAGCGTTTTTTTCGATGCCAACCTAACCAGAGTGACGGGAGCGGCACAATTCAGAAAAAGTGCTCAGCTCGCCGAGAAAATGCGATTTAAGCAATAAAATTAAAAATGCTTATAAAACATAAACCAAACGTTGGAGGTGGTCATTTCTTAATGCGCAGTAATAAACTCGGCACTCTAAAGCACCCGAGAGCGTTTTTTTCGATGCCAACCTAACCAGAGTGACGGGAGCGGCACAATTCAGAAAAAGCGCTCAGCTCGCCGAGAAAATGCGATTTAAGCAATAAAATTAAAAATGCTTAT